>NW_017264931.1:329129-329241 GCF_001329695.1 Rhodotorula graminis WP1 | reverse complement strand
GTCGGCGACGGCTGCTTGTCGCCGGCTTGGCCCGACCCATGCGACAGGAGGAGCTTGCTCGCGCGACGCTTGAGCGTGTCGCGCTTGCCCTTGCCGGCGCCCGCAGCTGCAG
>NW_017264931.1:0-329029 GCF_001329695.1 Rhodotorula graminis WP1 | reverse complement strand
GGCCCCCCCCCCCCCCCCCCCCCTCTCTCTCTCTCTCTCTCTCTCTCTCTCTCTCTCTCTCTCTCTCTCTCTCTCTCTCTCTCTCTCTCTCTCTCTCTCTCTCTCTCTCTCTCTCTCTCTCTCTCTCTCTCTCTCTCTCTCTCTCTTCTTCATCAGACTCTCGTCGTCGATGAACGTGACTGACATTCCTCGAGTCGTCCTAGAGCAGCAAGATCCGCGACAGCGTCAAGATGCTCCTCGCGCCACCGCAACTCGTCGGCTACATCTCGACGCTCCAGAACGCCATGTGGTCAGGAGGCGAGCTCAAGCCCAAGGAGCCTCCTCGCTCGGCCGCTCAACGAGCCGAAACGAAAGAGTCGGCGAGGAGGAAGCTGTCGACGCTCATGCCCGGTCCGTCCTCTCGCACCTCCACAACCTCCTCTGCGACGTCCTCCTACTTACGTGCGCCTGCCTCGATGCCCCGCAGACGTCGCCGCCAACCTCATCGGCCGCCAGAACGCCAAGCAGGGCGCTCGTACCCTCTTTGCCGTCCTGCAGAACCGCCGGCTCAACAAGGTGCGTCCTCTCTATCACGCCTCCTCTCCTCGCGCTGTACCCGACTGACCTCGTCCTTCCCTCGCAGCACCTTATCTACAGCGTCGTCGACGAGGTTGTCGCCGTTCTCTTTCCCGAGTTGCACGAGCAGCGCTCGCGCCCCCTCTTTCTCTCGTGACCTTCAGATACCCCTCTCGCACACTCTTATTCCCTCTCTCAACTGCCGATGATACCCCCACTATGTCTCTCTCTCTCTCAGTTCGTAGCACACCCTGTCGCACCTTGTCAAACTCGTTCGCAATCGCAAATTCTCTCAGGGCAAACGGTTCAACAAGCTGCCCCACGCGCCCGAGATCGACCGCTTCGCCGCCTCTTGCTGCGCCGTCTTCTTCGTCTCCTTCGCGAACGTCGCCGCATCGTTGGCCATGCCGCCGAGACGCTCCGAGAGCGCGTTGAGGTACTCGCCGCGCTGCTCGAGGGCCGCGTTGGTCGACGCCATGATGCTGCGGGCCGAGTCGCTCGCGCCCTGGACGATCGCGGCCGACGAGGGCGGGCCGTACGCTGACGGGGCCGGCGCCTTGGCCTTCTTCGTCGCCGTGACGATCGGCGGCGGTGCGCCGGGCGCCGGGCGAGATTTGGGCGGTGGACGTTTTGGACCGCCGACTGCGGCGAGCGAGGAACGGGGCAAGGAGGCGTGTCAGGACGCTCGAGAGCACGAAGAGGAGGCACTCGAGAGATAGAAAGAGTGAGAGAGAGGGACGCACGGATGGCGTCAATCTCTGCGCCCGTGTAGACCCTCTTGCCGCCGAACCACGTGCCGAGGACTGAGCCGACAGCCTGCAGCGCGCTCGTCTGCGCCGGGACCGCGATGGATGGGTCGAAGGCGACGATGCGAGGCGGGAATGCTGGGCGGTACAGGTCGCGCAGGGTGCCGAGACGGATCGTCAAGCCGTCGAGGTACTGGCAGTAGTCGCCGTCGGGCGCGAGCGAGAAGACGCCGGCCGAGTCGCTGCACGACATGACGAGGTGTCAGTACGAGAACTCGAGGGAGGCTGAGAGAGAGAGAGGCAGGGGACGCACTGCAAGGTCGTGTCGAACTTTGCCCGGGCGATGTAGGTGAGGTCGGGGAGCGAGAACATGGACAGGGTGCAGTTGCGCGACTGGACGACGAGCGCCGCACAGCCCTGGACGTGCACGATGACGGCCTTCTCGAACTGGGCGTGCTCGTCCTCGTAGACGGCGGTGCGCGGACCGTCGAGGTTGAAGTAGCACGCCAAGGTCGAGCGAGCGACCGTGACCCACAGGCTCGTGATGGCGCCGGCCGGGTCGTACGACTCGACGGTGCCGAGAGCCGCTTGGTGCGTGAGGGCGAGCTGCAGGTTCTGGGCATCGGCGACGAGCTCGTTGCCGGCCTTGTCGACGACGAAGGTGGCGAATGCGCCGCGCGTGCTGTCGTGCTGCACCGAGACCGCCTTGTCGCTCAGGTACCACGACCCGCCGACGTTGGACAGCTCGAACACGCGCGTGAGGCCCGAGGCCTGGGTGACGATGAGCCGAGGCGAGCGGTCGTGGTCTGTGCGCGTTTGAGAAGGTCAGTTGACGAGGTCGCAAACGAGAGACACAGAGAGCCGGACGCACCCTCGCCGATCGCGCAAATAGTCCAGCTCAAGGCGGTGATGGCCGACGAGTCGATCTTGCCCTTGCCCTTGGTCGACGGCGCGCTCGTTCCCGGAACGTCGACGAGGACGACCTCGGGCCCGCGCAGGTCGATGACGATCAGGCTTGCCTCGTTCGACGCGGCGAGGAAGCCGACGCTGCTGAGCGCGAGGCGGCTGCGCGCCTTGAGCCCGCTCGCCGACGCCGGCGACGAGAAGTGGAAGGCGGCGACCGGCCGGAAGCCGTCGAGGTCGGGCCGCGGTACGGCAGCGCCGGCGAGGTCGACGTGGCGGTCTTGCGGGTCGAGCTCGGCTTGGTGAACGGCGCTTGCGGTCGAGTCGTGGCGGGATTGGCCGGGATGGGCGATCGAGTTGAAGCGGCTCCGGTGGGGCGGCGGCGGCGACGATACACGCCGGGCGGCGTGCGAGGTCGGGTCACCGCGAGGGACCGCAGGGATGGACGATGGACCGTCGAGCGACATGTCGTGCAAGGCGTCCTGGATCGTGTCGTCGAGCTCGTCGGCCGCCTCGGCGCGGTCGAGCTCGATCGTTGCGAGGTGCTCGCCGTATGCGAATCTGCAAAGCGAGAGTCAGGACGCGGTACGCGGCTGGCGATAAGAGAGACGGGACGCACCGATAGACGAGCAGGTCGCCTGTAGACAGGCTCACTGCGACCTCGAGGTTCTCCTCGCCGAACGAGACCTTGTCGATGTCGAGCTCCCACGGCCGCTCCTTGAGCAGCCTCGCCGCCGCCATCTCGCTCGCACGTGGATCCGACAGCGTCGCCTTGACGTCGACGTCGAGGTGTCGCAGAGGGCGCGGGAAGTCGTGCTCGATGCGGGCCTCGGCGCCCTCGACGGCCGGCTTGTGGCCCCACAGCAACGGCGTCGAGATGTCCCAGACCCGGACGGTGAGGTCGACGTGCGACGTGAGGAGGAGCCGAGGCGGCTGGTCGCTCAGGGTTGGGGGCGGGCCGCGACGAGTCGCTCGGGCGACAGGAGAGGCGCGGCCGCCGTGCAGCGGGAGGCGCTCGCCCGTCTCGTCCGAGACGTCGAACTGGTGCACGAGGTGGCGGTACGACAGGCTCGACGTCGTGACGACTTGGGCGGCCGAACAGGTGTCCTTGCCGGAGAAAGAGAGGCCGGGCGGCAGGACGAGCGGACGAGGTGCGCGCGTGCTGCTCGGCGGGAACGCGAACGCCTCGATGTTGTTGGCGGCGTGCGCTGCCGACAGGACCGGGCAGCGAGGATCGCGGCCCGAGGTGACGATGATGGCGGTCGGGTCGTACGACAGGCCGTAGTGTGGGTTGTTGCGGGGCAGGAGGAGAAAGTCCTCGGGCGGTGCAGGCGTAGGGTACAGGTGGTGGGCGACGGGCGAGATCGAGTTGCGCAGAGCCTCGCGCACGGGGAGCGGGATGCTGCCGGGTTTGGCCGTCGCCGCTGGCGGGGCGAGGTAGGCCGCAAACTCGAGGACGTGGAGGCCGATCGGGTCGTCCGGCAGGACGCCGCCCATGATCGTGAGCATGGTGCCGCCGTGCAGGTCCGTCTTCTCGTCGGCGAGGCTCGGCGATGCAGGAAGGGCGGGAGAGGCCGGACCGCCGCTCTTGCCGAGCGACGACGAGAACCACGATTCTTGCGGGAACGCCGACCAGGCGAGGCGGAACACGGGCTCGCGGTTGGCCGGTTCTCGGTCGGCGAACAGGTCCTCCTCGGTCGTCTTGTTGACGTCGGCGCGCTCGAGCGTGCGGATCATGACAGGCATCTCGTCCTCGCTGGACGCAAAGCTGATCGTGCCGTCCTCGTGGCCGGCGGCAAAGACGAGGCCGTCGGGTCGCCAGGCGAGGCACGTCACCGGCGACCTCCTCTCGGCGAACAGGTTCTCGCCCGAGTCGTTGCCGCCACCTGGCGCGCCGGGCGGAACGACGAACTCGTAGGTGCGCTCGACCGTGCGCGTCGCGAGGTTCCAGAGCGCGACGCCGCCCTCGTACGCGATGAGGACGAGGTTCAAGTCGAGCGGGTGGATCTTGATGTCGGTGCAGACAGGGCTGGGGGGATGTGCGGTATCAGTACCGGTCCTCGAAGGGGAGAAAGAGAGAGGGAAAGGGAAAACGCACATGTGTCGCCTCGAGGGTGCTCCGGGCACGCCGCTTCGCCGCAAGATTTCCTCCTGCGAGAGCCACAGGTTCGGGATGCGGGCCTCGGCCGGCGCGAGGATGCCGCGGTCGATGTCGTACAGGTCGACGGTGCCGTCCTTGCCGCCGATGAAGAGGAACGACAGCGAGGCGGACGACTCGAGACAGCTGCGGCGGTCACGCAAGGGGTCAGATATCAGGTCGGCTTGAGGACGAGAGAGGGCCGAGAGACGCACGTGACGTTGGACCGCAGGGAGAGGGACGAGTCGCGATGAGGCTTGCCGTTCTCGACGCGCTGCAGGTCAAAGACGGACAGCGTGTTCTTGGCGTCTGCAAGGGGGATCGACTCGGTCAGGCCTCTTGCATCTTCTTGAAGGCATGGGAGGAACAGCGAGCGCACCGACGACACAGAGGAAGCCGCTCCCGCTCTTGAACGCGAGGTGCCGGATCTTGGTGGGCAGTCCGACGTCCCACGCGAGCTCGACGCCCGGTGCGCCGAGTACGACGAGCTTGCCGTGCTCGGTGCCGACTGCGAGCAGCGACTGGACCGGATCTGTGCGGGTCGACGTGCGCCGAGGGTCGGGGAGGAGGCAGAGGAGGGAGGGGTCAGCTCGGCGGCTTCGAGAGAGGGGAGAGAGAGAGATGGGCGCACCGTAGGTCATTGCCGTGAGCTCTGCGCCGAGCCCGAGAGTCGCAATCTGCCCCAGCTGCCACGCCTGCGCCGAGCGCAGGAGCTGCGAGTGGTCGAGGAGCGACGCCGTCTCGAGCGCCTTGCGCGTCTTAGACGAGAACATGGTTGGGCGCAGTCGATCGATGCGTGGTCGTTGTGTCGCGCACGGTAGCGCTCGCGCCCGTCGAGCCGTTGAGAGATGAGCGAGTCGAGCTGAGACGGCGAACGAGAGATGAAGCCGAGGTGGGGGCAGCGAGCTCGAGGCAGACTCTCGACGGGCGCGCAGACGAAGGCAGACAAGGTACAATGCGAGTGAATACGAGACTAGTAAAATTGAGAGCGGCGCCGCGACTTTGTGCGGCTCACGCCCGGGCCTTGCCCTTCCCCTTGCTCGACCCGACCGCAGGCCCGCTCTCGTCCTCCTCGTCCGCCTCGACAGCGACCGACTTGCCCTTGCCCTTGCTCGAGCCGACGATCAGACCGCCGTCGTCCTCGGGCTCGTCCTCCTGCGGCGGGGCGACGGCGGCCGACTTGCCCTTGCCCTTCTCGCCCGCCTTGCTCTTGCCCTTGCCCTTGACCTTGTCGCCGACCTTGCCCTTGCCCTTGGCCTTGGCCTTGCTCGGCGCGGCAGGTGCAGCCGGCGGCGGGAGGAGCGCGCGAGCGGCGGCGGCCTGAGCGCGAGCGGCGGCACCTGCTGCACCCGGAGCCGTCATCTGGCGGAGGACCTGCTGAACCTGGGCGAGCGTCGGCATTGGCGGCGTGTTGGCCTCGACGTCATCGTCGTCGTCGGGAACGCCGCCGGTCGCGACGCGCTTGCCCTTACGCTTCTCCATGGCTGCAGAGGGGGAGGGACGAGCCGAGTCAGGCGCGGCGACGCAGACGGGGAGGAGGGAAGCTGCAGGGGGCGCACCTTTGGCCGTCGACTCGAAGCGCTGCTCGGCGCCGCACCACACGTCGCACCCACGAGCGCCGGCGCGGTCGAGGAAGCGCGCAATCTCGGGCAACTTGACGAACCGCGCCGCCCACTCGCGCGGGAACCGGAACCGGAACTTGCGGCCCATCATGTTGAACGAGTCGAGGCGCGAGCCGAACGCGGCGATGTAGCGCAGGACGAGCGCCTCGTGGTCGTCGTCGGTCGCGCGCTCGAGGTACGGCGGCTCGACGAGGGCAAACTCGACGAGCGACGTGCCGTTGTTGACGACGGCGAGGGCGAGGATGTTGAACGGCGCGAGAGCGTTGGGGAGGAGGGGGTACGAGCACGAGTAGAAGAAGGGCATCTTGATCGCGTTCATCTTCGAGTGGAGCGACATGAGGAAGTTGATGTTGGGCTTGTTGAGGAAGTGGAGGTGCTCGACGGTCGCCGCGACGGCCTGGAACTCCTCGATGAGGTTGTCGAGCGCGAGCTTGTCCGTCACGTCCTTGCTGAAGTCGAGCGACACGTCGCGCAGGGTCGCCTTGGAGCCCGTGAAGATGGCGTGGTGCAGCCACGCGTTGTGCTCGTACGGGAGCCGGCCGAGCGTGGCGTGCGTGACGGGGAGCGACAGGGGGGTCGTGTCCTCGGGGTCCTCGAGGTCGGCGACGATCGACAGCTTGCTGACGCCTGCACGGGGTGGGAAAGAGGAGGAGGAAGAGGCGGGAGGGAAGGAAAGGGGGGAGGAAGTCAGCGACGTCCTCCCGGCAAGTCGTACCGCCCGCCGCGCTCGCCCGTCGTGACATACGCTCGAAAGAGGAGGGAGGGGAGGACGCACCGGTGAGGGAAGGGTGCCGCAGAACGTCCCACGTGAGCCACTCGTCGTCGCGCTCGCGCTGGCCGTCCGTGTTGCCGCGGAGCGGGTCGTACTCGAGGCGGAACGAGACGAGCTTGGGGAAGCGGTCGAGGAGCCAGTACGTGTCGGCGCCCCACAGGAAGGTGGAGTCGAGGACGAGGGTCTGGTGCTCGGCGAGCATGCGCCTGCACTCGCGCGAGCGGACGGCGGCCATGGCCTCGGGCGAGGCGATGCGGACGTGGCGGGCGAGGGTGGCCTGGGCAGGGTGACGCCAGTGCGAGTAGACGAGCGCGCACGCCTTGAGGGTCGCGTAGTCGGGCGTCTCCCACAGCGCCTGGTCGAGCGACGCGAGCGCAAAGATGCGCTCGAGGACGGCCGCGTGCAGTTTGTCGACCGGCATGCTGGACGGTGCACGAGCTGAGCTGGGCTGCTGCAGCTGGCCCTGGTCGAGGCGAGGTGGAGAAAGCGAGCTGATGAGCCGCCGAGGAGGAGTGTTCGTCTCGCTCCCACGCACCGCTTCCCTTGCACCGGCGACGCTGTGCTCGGTTGCATGGCGTTCAGGGACCTCTAGCACCGACCTCGACCAAGCCCCGACCGTCCTCGTACATGTCCTGCCCCTCGCGTCCTCCTCGCCCGCGCTCTCGACTTCCCCTCGTCGGCGGCAGCCCGACAGGCATCGTGCCCGTACGCCAAGCCCGGCAGACGGAGCTGCGAGCTGTTGCGAGCGGGTCTGCGGCTCGGCTTTGCCCTCTCTGCTTGCTCTGTGTTCGCTCCTCGCTCGCCCGCTCCTGCGGCCCTCGCCTCGGCGGTCGCTGAGCGCTCGCAGCGCGCCTTTGGCTGCCTCGGCGGCTCCCGCATGCGCAGGCGAGCTGCGGCCGCCCGTCCGGGAAACCTGCCCGATCCACTCGTCGCGCTTGCTCTCCTCGACGATGCCCTGACATGTCGGCCTTTCACAGCTTCAGACGCAGCTCCTGCTCCTCGACGATCTTTGTGACGGCTCGCGACACCCGGACGGCGCGTTCGGCGCCTGCTCTCGCCGCAGCACGTCGCCACGACGTTCTCGAGCGGCCCCGCTCCTTCTCGCTCGAGCTCTCGTGCACAGCGAGGGCGCCCTTGCCCGCCGAGTTCCTCTCTCGGTACAAACACGTCGACGTTCTTCGTGCTGCGGTGACGACCTCGGCGCGAGAGCGTCGCATTCGGCGCGTCGCGCAGCCGCCAGGGCCAACGGCTCGAGGAAGGAGGGCGCGCGGTGTGACGAGCTCATGTGGACGGCTCGTGACGACGCGCTTCTCTCGCGCTCTCACGTTCGGCAGCAGCTGCTCTCAGCTCGCGAGAAGCGAAAGAGAGGTAAGGCTTTCGCGGGACGAGAGAAAGAGAGAAGGCGCGCAACGAGAGCGAGTCATTTCCATCCATTCTGGGTTCCAGGGCAAGAGGGAGAGACGACGAGGGGACTAAAGGAGAACGAGGAGTCGATCTAGACAGAACCCGACGCTCAGCGCCAGTCTCGAGCAGGTCGAGGTGGGGAGGAGAAGGTGAAAAGCGAATGCGGCGGGAGGAAGGAGGGGGAGGGAAGGATGAAAGGTCGTGATCGTTACGAGTCGTTACTCAGGATGGAGGGAACGGAGTGGAAATGAAAAATGTGTGGGTGCGGGAGAAGGATAGGTACGTGACGAGACGAGGAGAGAGCCCGAGAGGAGAAGGGAAGGGGAGGCGACGACGAGGCGAGCTCGGGGGTTTAGGCCGAGGTGCAGGCGCCGGTGGCGGCGTCGAAGGTGAAGCCGTCCTCGCACGACCAGATCTCGCAGGTGCCGGCAACGCAGCCGACGGCGGCGACGCCCTCGATGGCGGTGCAGTCGACGCCGCCGGCCGACGCGCAGGCGCCGCACTGCTCAATGTTGGACGAGACGTCGATGCACTCGAAGCCCTTGGCGGCACCCTCGACGGCGCAGGCGGTGTGCGAGGCCGGGCAGAGGTTGCGGCGGTGGAGCGCGGCGCGGCGCGAGCGCGAGCGGGCGGCGGGCGAGGCACCCTCGACCTGGCAGGTCTGGACGCCGGCGTTGTCGACGCAGGTGAGCTGGACGCCGGCGTCGGTGGTGCCGCAGCCGAAGACGTCGGCCGAGCAGTCCTGGCCGAGGGTGAAGCGCTGACCGCAGTTGCCGTCGACGTTCGAGCAGTAGCCTGTGGGAAAAGCGAGGGTCAGTGACCGTCGCGGGCGCCAGATACGGGTGCGACGAGAGAGAGGGCAGTGGGACGCACCCGACGAGCAGAACTGGTCGTAGGTGGCCGCAATCTCGGCGGCGCTCTGGCCGTCCGAAACCGCGAACGGGTCCTGGCAGAAGACGCCGTCCTCACCGCACGCGAGCGGGTCCGGGTTGGTCTGGTCGGCGTTCGTGCAGTAGAGGTAGCCCGAGCAGTTGGCGTCGTCGCCGCCGCAGTCCTGGAGGAAGCCGCCCTGGCTGAGAAAGGAGGAGGCGCGAACGCGACGAGGGTCAGTCTCGTTCCCAATGTCACGCCGAGGGGAAGGAGAACGAGAGGGACGCACCAAGTGCCCGAGGCGAGGTCGCAGGTGCCGTTGTCGCAGTTGGCGTCCGACGAGCACTCGGCGCCGGCGATGCCGCAGAAGTAGGCGCCGGTCTCGGCCTCGAGGGTGCACATGGCGCCAGTCGGGTTGGCGGCCGAGCCCTGGATGCCGGTGTCGTCGGCGACGCCAGCCGGGTTGATGAGGGCGTCGTCGGCGCACTGGTTCGGGTCTGCGCGACGAGAGCGAGAGAGAGGGCGCGTCAGGGACGCGTCGGGAAGGGAACGAGAAGGCGGACGCGAGGAGGGTCGACGCACCGGCCGAGAACGTGCCGTCGCCGTTGACGAGGGTGCAGGGGAAGCGACCGTAGCCCGACGGGATCTGGGCGAGCGCGATGGACGCGAGCGAGGCGAGGGAAGCGAGGGCGAGGGTGGCGTGCATGTTGGCTGAGGAAGGAGGGGTGGTGGTGGTGGGAGCGGAAGGCTGAGGTTGGGGTGGGTTGTTGAAAGAGTGACGAGGGTGAGGCTGAGCCGAAAGAGAGACGCTGTGAGTCGAGGTGGAGTCGAGTGAAGAGAAGGGAAGAGAGGGAGGGAGCCAGGTCAGGGTCGTTCTTCAAGGGTGCTCGACGGCGCCGGCACGCACAGGGTTGTTTGTTTTGACCGCGCGGCCGCAAGGGAACCACTCTGGGCGCCGGTGCATCGAGTGCTCCAGGCTCCTGGCACGCCCCGCACTTCTTCGTCCAACGGCTCGAGCGACGCGTCGCGGCGAGGAGGTCAATTGATCGGTCGACGCTTGACCTCGCCGTGTGATTCGCCTCGTCGGGCGTCGAGGTGATCCTCGGCACGGTTCCCGGAACTCCCTGCCGCTCGAGGAAGAAAGAAGGTTGGCTCGAAAGAGCGGCGACCGCGCCGGCGCGGTCTGCTCCTCCGTCCACGCCTGCACCGGCGGCGCAGCACGAACGAGCCGCAGCCTCACTCGTACCGGTCGCGCTCGCCCGAGAGACGGGAAGGGAACAGAACGTCGTTGCACATGCGCGAGAGTACTCGGGCCCGGCCTGCGAGCGAGTCGGCGCATCGCTCTGCTCGACGGCGCAGGGCGCAGGCGACAGCTCGTCCTCGCTCGATGGCCGTACGCGCGCGCTAACTAGCACGTCTCGTTCTCGATGCCCGTCGGGCGCGAAGGCGGGGGCAGGGAATTCGGGCGAGGCGGCGCTCGGGTGATGAAATCTCGAAGCTTGATCTGTCGCGTCGCTCGGCCGACGAGGGGGCACACGCCCGTCACAGCGTCGCCAAGCACTGCGAAGCTTGCCGACGACCTGTTGTGCGTGCATGCGGGTCAGCTCCCCGCCGGCGCAAACACGCTGTGCCCGGCAGAGAGGGAGGGGGGGACGCACCTGCTGCCATCACACCCGCGTGCGCCCGCCCGCCGCACCGCCCCTGCCGCCGCTGCGGGCCCGCACGCCGCCGTAGCCCTGCTCCTGCATGCCACCGACGGCTGCACACCCGCCCTGCGACCCGTCCTCGACCACCCAAGGAAGGTCGTCCAACCTCGGCGCCCCTGCAGTGATGAACTCTCGCGCCGCCCACCAGCCCGGCGAGAGGCCGCTGCGCGCTCCCGACTGCTTCAGTCAAGATGTGCCGGTGCTGATCGGTGTCCGAGGCGCGGTCGCAGGCGGCGTCGAGTCGTGGGCGGACGAGCTGGGTGAGCGAGTGCGTGGAGGGTGAGCCGAGGCCGGCTGTCGGGCGGCTCAGGTGTGCGGCGAGGTCGACAGGTGGGGCAGGCGGCTGTGCTGGTGGAAGCAGGGCCTGTTCATCGAGCAGCGATGCGCGGAGCTGTGCGAGGGGCGAGGGCACACGCAGCGACTCGCTCGAGCCGTTCGCCCCGCCTCGAGTCGGCACCTCGTCCGCGCCCCGAGCCGGCCGCCTCCTCGAAGCAGGCGTGCCCAAAGCTGTCGGGCTCACTCGCTGTGCCGCTCGAGACGCGGGACAACATGCTCATTGCTCGACGCTCTCCTGCTTGCCGCCCGCCGCGCTCGTTCTGCTCCTCGCTCGTCCACCTCGCCTGCCCGCGCCAGCCTCATCCTCACCCGTCCTCCAGCACCAGCTCGACTCGTCGGTCCCGCAGCGTCCACCTCTGCAGTGCCGACCACGCCTTCTCGCCGCGTCCGTCCACCTCTGCTCCCCTCGCCGCGCCGCAGCTCCACTCGAGGCGATTCAGCGCTGGCGCTCCTCCACGCTCGAGGAGCTCGACGACCTCGCTCGGTGCGACCCACGCCCTTGCAGGCAAGACGAGTGTGTGCAGGCGCTCGCTCAGGTGCCGCGGCAGCGCGAGTTGCGCGTCGTGCTCGAGGGGCAGGGTGAGGCGCAGGTCGAGTCGCTCGAGGACGGGAGTCGTCTGGCGGGTAAAGAGGGCGAGGTGTGAGGGGCGAAGGAGGGTGCCGGCGAGCGACAGGCGCGCAGGTGAGGGAGGGTGACGAGGGCTGCGGCGCGGGCGGGAGGACCGGGCGAGGCGGATCGCGACGAGGACGAGGGCGGCCGACAGCCGACAGCGAGGTCGAGTAGACGCGTCGCGAGCGGTGCCGAGTTGACGAGCTCGAGGCTGAGCAACCGAGGAAAGACGGTCGCCACGTCTGGATCCTCGAGATGCCGGTGGTCCGACACAAAGTTCTCGAGGACGAGGTGCCGCAGCGTCCCGCTCGCGTGCGACAGCAGGGCCCAGTGCGTCGGCGGCGTCGTCGCGCCGAGGTGCGCGTACTCGAGCGCGGGCACGTCCTCCCACCCGAGGACGGGCGACACGACCGTGCCGTCGGCGAACCGGAGCCGCCAGATGGGCCCGACGAGGACGAGCCGACGCAGGTGCGCGAGCGGAGCCCAGTCCTGCTCGCCGGCGAACCGAGGCAGGAACGACGGGACGAGGTAGA
Source organism: Rhodotorula graminis WP1 (assembly GCF_001329695.1). Taxonomy (NCBI): domain Eukaryota; kingdom Fungi; phylum Basidiomycota; class Microbotryomycetes; order Sporidiobolales; family Sporidiobolaceae; genus Rhodotorula; species Rhodotorula graminis. The sequence goes on along the minus strand of NW_017264931.1, from coordinate 316,835 downwards.
CGTCGGTCGAGGGCGTCGACGACTTGCACGAGCGTATTTCGAGGTCCTCGAGGCGGGCGAACGTGTGGCCGATGCGGGGCAGCGAGAAGAGGATGCGCAAGTGTGCGGGCGTGTGGATCGTGAGGGAGGCGAGGGTGGACGCCGACGAGACGAGGAGGGACAGGAACGACTGGAGCTGTCGCTGCTCGTCGGCGGCGACGCCGCCGCCGTGCCACGAGATGCGGGCTCGGCGCAGCTGGACGAGGTCCATGAGGTCGAGGGCGTCGCACAGGTAGGCGAACTCGTCGGGCGACCAGTCCTGGGCGCGCGTGACGACGAGGCCCGAGACCCCGCTCGGCCCGTCGGCGGCGTGCGCGGCGTCGGCGGTCGCGCGCTCGGCCCACAGGAGCGCCTTGGCCTCGGCGCGCCCCTCGTCGATCTCGCCGTCGAGGTGGAGCGTGCGCCACAGGCGCGTGTCGCAGAGGGCGAGGGTGCGCCAGTTCCGGGACGTGTGCGACAGGGCGACGCTCGGGTTCAGGCGGCGGCGAAAGAAGGGGAAAATCGAGTCGGCCGGGTGCTCTGACGGAAAGTGCGAGTCGTGGTCGTCCTGGGCGAAGTGGAAGACGTGCAGGAGGATCTCGGCGGGCAGGCTGGCGATTGACGTCTGTTGTGCCGGTCGACGAGGGGGCGACGAGTCAGTGTTTGGCCTGCGCAAGACGGGTGCGGGTGCTGTGCCGCACGAGTGGCGTAGCGAGGTGATCAGGCACTTGCGGCGAGCGCAGTCGACCGTGGTTCGCTGCCGCTGGACGCTGTGCGAGTCGAGGAGGTGGGGCGAAGGGAGGGAGACGCACCTCGTGCCGCATGACCAAGTCCGTTGCGCTCGCAGTTGTTCGAGAGCAGCGTAGACGTGTCCTGCAGGGTGCAGCAGTGCAAGCGCGGCGTGTGGTCGAGCAGCAAGCAAGGCCGCCGTCGAATACTCATCGTCTTCCTCCTCCACCACCTCCTCGACAGCTTGCCTCGAGCTTGCCGCTACTCAGACGCGCAGTGAGTCCACCTCGTGCCCATTACGTGGCCCAGTCGAGCCGACCGAGACGTTGGCCGACTGTCGCTCGAACTTCATCGCCCGACTTTCGGTTCCGGACCTCGTCGACGAGAACGGCGACCCGATGGACTCGGGCAGGCCTGCAGTGGCCGGAAGCTGACCTTACTTGCCCCTCCCACCCCCTCTCTCAAACCAGCCAGCCTCGCAGACATGGTGTGAGCCGCTCGTTGCCTCCCTTCCCTTCTCCAGAGCCCCTCGCCGCGGTCACGACTGGCCTCTCGAGCCTTTCCACTGACTCCTTCTCCGTACTACAGTCTCGCTCCGCCAACCGACCCGAATCACCCGAACGACCACTCGCTCATCGACCACCGCGACGACCCGAACCACCCGGCGTTCCTCATCCCCGAGCTGTGCCGCGGCTTCTACACCCTCGGCTGGGTTACGGGCACGGGAGGAGGCATCTCGATCCGCAACGGGTGCGTCCAGCCTCTCGGCGAGTCGATTCAGGCGACCCCTCCTGACTTTCGACCACCTTCGCAGCGACAAGGTGTACCTCGCGCCGAGCGGCGTGCAGAAGGAGAAGATCGAGCCGCGAGACCTGTTCGTCTTGACGCTCAAGGAGCGCGACTTCTTGCGGTGGCCGATCCACAAGCCCCTCAAGCAGTCGGCGTGCACGCCCCTGTTCTACAACGCCTACGACCTGCGCGACGCCGGAGCCTGTATCCACGTGCGCCCACTCTCTCGCCCTCGACTTTGTCGCCGACTTTGCCTGACGCACTCTCGCACATCGCAGACACACTCGCAGCACGCGGTCATGGCGACGCTCCTGTGGCCCGGCAACGAGTTCCGCATCTCGCACCAGGAGATGATCAAGGGCATGCGGCACGGCGGCACGGGCGCCGCCATGAGCTACCTCGACACGCTCGTCATCCCCATCATCGAGAACACGCCCGACGAGGAGGACCTGCGAGAGGGTCTCGAAGAGGTGCGCCCACGCTTTCTCTCCGCCGCGCTCGTCTCGAGCGATGCACCGGTGGGCTCTCCTCCGTCCGCGTCGCCTCACTCACGCTTCTCCGTGACGTCCACAGGCGATGCGCAAGTACCCTGACGCGGTCCGTCCCCTCTCTCTTTCGGCGCGTCGACCTCGTTCTAACCTCCCTCGTCGTCCTTTCCCCCCTCGCCCACCTTCCCCTCGCAGCCTGCTGTGCTCGTCCGCCGACACGGCACCTACTCTTGGGGTCCCGATGCCGAGCGCGCAAAAGGTGAGTCCCTCTCGGAATTGCCCCCTTCCCCTGTCGAGGTTGCGCCGTCGGCCTCGAGGCTGACTTTGCGACGACCCGCGCAGGGCAAGCCGAGTGCCTCGACTACCTGCTCGAAGTGGCGGTCAAGATGAAGCTCGCAGGGATGGAGACGGTCGGCCTGCAGCAGTAGACGGGCCTGCAGTCGAGCTCGTCGACGAGAGATGCGCGTGCGAGGCTCGAGCGACGAGAGGCACTGCTCGACGGCTCGCTGCAGTTTGGGCTTTGGCCGGTCTGTGAAAGGGAGACTGAGATAGTGCTGGCCTCGCAGAAGCTGCGAGAGTGCGAGCCGAGCTTGGAGAGGGCCGGCACAACACCGAGCGCGAGAGGATGGTGGTCCGAGGTGCGAGAGGCTGCCTCCTCCTCTCGTGCGCCTGCTGCTCCCGGCTGCACAGAGCGACTTCCAGCACGACCACGACCACTCGACGAGCCGACCAGCACACGACCACGACTCGCGCCTCGCCCCTCGCGCGCCGCCTCGTCCGCGCTCGTCTCTCGCCATCACCGCGGATCCTCTCGCGCTCGCCCTCACGACCACCACCGCTCGCGAGCCAGCGACCACCACCAACCACACCCGACTCGACCTGCACCGCGACCAGCCCACCTTCGCCGCTCCCTCCCACCCCCGCCGAGCGTCGAGCTCGATGGCGCCGTCCGATCGTCCCCCGCGAGACGATCCGCCGCCTCACCGCCCCGACCGGTCGTCCGCCCGGCCCTACCCTGGGCCGCAAGGTGCAGCAGCAGCAGCAGCAGCGCCGCCGCCCCGGCCGGGCATGCCGTCGCCCCAGTTCGAGTCGGCCTACTCGACCAAGAGCGCCGCCGACAGCCTCCCAGGCCACAAGGTCCAGTTCTCGCGCCACGACGCGGCCGGCAGCTCGTCCGTGTACGGCGACACGGCGAGCCAGGCCAACGTGCCCCTCGTCGGCTACTCGTCGTCGCTCGCCGTCCCCGCGCCGGGCATGTCGGCCGCCAACTCGGGCGCCGACTTTCGCCGCAAGCGCTCGCTCGTGCGCCCCGACCGCGAGCGCGTCGACGAGTCGCACCGCCTGTACAACTACCGCCAGCACGCCGCCGCCATGGAGGCCGAGGGCCGCGGCACGGCCGCCGTCTCGCGCACGGGGCACTCGGCGGCCGCAGGCCTGCTCCACCCGGTCGGCCCCGCCGAGGTGAGCGGCGCAGCGGCGTCGGCGGCGGCGTACCCGCACCCGCATGCGCTCCCGCCAGGCGCAGGCGGCGCAGGCCCGAGCGGGTCCTCGGCGGCGCCGGCGACGGCCGGTCCCTCGTCGTCGGGCGGGGCGACGACGCTCCGGCGCGGCAAGAGCATCCTCGCGCGCGAGGAGGGCATGGCCAACGAGACGGGCGTCAACCTGTTCAAGCGCGGCGGGACCATGCGCCGCGTCGGCGGCGGCAAGCTCGGCAAGAAGAACGCGCACGCCGGCGGCGCGTACGAGCGCGCGCAAAAGGCCAAGCAGCAGGCGGCGGGTCCGCCCATGGGCGCCTGGATGATCTACTGCCGCATCCTGACGGCGTGCTTCCCGGCTCCGTTGCTCAAGTGCTTCGGTGCGTCCCGCTCTCTCCCTCTCCCTCGCCCTCTTCCCCTCCTCGAAATCCCGAGCGCTGACTTCCTTTCTCCACCCTCGCCAGGCTTCAAGACCAAGGACCGCCAGTCGGCATGGCGCGAGAAGATCGGCCTCCTCAGCATCATCGCGCTCGCCATGGCCTTTGTCGGGTTCCTCACGTTCGGCTTCACGCAGACCGTGTGCGGCACGCCCGCCCTGCGGTACCGCGCCGGCAACATCGACACGGGCTCGATGATCTTCCACGGCTTCAACTACGACATGGACGGGTTCCGGCACCCGGCAGCGGCCGGCATCTCGGAGGGCTCGAACCCGCTGTACGACATCTTCAACGCCGGCGGCAAGGACGGCTCGTTCCTGTTCCAGAAGGTCAACCAGAAGTGCCTCGGCATCATCACGCCCGCCGCGCGCACCGGCATCACGCACAACGGCGACGAGATGGGCTGGTACTTCCCGTGCAACCTGTACGACCAGTGGGGCTCGAGCGTCCGCAACCTCACCGACTACGCCGAGGGCACCATGTGCCACACGCAGGCCGACGCACGCGTCCAGTTCAGCCAGCTCAAGTCGCTCGGCCAGGTCTACTTCGAGTGGGACGACCTCAAGAACTCGAGCCGCAACCTTGCCGTCTACGACGGGTGCGTCTCGCCCTCCTCCTCCTCCTCTTTCCCCTCTCAGCCTCTCTCGTCGATGTTCCGACGTCGGTGTGCCGCGCAGGACGTTCCACTGACTCGCCCCCTCTCGTCGCGCGTCCTCCCCCGCAGAGCCGTCCTCGACTTTTCGCTCCTCAACTGGCTCGACAACTCGCAGGTCGCCTACCCGCCCATCTTCGACAGCCTCAAGTCGGGCACCAACGACTCGTTCACCGGGCGCGACATCACGTCGCTCATGGTCAACTCGGGCCAGCGCGACGTCGCCGAGTGCCTCGTCGACACGATCCGCGTCGGCTTCATCGACTCGGTCACGTTCGGCTGCGTCGCGTCCGACGTCGTCCTCTACGTGTCGCTCGTCGTCATCATCGGCGTCGTCCTCCTGCGGTTCCTCATGGCCGTCATGTTCGGCTGGTTCCTGTCCTGGAAAATCGGCAAGTTCCCCGACGAGACGTACGAGCAGCGTCGCGCCCGCGCCGCCGAGATCGAGAACTGGACCGACGACATCTACCGCCCGGCGCCGGCGCGGTACCGCCCGAGCGTGCCCAAGTCGCAGCAGGGCGGCGCAGGCGGCGGCGCGGGAGGGCCCAACAAGCTCCAGAAGAAGTCGGTCCTCCCGACGACGAGCCGTTACTCGAAGACGGACCTCCTCAAGGCGGGCGGCGGCGGCGGCAAGGGCGCCGACGGCTCGCTGTCGCGCAAGGGCATGCTCGGCGCCGCCATGCGCAACTCGCCGCCCGGCTCGCCCGGGACGCCTCGCGCCTCGCGCAGCTCGACGAGCCTGCCCATGTCGTCCTTCACGCTCGACGGCCTTGCGGCGCGCGGCAACGGCGGCAATCCGGCGTCCGAGGGCGCCATGGGCGCGTGCCCGTTCCCGCTTGGCGACGTCGTCGCCCAGCCGTCGGCCGACTTTGAGCCGTTCAACTACCCGCTCGCGCACGCCCTCCTCCTCGTGACGGCCTACTCCGAGTCGGTCGAGGGCCTGCGCACGACGCTCGACTCGCTGTCGACGACCGACTACCCGAACTCGCACAAGACGATCCTCGTCATCGCCGACGGCATGGTCAAGGGCTCCGGCAACGAGCTCACGACGCCCGAGATCGTCCTCGGCATGATGAAGGAGTTTGTCGTCGCGCCGGCCGAGGTCGAGTCGTACTCGTACGTCGCCATCGCCGACGGCCACAAGCGGCACAACATGGCCAAGGTCTATGCCGGCTTCTACGCCTACGACGACAACACGGTCGAGCGCTCGAAGCAGCAGCGCGTGCCCATGCTCCTCGTCGCCAAGGTCGGCAACCCGGCCGAGGCGCACGACGCCAAGCCGGGCAACCGCGGCAAGCGCGACTCGCAGATCGTCCTCATGAGCTTCCTGCAGAAGGTCATGTTCGACGAGCGCATGACGACGTTCGAGTACGAGTTCTTCAACTCGCTGTGGCGCGCGACGGGCGTCTCGCCCGACAAGTACGAGCTCGTCCTCATGGTCGACGCCGACACCAAGGTCTTCCCCGACTCGGTCAGCCGCATGACGGCGTGCATGGTCAACGACCCCGAGATCATGGGCCTGTGCGGCGAGACCAAGATCGCCAACAAGAGCGACTCGTGGGTCACCATGATCCAGGTCTTCGAGTGCGTCCCTCCTCCCTCTCATTCCCCTTTCTTTCCTCCTTCTCCTCGGCCCTCGTTACTGACTCTGCTCGCGCCCCACCCCGCAGGTACTACGTGTCGCACCACCAGACCAAGGCGTTCGAGTCCATGTTCGGCGGCGTCACGTGCCTGCCCGGCTGCTTCTCAATGTACCGCATCAAGGCGCCCAAGGGCGGCGACGGGTACTGGGTCCCGATCCTCGCCAACCCCGACATCGTGCAGCACTACTCGGAGAACGTCGTCGACACGCTCCACAAGAAGAACCTGCTCCTCCTCGGCGAGGACCGGTACCTGTCGACCCTCATGCTGCGCACGTTCCCGCGCCGCAAGATGATGTTCTGCCCTCAAGCCGTCTGCAAGACGATCGTCCCCGACACGTTCTCGATCCTCCTGTCGCAGCGCCGTCGCTGGATCAACTCGACCGTGCACAACCTGTTCGAGCTCATCGTCGTCCCCGACCTGTGCGGCGTCTTCTGCTTCAGCATGCGCTTCGTCAGTGAGTCGGACCCTCGCTCTCTCTCTTTCTGGAACGAGCGGAGAATGCGTGAGCATGTCACTGACCCTCGTCCCGTCGCGCAGTCTTCATGGAGCTCGCCGGTACCCTCGTCCTGCCCGCCGCCATCGCGTTCACCCTGTACCTCATCGTCGTCGCCATCATCCCGGGCACCGTCAAGCCCGTCGTCTCGCTCGTCCTGCTCGCCCTCATCCTCGGTATCCCGGCCATCCTCATCGTCGTCACCTCGCGCCGATTCGTGAGCTCGCCTTTCTGGTCCTCTCCTCGCGCATCTCTGGCATTGACGACCTCTCTTCTTTCTCTCTGCAGGCCTACCTCGGCTGGATGCTCATCTACGTGCGTCGCCTGCCCGCCCTCTCGCTTCGTCGAGCCACCCAGCGTCGCCGACCTGACCTTGCTCTCCTCCCACAGCTCGTCTCGCTCCCGGTCTGGAACTTTATCCTGCCCGTGTACGCATTCACACACTTCGACGACGTGAGCACCCTGTTTCCCTTGTTCGCGTCGTCGTACACGTCCCTGACGCCTCTTACGACCATGCAGTTCTCGTGGGGCGCGACGCGTCAAGTCGAAGGCGAGACGGGCAAGCACGACCACAGCGCCAAGGAGGGCGACTTTGACTCGTCGCACATCGCCATGAAGCGCTGGGCCGACTGGGAGCGCGACCGTCGGTACAAGTCGGCGACGCACTCGCGCGACTCGGTGTACGGCCTCGACCAGCACGCCGGCCCGTCGTACCGAGGCGGCTCCCCGGGTCGCCCTGCGAGCCACCGCCAGTCGATCCTCTCGAGCACCGACACGACCGACTCGGCGCAGCCTCACAGCGCGCGGTACCCGACCGAGCTCTCGCTCCCGGCGCCGCTCGCTCCCGCCGCCAACATCTCGCCCGCCTCGTCCGACACGAGCCTCGACCGCGCTGGGCGCGGCATGGCGCAGCCGGTGCAGCGCGGCGCGGCGCCGCCACGTGGCCCGCACGACTACCCGTCCTTCCACGACGCCGGCTTCGAGGACGAGGCGGACCGGCCCATCCTGTACCAGCACTCGCCGCCGACCGACTCGGTGTCGCACTTCTACTCGAACGAGCCCGAGGCCCTCCTCCCGCCGCCCGGCATCGCGTCCGGCTCGACGTCGACCTCGAACGGCTCGTCGCCCATCTCGTCGCCGCCGCAGGCCTTTGCGAGCAACAACCCGTTCGCCAACCCGCCCTCGCCTCGCCCGCCTCGGCGCGGCGTCTCGTTGTCGGACGTCGGCCCCGTGCCGGCCTCGAGCGGCGAGGGCGTCCGCGTCGTGCAGCGCCACTCGCGCCGCGCGAGTCGCCCGTCGACGCAGGGCAGCTCGGTCCCGTCGTCGGCGAGCGGCGGCGGGCCCGGCGCGACGGACAGCTGGTACGGCGAGTCGACGAGCGGGCACTCGGGCAGCAGCTCGGGTGGGCACTTGCCGCCGGGCGCGGCGCCGCCGAGGCACTCGTTCGGCGGCGGCGCAGCCTGATAGGGCTGCGGCCTCGCCGAACCCGTCGTTCCTTCTCCTCTCTCTCCCTCATCCCCCCTCATGGACACTCCCCTCGCCCTCTCCGTCCGCATTGCACTCGGTCCTGTCCTTTTCTCCGTTCTGCATACCCCCGCTCGCCCTTTAATCGTTCCGTCACGCCCCTTCCTCTCCTCTCCCTCACGCCTGTCGCCATTCTCTCCATTCCTCCCTTCACCATGGACCCTCTCGATGACGACCCGCCCCCTTTCCTTTGGACCTGCAAGGACACTCGGCTTTCCCTCTCTCCCTCGCGAGCTTCAGAGCGTGTTTCTTTCTTGCGAGCCTGCGCACGAGAGGCTTTCCGCCGCGTGCACGTTGGACTGTAAGCTCAGGTACTTGGAGCAGGCCCGGGCGCGACGCAATGTGCAAGATCTGACGAGCAGCAGGCTGAGAGAGCTCAAGCAGAAAGGAGCTTCTCTTGCTCGACGAGGTCAACTTCTCGGTTTCGAGAGAAGTAGGTGAGGGTCAGGTTCTAGATGTCGAGTATTCGTCTCATCAAGGACTGTGAGAGCGGCGGAACCCGGGATTAAACTACTCTCGAGCAGCTACAGCGTCTCGCAGCTACCTTCTCTTGCTCGACGAGGTCAACTTCTCAGTTTCGAGAGAAGTAGGTGAGGGTCAGGTTCTAGATGTCGAGTATTCGTCTCATCAAGGACTGTGAGAGCGGCGGAACCCGGGATTAAACTACTCTCGAGCAGTTACAGCGTCCCGTAGCTACCTTCTCTTGCTCGACGAGGTCAACTTCTCGGTTTCGAGAGAAGTAGGAGAGGGTCAGGTCCCAGACGTCGAGTATTCGTCTCAGCAAGGACTGTGAGAGCGGCGGAACCCGGGATTAAACTACTCTCGAGCAGTTACAGCGTCCCGCAGCTACCTTCTCTTGCTCGACGAGGTCAACTTCTCGGTTTCGAGAGAAGTAGGTGCCGCTCAGGTTCTAGACGTCGAGTATTCGTCTCAGCAAGGACTGTGAGAGCGGCGCAACCCGGGATTAAACTACTCTCGAGCAGCTACAGCGTCTCGCAGATTCGCTCCCTTTCTCGGACGCTGGCTCGAGTTGGGCGGTGACACGCCTGAGTCGTCGCTTTCTCGGAGCTCGCTCTCGGACAAGGTCTAGGCAACACGCAGAAATGCAACTCCTCGCGTTAACAACATCGTCGACGCGTCCTTCCCTCTCTCACCGACCCATCGCGCGCTGCGCCTGCTGCCGCTGCGGACGACGACACGAAAGAGTCAGTGCCGGCTCGTCTTCTCGATCGAGGGTGACCGAAGGAGAAGGAGAGGGAGAGAGGGACGCACAATCTGCAGAATCGTGTTGCGACTCGTCTCGTCGAGAGCGGCAATCTGGGCGTCCGTCATGCTGAGGACCTGCTGGATGAGCTGTGTTACACAAATGGAGAGGCGTTGAGGTCAGTCACGAGATCTCGGGCCGACGAAAAGGAAGGGAAAGAGAGAGAGAGGGCGAGAGACGCACAGCTGCTTGCTCGGGCGTCGTGCCCGGCGCCGCCTGCGCTTGCTGCGGCTGCGGCGGCTGTGGTGCACCCTGCGGCGGACGCTGGTAGTTGCCGTAGCCCGACGACGGCTGCTGCTGCTGAGGCGGCGGCGGTGGCGGGGCGCCGTAGCTCGAGGGCGCGCCGACAGGCGGCGGGCGCGAGTAGCTGCTCGGCGCCGCAGCAGGAGGCGCACCGTACCCGCCTTGCGCGACGTGCGGCGGCGTGCCGTAGCCGTAGCCGGCTGCGCCCGCCGGTGCGGCGGGAGCGGGCGCGGGCGGGTACCCGCCGGGCCCGGCGGGAGGTGCGGCGCCGGCGCCGGTGGCGGGAAAGGCGCGTTGCAGGACTGACGGGTCGACGATGCCCATGCAGAGCATGGCCTGGAAGAGGGCGTAGGAGAGCTGGGGCTGGGCGGTGAGGAGGGCGCGAGCCTCGTACGGGCTCGCGGTGACGAGGGCCTGCGCGATCAGGTTTTCGAGTCAGTGCCGGATTCGCGAGAAGAGGAGGAGGGAGGGAGAGGGCGTGACGGACCTTCATCTGGCTCATGATGTCGAGCAGCTGGCCCGGCGCCATGGTGCCGATCGTCTCGGTGATCTTGTCCGTCGCCTGCTTGCCCGGCTCGACGGGCACGCCCTGCGGCAGCGGTCGCGGGCCCGTCGCACCCGGCACCGGCGGCGGGATGTTGTACCCGCCGGCGGGAGGTGCCGCAACGAGCGGGGCGGCGGGAGCACCTGGAGGTGCGGCACCGCCGAGCGGCGTCATGCCGCCGCCGCCGCCGCCGCCGGGAGGCTGGTACCCGCCGTACGCGCCCGGCGCGGCTCCTGCCCCTGCTCCTGCTCCCGCTCCCGGGCCGATTCCTCCGCCGCCGCCGTACGCTCCGCCGTAGCCCGCCGGCCCCGCACCTCCCATCGGCGGCCCTCCCGGCCCACGGAAGCGCTTGCTCGGCGGCGCGTCGTCCGTGTCGGCAAAGTCGAGACGCAGGCCTCGGCCGCCAACCTCGACGCCCTGCAGATTGCGCAGCGCCGACGCGGCCGTGTCGGCGTCGCGGTACTCGCAGAAGCCGAAGCCTTTGGGCTTGCCGGTGTTGTGGTCGAAGACGAGGCTACGATCGCGTGACACGTGGGTCAGCTCTGCGTGGCTCAGACTGGTGGCAGGGGGAATAGAGGGAGAGCGAGAGAGGGCGCACCGGAACGAGACGACGGGGCCAACCGAGTTGAACACCTGCAGACGAGGCAGGGGGTGAGCTCGGGGCTCACAGGCGGCAGGAGTGGAACGAGCTGCGCACCTCGACAAACTGCTCCTCAGTGTAGTCGAACGGGAGGTTGCCGACTGTAGCGGGGGGCGACGAGGAGGAGGGGACGAGGTGAGCGACTGGCTCGCGAGCTGTAGAAGCGAGGTGGGGACGTGCAGACGCACCGAAGACGACCTTGGACCGAGTCTGCGGCTGGCCGTACGAGGCTGGTGCGCCAAACATGGCTGCTCGAGCTGATGAGGAGGAGAGGAGAGGGCGAGGCGCGAGGCGGGCCCAAACCTATTCGCATCTGGCTTGACTTTCGCGCTTGACTTTTGTATTCGACTCTCGCTCGAACGCACTGAGAGGTGGGGGCAACTCGTTGCTACAGGCTACACACAGAGGCATGCGCTCTATCGTACACCAGAGGAGGAAGGAAACCGCCCTCACTTGCGGCCTTTGCCGCCCTTGCCGCCGCCGCGGCCGCCGCCCTTCTTCTGCTCGAGGCTGAGCGCGCCCCGGCCGCCCGTCAGGTGCTTGATCGCCTTGCGGTCGTTGACGAGGCCGCGCGTCTCCTGGCGGGCGTTCGGCGCGTCGTCCGACACCTTGGTGCGCTTGTTGGACGGCGTCGCGCCAATCGACGACAGGATCGCCATCGACTTCTTGCGCTCGTCGTTGGCCGACACCTCGTTGGCGTCGAACTGCGGGCAGGTGCACGACGGCGAGGGTCAGTACGAGGGCGTCGACGGGGGGAGGCGAGAGAGAGCGGGGCGCACCTTGCGCTTGATGTTCTTTTCCCGACCCTCGCCCTTGAGCTTGTCGTCGAACTTGCCGAGGCTCGCCGTGCTCTTCTTGCTCGCCTTGAGCGTGTGCTCGATCTCCTGCTTGCGCGCGTCGCGCTGGCTCGAGCGCGCCGTCGACGCCTGCACCTGCTGGGCCGCGTTGGCCGCGACGCGCTGCAGGTTCTGCAGCCGCTGCGACTCGTTCTTGAGCGAGCGCGCCTTGCGCTCCTGCTTGGCCGCCGCACGAGGGTCGAAGTTGGGGTCTGCGGGGACGAGCGCGAGGTCAGCTGGGACGACGGGGGGAAGAAGGAGGGAGGGACGGACCGGCGTTGTTGGGCACCTCGTGGATCCACTGCTCCTCCTTGTCCTTGTTCTTGCCCTTGTAGCCCCACCGCGGGACCCACTCCTGGCGCTCCTCGTCGTACACCATGCGGTCCTTCTTCTCCTTGGGCGCGATGCCCTTGGCCTTGGCGAACGCCTGCCACTTGGTCTCGGGCGCCTGCTTGGGGAGCTGTGGGTCGACAGGAGCCGGGTCAGTCGGGCTGTCCTCTGTCGAGAGTACGAGGGAGAGGCTCGGACGCACAGGCTTCTCGCGGGGAAGGCCCGTAGCGATGGGCGGCAGGTCGGCAATCACATCGTCGTCGACGATGCGCGTCTTCTGCGACCACAGCTCGTTGACGAGGAGCTGGATGCCGTCGCGGGCATGGTCGAGGAGCGAGCGCTCCTTGTCGGTCCTGTCGCGGCACAGGCGAGGGTGAGATGAGGCGGCGGGCGGGGCGGGAGATGAGGAGGAGGGACGCACTGGTACGACTCGAGGTCGATCGGGTTGGGGTCAAAGACGGCGAGGAGACCGAGGTCGAGGTCGACGGGGATCTCCTTGGTGACAGTGATGGCCTTCCTGCGAGCGGGGGAGATGAGGCGAGGGTCAGCTCGGCGGGTGGAGGAGGGGAGGGGGAGAGAGACGAGGAGAGAGAGGGAGAGGGGGGGGGGGGGGCGGACGCACTGGCGCTCCTGCTGCTGGTCGAGAATGCCAGACACGTCCATGGCTGCGCTGCTGAGGTCGAGAGGGTGGTGCCGGGTCGACGAGGCGGCTCGGTTCGACGAGCAAGCTCACACGGACGAGGCGATGCGGCCTCCCTCGACCTCGCGTTCGAGGGGCCCGACTTTGCGGGCGAATCAAGCGAGCAACAGCTTTGCGAGGCTAGCGAAGCAGCTCTCGCCTCACCCGGCGCTGCCGTCGACGGCGAGCCTTTCCGCCGCGGTCTCGTCTGCCCGCTCACGTCGCAGCGCGTCGCCGTCTCCTCGATCCACCCGCTCGCTCGCCTCAGCTGCAGCCCGCACGCACCGAGAGGGCTGCTCGTGTGCCCGACAGCTCTCGCCCCCGATGGCACCCAAGCACCTCGGCTACGGCACCGACGACGAGGCCGACGACCGCGACCACGAGCACCGCTCGGAAACGCCCTACGACGAGGACTACAACGCTCCCGGCAGCGCACAGCAGCGGTCCGTCCACTCTTGTCCACTCCCTCTCACACCACAGCGCGAGCTGACCACCCCAACCCTCGTCCAACAGCAAGCGCGATGTCCTGCACGCTCCCATCTCGTCCGTGTGCGCCGCTCTCGGCGGTTACGAGGAGTTCCTCGACGAGAACGGCAAGGTCTACACGGCCTACTCGCTCGGTGACCAGGTCGTCGGTGCGTCTCTCGTCTCGCTCGGCCGTTCTCAGCCCGGCACGACCGCTGACCCCTCTCGCTCGCAGGCTGCCTCAAAGACCTCAAGCGCTTCTGGCGCATGGACGAGAAGGACGATGATCGCACCGTCGCCAGGATCTTCCACGAGGTCGGCGTCCTCAAGAAGGACCTGATCCCGATCCTCAAGATGACGCTCGGCACCGGCAACAAGGGCGACCGCATCGCTCTCGCCTGTGGTGCGTCCCACTTGTCCTGCGCCTCGCTCGTGCACCTCGAAACTGACAACCCGTACCTACAGTCGAGCTCATCGGCGCCATGACGTGGCCCATCAACGTCGCCGAGGAGCTGCGCGACGCCCAACTGCTCGGCGAGCTCAAGCAGTCGATGGACTACACGACCCTCATCCAGGCGCAGCGCTCGTACAAAGCGGCCATCCTCAAGGACAACGTCCTCAAGCACATGATGATCATCCTCGCCAACAGCCTGTCCAAGAGCCGCAGGTCCGTCCCGGCCTTTCTCTCTGTCTCTCGAGGGTCGAGGCGCGCTCGAGCCCGGCCTCGAGACTGACTTGCCCCTCCCTCCTCGCGCAGGGAGCGCACGCCAAAGGACGAGAACGTCATCTCGCTCGTCCTCCACGTCTTCCGCAACCTCGCCTACCTCGTCGACCGCCACTCGACGTCGACCTCGGCCGCCGCCGTCGAGGACTCGTCGCTCCAGTCCGACATGGTCATCGCCTTCCAGCGCGAGGGCGTCCTCGACCTCCTCCTCGCCATGTCGTCCCAGGCCGACTCGAATGACTACGCGCCCTGGAACATGGTCGTCCTCGACATCCTCCACCTCGTTTACCGCGGCGTGCGGCCCGACGAGCTCATGGTGCCCGAGGGCAAGGTCGAGCAGAACCGCCTCCGACAGATGCTCGACCTCGAGGCGCGCCAGTCGGAGAACGCGTTCGGCCTCAAGGGCTCGAGGCACTCGCGCTTCGGCACCACGATCGCCGTCCAGTCGGTGCGCCCTCCTCTCTCTCTCTCTGCGCTGGCGCCTCGTCTCGCCCCCGACAGTCACTGACCCTTCTCGACGTCGTGCACGACCCGCAGAACGGCAAGAAGTACATCCTCCACAAGCAGTCGACGCTCGCCGAGGGCCCGGAGAAGACGCTCGACAAGATCAAGAAGACCAAGGTCAAGAAGCTGCGCCAGGAGGACGACCTCGCTCCACCGTCGCAGTTGCGGTCCGAGGCGATCGGCGTCCTCGCGCAGACGAGCAGGCGCTTCGTCGAGTCGGCGTTCAACCGTGCGTCGCCCGTTCCTCTTTTCCCTCGCGGGTGGCTCAGCCTTCCCTCGCCGACCCCTGACCCACCTCCCCCTCGTGCCTGCGCAGCGTTCTTCTCGTCCGTCCTGCGCGACATCCGCATGGAGCGCATCAAGGTCCGCGAGTCGGACACGGTCCGCTTCCTGTACCTGTCGGCCTTCTTCCTCGAGTTCTTCCTCCTCGTGTACCGCGACGACGAGAAGCGCGGCATCTCGCACCTCGACGAGGAGCACGGCCACGACTTTGGCATGGTCGCCGAGATGACCGAGCCGCACGCCATCGGGTTCGTCACGATGAGGATGAAGAACGCCCTCGAGGAGAAGGTGCGCCGCCTCTCCTCCTTCTCCCTCTCTTCGGCGACGTCCATGCACCTTGTCGTGCGCGTCTACTCACTCGTACCTGATGCAGCCGCCGTTGTGGACCGACCTGCACGCCGGCGTCGAGTGCTTCACCCAGATTGTGCGTCGCCCTCGTCCTCTCCTTCTCTGAGCCCGCCCTGACCTGCACTTCCCGTCCGCAGCTGCTCGTCATCGAGGCGCTCCAGGCAACGGGCAATCAGGACCACATCGACGTCGCCGAGATCCTCCAGAACAAGCTCTATTACGAGGCCGACACGCTCGACATGGTCGTGTCGCTCGTCACGCGCTACAACGGCCAGTCGTACAAGTGAGTCGCGCTCTCGCTCTGGATATCGCCTCGGCCAGCATGGAGGACGAGCGTGAACTGTGGCTCACAAGCTCGTCTTCTTGCCGCCCACAGGTACCTCGATGCCGTCCTCAACCTCGCCTACACGCTCCTCCGCATGCTCGAGAAGTACTCGAAGAGCAAGTCGTACATGTACGTGCGAAAGAAGAAGGCCAAGAAATCGGCGGCCAAGAAGAAGAGTGCGTCGCTCGTTCCCCTTCTCCCTTCCCCACCCTCCTCCCTCCTCGGGTCTCTGACGACTCGTTCTGGCAGAGCCCGACGGCGCCGACGAGAACGAGGGAGACGGGCTCGGCATGGCCGGCGGCGAGGACGAGGAGGAGCTTGAGGTCGAGAGCGGGACCGTGTCGTTCGGCGAGCACGCGTTCCAGTTCGAGAAGTTTGAGCAGGTGCGCCCTGCGTCCTCTTCTCTCCTGTCCTTCTCTCTGAGCGAGCTCTGACGTCCTTTGTCGCAGCGCTTCGCCGACGAGTCGGTCCTCGCGACGTGCATGGTCCACCTCGAGTCGTACAAGACGTACCGCTCGCCCGAGCAGATGAAGCGCATCGTCGCCCTCATGCATCGCCAGGCCGTCAAGGCCAAGTCCGAGGGCCTCTTCTACAAGGTGCGCCGTCGCCGTTTCGCACCTCTTCTGCGTCGCACAGCGTCCTGACTCTCGTGCTCTCCCGACCCGCAGCCGACCGTTCTCGAGCTCTTCCGCCGCATTATGGAGGACCGCGACATTGCCGACGCGCGCGAGGGCCCCAAGCTCGACCTGCGCAAGCTCATCGAGTACATCCTGCGCAAATTCTTCAACGCCGTGCAGGACCACCCTTTCCTCCTCCTCGAGGTGCCTTCCCTCTCTCTCCTCCCTCGGTCATTCTCCGACTATATCGAGGACATCCACTGACGCCGAGACGACGTGCGCAGTGCTTCTACCCCAAGACCAAGACGCAGCTCGGCAAGATGCGCCTCGGCGAGGCCGACCCGTACGGCGACAGCGACGACGACACGCTCATCTACAAGGTGCGCCGCCTCGATTCATCTACTACGCTCTCTGAGGGCGAGACTGACACTCTGGATCTCCTCGCAGGCCAAGAAGATCGGCGAGGTCGAGGTCGCGCCCGGGTTCTCGCACACGCAGCAAATCGGCATCGCCATCGCGTGCTTGGTCGAGGCCGGCGACGACAAGCTCATCGACCTCATCAAGAGTGTGCGTCCCTCTCTTTCCGGTCATGGACTGCTGCCGCCGGACATGCAAACTGACCCCGCTCGGACCTCCCACAGCAACTCGTCCTCGCCTCGGCCGCCCGCACCGAGATCGTCCTCACGGTCGACGGCTTGCCCGACACGAGCTCGCTCGCCGACCTCGAGACGGACGAGGCCATGCGCGAGAAGGCGGCGCAGCTCAAGGGCCCGTCGCCCGAGGCGGTCGCCCTCTTCGTCCCGCACACGGTCGACCTCGGCGATGACGAGAGCGTCAAGGAGGCGGCCACGGTCAACGCGCACTTCAAGCTCCTCATGCGCCTCTTGAGCTGGGAGAGCAGCGATGGTGCGTCCCCCTTCGTCGACATCGTCGTCCTGTGCGCGCCTCGCCTGACCGTCCACCTCTTTCCCCCTTCCCCCCTTCCTCGCAGCACCCGAGTCGGGCCAGCTCGTGTGGCAGATCCCTGCATCGCTCGTGCCCTCTAAGCTCGATGGCGACCTCAAGATCGTCGACGACTTCCTCCTCGACCCGGTCGACCCGCAGAACGGCAAGTCGGCGGCCGAGCTCCTGCGCAAGCAGCGCAAGAAGCCCGTGCGCCGCAAGCGCAAGATCGCGAGCGAGGACGAGATGGAGATCGGCGAGGACGGCGAGGTCGTCGTCAAGGCCAAGGAGAAGAAGAAGCGGCAGGCCAAGCGCAAGGAGGAGGAGCAAGCGTACAAGTCGGCCCAGTTTGTACGTCCTCGGGCCTTTCCTTCTGCGCAACTCGTCCTCGAACTCGACTAACCCTCTCGCCAGATCACCGACACGGACGACGAGGGAGACGAGGACGGCGATGCCGCCTTCTTTGCGCGCGAGGCGGCCGTACGTCCGGACCCCTCGCTCAGTCCCTCATCCTCCCTCGCGACACACACTCACCCGCACCCGGTTACGCCAACAGTTACGCGAGAAGCTCAACGCCGGCCAGATCTCGACCGCCCTCGACGCCGGGTCCAAGAAGAAGAAGGTCAAGAAGGACGCCTCCTCGACCAAGCGCGCCACCTCGCCGACCGACTCGCTCGACTCGTCGCCGCCGCCGACAGCCAAGAAGAGCACGGGCCGGCGCGGCAAGGGCAAGGGCAAGGCGCGCAAGGTCACCAACTTCAACCCGGCGGCCGTCAGCGACGTCGAGGACGACGACGACCTCGTTCGCGATCTGCGCAAGGAGGCCGACAAGAAGAAGGCGGCGGGCTCTGCGGTCGACGGCGACGAGTACGACGGCATAGTCGACGAGCACGAGTCGCCGACAGCGCCGTCGTCGTCCGGCTCACGCGCGTCGGGAAGGAAGCGCGCAGCTTCGGCGTCCTCGACTACTTCGGCGCCCCCTGCGCGAGCCGGCGACGCCATGAGCGACGACGATGAGCCTGTCGGCGCGGTCTCGCAGGCCGCCAAGAAGCGGCGGGTCATTCTCGACTCGGACGAGGAGTGAAGAGCCATACTTCCTGCTTTCCTCCCTCCCCCTCTATTTCTCTTATTCCTCCTCTCGTCCGTAGTACCTTGTTGCGACCCTGTATCCTGTCTCTGCGCGTCATCGTGGCCACAGCGCTGCCGCGAGAGACGACGGATTGCGTTCGCGTCGCGCCGGCTCTCCTCTCTCGGCGATCGCGTCACCTTTCGAAGCTCCCGAGCCTGTCGAGCTTCCTCTGAGAGGAGAGCAGTCTGCTTTGAAGGTTTGAGCGAGCGCAAGAGCTGTGGCAGATGTGAAAAGCAGGCCCGGTTTCGAGACGAGGCGCTCCTCTCCCTCGTCCACCTCGCACACCGACCCTCACGACAGGACGCGTCGCCTTGGCTGCCACACATACCTGCATACGGCGCAGATCGCCTGCGCCTATCCCTGTACCACCACGAGCGCTCGCCGACAGCGCAGGGCGACTCGCGTCCTCATCAGCAAGCCGCGTCGTCCGACCTCTCTCGACCAGCGACAACGACTCGTGGACCGGTGGGCGCGCTCGTCCGGGCATCAAGCAGCTTCCAGTCGTGCATCGAGCCAGGCGGCCGCGCTGCGCGGGCTGTGGGCGACTGGTGATCCACCTCATCCCCGCCTCCCCGTGTTTGGCCCCCCTCTCCCTCTCCCCTCGCCGCCTCTGCTACCTCGCGATGCAGTGTAGGGGTCTTGATGGATTGACCTGGCCACCTCACAGGCGGAACACCTGCGCAAGGCGAGCAGGGCGGTCTTCTGGGCGGCGCGAGGCGGGCTCTCGACCTCGAAGCGGCTCGTCTTGTCCTTTGTACGTCCCACGCACTCTCTCTCTTGCCTTCAGTACCTCCAGATGGAACTTTACTCCTCGCCGAGCCGCGCACTGACCCTCTCGACGTCACGCCGCAGGTTAGTCGCGCCCTCGATGGCACCTCCCCCTTCTCGGCCTCGAAAGCTTCCCCTCGCGCCCTTGCTGCGCCGCGCGACGGCGCCTTTCCCTTTCCGAAAGCTCTCCTCGTCCCAAGCGAGCGTCCCCAGACCGCTTCCAGCTCTCGTTCGTCGTCGCACTCGTCCCGACGGCTCAGCGAGTCGAGCCGTCTTGGACGGGTCTTTACGAGGCCGCGCCCGCCCTCACGTGCCCCTGTGGGCAGCGGGCGCACTCTGGTGAACCGCTCGCACGGTGCGCACCCCTGCGGAGCGCCCGTGTGCCCGGCCACCTACAAAAGACAGGGGGATCCTGCGCACCCTCGCTCAAACGCTATCTCTTGTTCCAGTAGGGTGACGGCCTCGTGCGCGCGCCGGATCGAATGAGGAGGTGTCTGCGGTGCAATCGAGCGCGTTTCCCGAGCTATTTTGTCGTGTAGAGCGCGAGTTGGCTCCCCTTCGCCCTTCTCAAGTCGAGCGACGGATGAGGTCGAGAGAGCTCTTTCTGACAGCTCGCTCGGTCGGTGGCTTTCTCGGGATTGTTCCTCAAGTGCCTCGGGAGCGTCTTACGTCGCTCGGACGGCTGCGATCGGTGTGAAGCTCCTCCTCCTCGACTTCGAGACGCTCTGGCTGTTCGAGAGTAGTTTAATCCCGGGTTCCGCCGCTCTCACAGTCCTTGATGAGACGGATGCTCGACGTCTAGAACCTGAGCGGCACCTACTACTCTCAAAACCGAGAAGTTGACCTCGTCGAGCAAGAGAAGGTAGCTGCGGGACGCTGTAGCTGCTCGAGAGTAGTTTAATCCCGGGTTCCGCCGCTCTCACAGTCTTTGCTGAGACGAATACTCGACGTCTAGGACGTGACCCTCACCTACTTCTCTCGAAACCGAGAAGTTGACCTCGTCGAGCAAGAGAAGGTAGCTGCGGGACGCTGTAGCTGCTCGAGAGTAGTTTAATCCCGGGTTCCGCCGCTCTCACAGTCCTTGCTGAGACGAATACTCGACGTCTAGGACGTGACCCTCACCTACTTCTCTCGAAACCGAGAAGTTGACCTCGTCGAGCAAGAGAAGGTAGCTGCGGGACGCTGTAGCTGCTCGAGAGTAGTTTAATCCCGGGTTCCGCCGCTCTCACAGTCCTTGCTGAGACGAATACTCGACGTCTAGAACCTGAGCGGCACCTACTTCTCTCGAAACCGAGAAGTTGACCTCGTCGAGCAAGAGAAGGTAGCTGCGAGACGCTGTAGCTGCTCGAGAGTAGTTTAATCCCGGGTTCCGCCGCTCTCACAGTCCTTGATGAGACGGATGCTCGACGTCTAGAACCTGAGCGGCACCTACTACTCTCAAAACCGAGAAGTTGACCTCGTCGAGCAAGAGAAGGTAGCTGCGGGACGCTGTAGCTGCTCGAGAGGTAAAAGAAATGCGAGTGTTGCGTGCGATACATCTATCCTTCAGCCCCGACGCGCCCTGCCGCTTCTCCTTCCTCTCCCGTTCCCGCTCGCGACTCCTCCTCGTCCTCCCCTCTCGGCCGCCGCGAGTCACGAGCTCGCGCTCCCCGCCAGTCCCCTCCTGCGCAGCGCGTCCCGGACGTCGGGCAGGCCCCGCAGCTGCCCCTGCACGACGACGGTCGGCTCGCCGTTGCGCTTTCGGTCGCCGACGAGCGCCGACGTCGAGGGCCGCAGGACGCGGTTCGCGACGCGGAACAGGTCCGACAGCGTGACGCGGTCGATCAGGGCCGACATCTCGGGCATCGAGATCTTGCGGTCGTGCACCTGGACCTGGCGCTGTGGGCAAGCGGACGCGGGATCGACGAGCGAAAGGGCGAGAGGGTACGAGGGCGAGAGGGGAGAGGGAAAGAGAAAGCGTGGCGGGACGGGCGTTCGAGAGAGAGGATGAGGGAGAGAGGAGCAGTCAGGACGAGGCACGAGAGGAAGAGAAAGAGAGGAGAGAGAGGCTGGGGACGCACCCCGAGGTCCTCGACCTGGACCATGCGGCTCTCGAGCGCCATGGCCAAGCTGCTCTTGAGCTGGTTCCTCGCCCTCCTCAACTCGGTCTCGCCGATCCCGCCGCCCATGGGCCGCGTGACGGCGTCGAGCTGCTGCGCGATGAGTTCGGGCGTGCGGAACAGGAACGACGGGTGGACCGAGATCGAGAGCCCGAACAGGCCGCTGTCGAGGTAGCAGTGGTGGAACGCCGAGCAGAAGTCGACGGCGTGGTACTGGTTGAGAACGCTCGTGTACAGGCGCGAGTACATGCCCTTGCCCGGCCCGCCTGCGCACACACCGACACCGGTCGGGTCAGTCTCGGCGTCCAAGAGGAAGGGAGAAAGAGGCAGAGCAGAGACGCACCGGCCGAGAAGGAGCCGCCGCCTCCGAGCAGGACCTGGAGCGTCGCGAGCGCGTAGATGTCCTCGTCGTGGATGCTCAGGCCCTCGTACCCGACGTAGACGTGCGTGAACTCTTGCTCGCCGTCCTCGATCAGGAGCTGACCGCCGGTGTACCGTGCTGGGGCCGTCGACAGGTACTCGAACGACTCGACGTCGGGCGACGAGGACGAGACGGTGGCGGGGGAAGGGGCAGAGGTCGAGAAGGGTGCAGAGGGGGAGGCGGATGCGGGTCGAGGTGCGGAAGAGGAGGAGGAGGTGGTCGAGGTGGAAGGAGAGGTGGACGACGCGACGGGCTTGACGCTGCCAAAGTGGCGGTCGGCGAGTTCGAGGAGCGCGTCGTGCTCGACACCGGCGGCGGCGACGACGAGGCGGTCGGGGCGGTACCAGGTGCGCATGTACCCTTGGATGACGTCGGGCGTCATGGCCTCGAGGCGGTCCTCGGGGCACAGGAGCGGGTTGCCGAGCGTGTTGTTGGCAAAGGCCGTCTCGTGGAGGAGCTCGGGGAGGATCATGTCGGGCTTGGTCTTGATCTCGCCGACCTCCCACAGGGCGGCGTCGCGCTGGATGTCGAGCTCCTCCTGGGTGATTTGCGGGTGCAGGACCGTGTCGGACAGGATCGAGAGGACCGAGGGGAGCGAGTGGGTGTAGGTCGACGCCTGGTACAGGATCGTCTCGCGCGACGACGACGAGATGAACTGGCCGCCGAGCTGCTCGATCTCGCGCGTCATCTCTTCTGCCGAGCGGCTCGCGGTGCTCTATGGGCGAGAGAGAGTGCAGGTGAGCCGAGGTTCATCGCGAGAGGGGAAGAGAGGGCGAGAGAGGGGGACGCACCTTGAAGGCGAGGCGGTCCGTCATGTGTGCTGCGCCGCGGGTGCGAGCGCTCTCGTACCTACTGCCGGCATCGACGTAGACGCCGGCTGCGACGAAGTGACCCGGGGTCGGGTCGGACGCGACGCGGACGCCGTTTGCGAGGGTGGTGACCTTGAGGTTGGGCGGGTCGAGAGGTGCGGCGGTCGAGAGCGGGCGTGTTGCGGGTGCACGGTGGGTATGCGGGATTGCCCTGGCGAGGGAGCGGCGGGTGGCCGGCAGCATCGAGAGCTGATGAGATGAGGCGGCGACGGGGGCGAGAGGCGAGAGGTGGGGAGGGACGGCGGCGGGTAGGTCGAGCGCGACGAGGCGAGTTTAGGCGAGTGCGAGTAGGTCTGGCTGGTGCAAGCAGCTGTCGAGGGTGTGTAGGGGCGAGAGAGGGAGGGTTGCCGAGGAGGAGCTCATCAGGCAGCAGCAACCCTCTCCCGCCTCGTCGACAACGCCAAGCACCACCGCAGCCATGCTCAGGTCTATCTCTGCCACCGCACGGCCACTGTCGCGCTCCTTCCTCCCCTGCTCGTGCTCTCCCTCGTCGTCCCGCCTCGTGTCGTCCGCCTCGACCTCGTCCCTTCCTCCACCGGCCTCAAAGTACACCCTCGCAAAGGGCCTCGAGCTCAAGGGCACCGTCATCACCACGGGCAAGATGCAGCACACCTGCACCGTCCAGGTAGAGCGTCGCATGACCGACCACAAGACGCTCAAGGTCCGCCTCTCGTTTCCCTCTCTCTCTCCCTGCCCTCAGCCACCCGCTGACGCCGGTTCGACACCACACAGGAGTACAGCCAGCACACCAAGTACCTCGTTCACGATCCGGAAACCACCTGCGTCGTCGGCGACCAGGTCAAGGTCCGTCCCTCTTCTCACTCTCCTTCTCTCTGCTCGTCCGAGCGAGCCGCGCTGACCCTGTCGTACCCACCCTTCTCTCGTCTCTCCTGCAACCCTCTCCGCGTCCATCGCGCTCTCGACCCTACCCCCTCTCCCCCCTCACCGTCCACCTTCCACCCTCGCGCCCCACCTCGCCCCGTCAGATCCGCAACTGCCGCCCCGTCTCTGCCCGGAAACGGTTCGAGTTTGTCGAGGTGACCAAGGGCGCGCGCGAGCGCCTCCAGAGTGTGCACGGAGCGGGCGCCGTCCCGGACGAGCTCCTGAGCGACGAGGGCGTCGAGGCCATGCGGGCCGACGAGGCGGTGGCGCAGGCGGCGTGAGCGGGCTGGCGCAGGACGAGCGGGAGGGGGTTCTGGAACTGCAGCGCGCGTTCCTGCGACGGTGCAAAGCGCGAGAGCGAGAGAGGACGAAAGCTGCTCGCGCTTCGGCCTCGTCTGGCCCGTCGCCTTTTCCTTCCTCTCTCGTGTCCTCACCTCGCACTCGCCGAGGCCGAGGAAGTACTCCTGAGGTGCGCTGCACAGTACGCGTCGGGAACGAGGACTCGGAGTCACGGTCGAAGCGCGCGAGGAAGAGGTCGAGGTGACGAGGTGACGGAGCGAGCGGCACCCGCGCACACCAGGAAGCAGCAAGCCCGAAAGTACAGCGAGCGTGCGCAGCAACTTGCTCGCTGAGGGGCGAGCGAGAGAGAGTCTCGAGAGCGAACCGCGGTTTCATCAGCAAACTGCGAGCTGTGGACACTGCCACTCGTCGTCACAGCGCTCGATCCACCTGAGCAGCGCACAGCACCCTCGAGAGAGCTACAGCTACACGCCACGCGCCTCAGCAAGGCCCGCCTCTCGTCCCTCGCGCTTGTCTCCCTCCCCACAACCTCGTCCTCCGACCTCGCCTCCTCGCCGCCATGGCCATCCCGCCGACCCGCCCACGCCCGACACAGCCCGTCCTCAACTCGAACTGGCGCAGGGTCGAGCACCTCGTCCCGCGCGAGCTCCTGAACCAGGTCGACGGCCCGGACGGCGACGACGACGAGTGGGAGGAGGACGAGGTGCGCCCTACCCCTTACTCTCGCGCGCACGGACTCGCCCGACCTGACAGCAGCTTGTATGTGCACAGGTCGAGTACGTCACGCTCGACTTTGGGCCGTACCTCGAGGCCAAGGCGCTCGCCGAGCACGACGCGATCCAGCTCCTGGTGCGCTCCCCCTCTCCCTCCCTCCTAGGCGAGACGCACTGCGGCGGAGCTCACCTCGAACCATGCGACAGGCACCCGAGTCGACGACGCCCATGGCTCTGCTCGGCGACCGCTACTTCCAGGGCCTCCACGAGCCTCTCGTCGGCTCCGACATCCTCTTCCTGCGCAACGGTGCGCTCCCCTTCCCGTTTCCCGCCTCTTCCGAAGCATCCACAGACTGACCAAGGCCCGCTCTCGCTCGCAGACAACACCACGCCGGCGTTTCAGCCCTTCACGACGTCGTCGCACCGCATCTCGTTCCAGCCCGTCGCGCTCGTCCCGCCGTCGGGCATGGCCAACGCCCTCGGCGTCCCACCCCCGTCCAAGGCGCACACTAAGAAGGCGCAGCGCGAGGCCGACGCGGCGGCGGCCGCTGCGGCGGCGGCGGAGCAGGAGGCGCAGGGCGAGTTGGGGCCGGACGGCCAGCCCAAGCGCAAGTGCGTCGCGCCGTTCCTCCCTCTCCGCCTACCTACCAAACAGGTGAAACCGAGCTGACGTTGCCCGTCGAGCAGGCGCGGTCGGCCCAAGGGCAGCAAGAACAAGCCCAAGACGTTCTCGGTCGGGCAGTTGACGGGCCAGGCGCCGCTCGGCGACGAGGTTGAGCCTGCCGGCGCGGCGCGAGGGCGCGAGACCCGAGCCAAGGACAAGGGCAAGGGCAAGGAGGTGGTGGGCGAGGAGGAAGGCGAGGACGAGGGCGAGTCGGGCGAGGGAGGAGGAGAGCCGATGGACGAGGAGTGACCAACGACGACGCTCGCTTTCGCCACCTCATGGCTCTCGGGCCAAACCGAGCCACCGAGAGACAAGAGAGAGAACGAGACGACGATGCAGGAAGACGACAACAGCGACGAGAAGGACAAACAGACAGACCCCGACCTCGAACCCCTCACTCGCTCTCTCGCTCGCTCCCTTCCGACCGCACTCGCACCTGCTCACAGCTTGCCCGACCGCTGCGGCGTCATGAGGCGAATACCCTCGAGCTTGAGCTTCACGTCCTTGAGCACCTTGGTCTGCGGGCGCCAGGTCTGCACGACGGGGAGGTCGACGAGTTTTAGTCAGGGCTCTGCTGCTCGACGACGGCGCCGGCTCTTCTGCACGACGACGGCACCGGCGAGGAGAGTAGAGAGAAGAGGAGAGACGAGGACACGACGAGTGTCGCTCAGAGACGCACCTCGTACGCCTCCCTGAGCGCCGAGAGCTCTTTGCCGAACAGCTCGCGCACCCGGCGGTCCTCGACGATGCCGCGCATCGCCCACGTCAGGAGGTAGGGGTTACGACGGTCCCGGGGGTTCCACGCGATCGACAGGGGCGGGCCGGCGAGGCTCACGTCGAGCGAGGTCGGCGGCTCGACGAGCGACGTCGTCTCAAAGTGGTACTGCACGGCGAGGCTGCGAAAGAGAGGTCAGGCGACGGCGCGATAGAGAGAGAGAGAGAGAGGACGCACCGGTACACGTCGGCCTCCTCGTAGATGCGCGAATGACCGACGCCCGTGAGCGCGCCGGCGAGCGCCTCGCTGACGTGGTAGACGAGGTCGTGATCGCTCAAGCCGGCGTTGCGCAGCCGCGCCGAGAAGACGACGAGGTTGGCGAGAAAGTCGGACGTGCGGAACGCGTCCGAGTCGATGAAGACGGCGCGCAGGATGCCCGGGTGGTCGATGCCAGAGAAGAGGGCCGAGTAGAGCGGGACGACCTGGTCGTTGATCGAGCCGACGCTCGTCACCTTGACGCCGGCGTTGAGGATGATGCGCAAGCTGTGGATAAAGGGGACGTCAGGGCCTGGCGAGGAGAGGGGCGAGGCGGTCTGGCTGGCGGACGCACCTCTCGAGGAACTTGATCGTGGCGACCGACTCGGGCGACTGATAGTCGAACAGCTCGCGCGCCGGCGCCGACTCGAGGTAGTTGAAGTAGGGCGCGAGCGCGATCGACTGGTACAGGTAGACGACTGTGAGGTGAAGGCAAGAGTCAGTCTTTGCGCCGGACGAGGTCGAGGCTCCGGACAGGACGTACACGGTCCTTGCGCGATGCCGCACATGGCGAGACTGCAGGCGAGGAACGGATCAGTGCGACACGAGAGAGAGAGGGAGGAGAAAGAGACGTCGAGAGGACGCACAGGTGGGTCTGCGTGCCCGTGATGAGGCCCTGGTCGAGCATCCTCGCGAGGAGCTGCGTCGAGACGACGCACCCTTGCGAGTGCGTCGCGAGAAAGACGGCGTCGGCCATCTTGAGCGCACGCACCCACTCCTCGCGCCCGACGAGCTGGTCGTACAGCTTCGAGACGCGCTCCTCGACCATGCCCTGGCCCTCGAGCGCGATCGCCTGGATGTTGAACGAGCCGAGGTCGTGCGACTCGAGGTACGCCTGCACGGCGTCGTGCATCATCGTCGCGAACTTGACGCTGCGGACGAGAAGGAGAAGAGTCAGGGACGCTCCTTCGAGAGCGTGCGCTCGAGGCGGGAGGGACAACTGGACGCACCTCGTGCCCGTCTGCTCGCCCATGACCGACTTGATCCTGCACGATGGCGAGACCATCAGTACGAGGTACGCAGGAGGGGAGAGGAAGGAGGGCGACGCACATGTTGTTGCTCGTGAACCAGCCGTGAACGCCAATCGTCACGACGCGCTTGACCTTGTCGAGCCTCGCCGGCTCGCCGACCGCCTCGAGCGCCTTGGGCAGCTGCTCGGCCGGATCGTCCTCCATCTCGGTCGGCAGACCGGCCGGGTTGACGCCCGCCGCGAGCTGCGCCTGGGCGAGGCGCGGGCTCGTGAGCTCCTCCGGCGGGCGGTGGAACAGGTAGGCCGACACGGCGCTCACGGCGCGCGTGATGGTCGACTTCTTGGGCGCAAACGACCTCGGCGGGCGGAAGAACGTGTCGTTAAAGGTAGGGAGGACGAGGTTGTCGATGACGGCGGGCGACGGCGGCTCGACGGCGCCGGGCGACGGCCGACCTTGGCGGGGCGACGAGCGGATCGAGCCCGTGAGCGGCTTGACGGGGCCCTGGTTCGACTGGGGCCGCAGCTGAGGTGACGACGGCGCCGTGTCGGTCGCGTGCGACGAGCCGTGCGAGTGGGTCGACGCGGCTGACGACGAGCCGACGCCGAGCGACGCGAGCGGGCCTCGCAGCGAGTTGGGCGTGCGCGAGAACAGGCTCGACGACAGGTTCCACGCAGAGCTCGACGCGCGGTGCTTGATCTGCTGCGCCGGCGTGAGCGCCTCCTGCTGCTCGTGCTGCTGGCTCTGGACCGGCTCGCCGCTCATCGGCTCGGCGCGCTCGCCCTCGGTGACGACGGGCGCCGACTCGATCGCCTTCTGGTCCCGCGCCGCGTTCTGCGCCGCGAGCTTGAGCGCCCACGCCTCGCGCCGGCGCTGCTCGATGAGCGCCTCGGCCGACGGCTGAGGCCCGGCCGTCAAAGCCGTCGTGAACGCCCGCAGCCAGCCGGATCCGGCGGCAGAGGAAGTGGTTGAAGACGAGGATGGCGCGGCATCGGGAGCCGGCGTGCTCGTGGGCGTCGGGGCGGCGACGACCGCGGTCGCGGCGCTCGATGGTACGACGGGCGGGGCCGCAGGCGTCGACTCGTCGGGAGCGGCCGCCGTAGACTCGGCGGGAGCCGAAGGATCGGGCTCTGTCGCTGGCCCGCTCCAGCCCCAGCCGAACCAGCTCGCGCGCGAGGCCGACTGGTCGGCCGCCGTCGATGCCGCCGTCGCCGAGTCGTGGCTCGGCGGCGGTACAGGAGCAACTCGCACCGTGTCGTCGTCTGCGAGGGCGGAAAGGAGGTGAGCGGACGTTGCGGGCAAACCTCGGACAGGCGGAAAGAGAGGCGGACGCACCTGGTCGAGCAGCGCGAGGCGTTGCAGGCGGCGTCGAGTCGTTGTCCTCGACAGGTGCCGGCTCGTCGAGCTGCATCGCCTCGATCGACGCAGGGGCGCCGTAGCCGAGAGCTTGTGCGGCGAGGTTGAGCGAGCTCGGCGTGGCGCGGGCGACGAGCGACAGCCAGCTGTGAGGTGGTGCGGCGGCGGCGGCGGCGGGCGACTCGGTGCCGTCCTGCCGAGCCGGCTCGCTCGCGCTCTCGAGCGGCGTAGGGCCGCTCGCTGGCGCCTGCTCGACGAGACCTGCACGCTCGCCGTCCTCGGACGTGCACATCGGCTCGTCCGCCGTCGACGATTGCGGCGTCGCCGGTGTTGGCGCCTCGCTCGCCGACGGCGCCTGCTCGGGAGCGGCTGCCATGCCGAACCAGCTGCGGCGGGCGAGCGACGACTTGGCGCTGCGCTGGCTAGGCGCGGTCGAGGAGGATGGCCGGGTGGACAGGGGTTGGTCGGCTTGAGGGGATGTGGAGGAGGGAGGATCGACGGCCGGCGAGGTGGCCTTGCGATCAGGAGAGGGACGAGGCGGGCGAAGCGTCGAGGTGGATGTGCTCGGCTGGAGCGGGCGCGAGAGGGATTTGGTCGAGGTCGAGGCGGACGAGACGGACGAGGCGCGGTCGGGCTTTTTGCGCATGCTCGGCATGAGGTCGTCGGCGGTCGTTGTCGACAGCGTCGGCTGCGGTCCTGCGGCGAGAGTGCTGCTCGAGCCGCCTGGCGCCTGGTAGGTCGACCGACGGCGAGGCGAGCGGTCGGCGCCGGGCCCGAGGAGGGAGGGCGCTCTACGCCGTTGACGCTTGACCGTCGACGAGGACGGGAGCGTGTCGGGCTCTTTGCCCTTGCCCTTGCCCTCGCCGTCGACGAACCGCGGCTCGTCGACGTCCATCAGGTCGTCGTTGGCGTCGACCCGCCCTCGCGCCGTCCTCACCGAACTCGCCGAGCTCGTCGCCCGGCCTCTGCCCTTGCCCGCGCCGACCTCGTCGCTGTCGCCGCTCGCGCCGCCCTCGAGTCCTCGCGCCGCCGATCCTGCTGTCCCGCTCCTCGCGCTGACCCCGCTGCGGATGCTCATGCGGTCGTCCTCGTCCTCCATCTCGGCCATTTTGCGCGACAGGAGCGAGTAGGCCGAGCTCGAGCTCGAGAGACCTCGCGCGGGCGTGCTCGACGATGACGAGGCCGAAGTGGATGGCGTGCCGGGCGCGCGAGAGGAGCGCGACGACGAGGTGCTGGCGAAGAGCGAGTCGAACGAGTTGGACGGGTTGTCGGGATGGGTCGAGGCGACAGGAGGAGCTGGGCGTGACGGCGAGGCCCTCCACTGCGGCATGGCCTGGCGTGGCAAGGGTTGCGAGGCGAGGCCGGAAGTGGCTCGTGGGGCGGGTCGAGGACGAGGATCTGCAGCGACGAGGGCCGTCAGTTGGATGGTGCAGGGTGATTGTACAGGTACACTTTGCTCAGGGACGCACCGAGTGCAGGCTCAGGGCGGTCTGAGATGGCGGTGGTCGAGGAGGAGCCGGCTGGGGGAGATGACGATGAAAGCCGGTGGGCGAGGGCGGGCGGCTTGTCGCGCGCGCGCAGGCGGGGTGTGCAACTGCAGGTGAGCTGCCGAGTGTGTGCACTGCTCTGGCGTGAGAGGCTGGCGCGAGGTTGGAGGACCGGCTCCGCCGCCAGCCGGCCACTTTCGCGACGGCGAGCCCGACTCTCTCTGCGCTCCACGCGAGAAGCGCAGTACACAGTGTCACAATGGCAACAGGGGAGCGGTCTAGACAAGGGTCTCGGAGGCAATCTAGACGAGCTGCCGCACGACGAGCGCTCCTCCTGCGAGCGCGACCGCGGCAAGTCCTCCGAGGACGCAGCCCATCTCGATGAGCAGGTGCCGCCACTGCTTGACGACCGCCTTGCCGACGTGTGGGCCGAGCTCGATACCCTGCGCAAGGAGCCCGAGTCAGACCGAGTCCGCGAGGGAAGGGACAGGGTCGACGACGAGGGAAGAGAGAGGGACGCACAGGCTCCTCGCCCTCCTCCTTGTCGAGCTTGTCGCCGTGCTTGTCGGCCTCGCGCCACGCAAAGACCGTGCGCCGCTCGCCGAGGTGGTACACGACGACGAGCTCGATGACTTGGCGGAAGAACCCGCTGCGGATCGTCTCCCACCGCCGACCCCTCGCGCCGGCGACGCGCGAGTACGCCTGGCCGTACGCGAGCAAGGCCCACGCCGTCCACGTCTCGACGTCGACCATGAACCGGTCGTACAGGGTGCCGTGCGGGAGCGCGAGCTGGTCGGCGAGCGCCGGACCGAGGAGGAGCCGGCACAGCTCGACGTGGCGGAGGACGCCGGTCGGGTGTGGCGGACGGTTGCTGATGGCTGACAGGATCTTGTACTGGGGCGTGGCGAGCGGATCGCTCGGCGGCTCGCCGGCAGGAAAGATCGAGAACGCGAGCGACGCAAAGTAGGTCTCGGCGGCCTGGTACGAGCCGCCGTAGAAACGCGTGAGGAGGTCGGGCGAGATGCCGAGGTAGTAGCTGTGCGCGAGAGAGGCATGTGTCGGTGGAAGATCGAGAGGGCGCAGAGGAACGGAAGGACGCACCCGATGTGGCGCCACGTCGTCTGGTACGCGGCCTCCTCCCTCGCCGTCGGCTTGATGCCCATGCGCCGCAACGACCACATGGGCGCGATCATGAAGGCGCCGAGGACGGCGAGCAAGTCGGCCTGGTTGATCGGGATGCCGTTCTCGGCCTCGTCGTAGACGTTGTACCGGCCCTTGCCGTTGGCGATGCGCCGACGTACTTGCGCGTGGAGCATGCGCACCCGGAACGTGCTCTTCCAGCCGCGCCCAGTGCCCGTCGTCATGTCGCTCATGACCTGCAGGGGTGGGTAGATCGAGGTCAGCTCGGGGTGCGAGGTGCAGGGGAGGGAGAGAAAGCCGACGACCACGACGAGGAGAGGGGGAGAGAGGGAGAGGACGAGAGACGCACATCGATGACGTGAAGCGAGGTCTCGAGGAGGCGCTTGTGCGTCGCGTCTCGCGCGTCCGAGGTGAGGTAGTTGGTCTCGTGCATGACGGCCGCGAGTTTGGGCGCCGAGAAGCCGCCTGCGAGGCTGAAGTGACCGAGGGCCGAGTAGATCTGCGCCGAGTACTTCCAGAAGACGGCTTGACCCTCGGCGAAAGTAGGCGGACCCTGAGAACGGCGAGAGGTCAGCTCCAGAGTCGGCCAGGGCGAGGAGAGGGGAGGGGAGAGGAGGAGGAGGGGCGCACCTGGACTGCCTCGAACGGCGTGAGGGGGACGGCCCGCCGGTCCTGCTTGCCGTCTGCACCCGCCGCGTAGCCATGCACACCCTCGGGCGGCTCGCTCGCCATCTCGTCCCACAGCCTCCAGACGGCGTCCTCGCCGCGCTCCTCCTTCCACCGCACGCCGAGCTCCTGCTCCTTGCGCGACAGGTACTCCTCGATGGCCGCGAGGGCGTCCTTGCCACGGCCCTTGACGTCGGCGAGGCCGAGGATGTCGACGACGGCGTCGGCGGCCGGGTCGCCAATTCGCCTCAGGGGCGCTGCAGCACTCGGGCGACAGCTGGTGCGGTCGGACAGGCGGGCGACAAAGTCGAAGTGGCGCAGAACGACGCCATCGGGCAGGCTGTCGATGAAGGCGGCAGGGTCGTTGTGAGAGGGAGGAAGCTGCACCGCGCCGGCGACATCGGCCGCGGTGAGTGGCTCGCCGACGACGAGGAGCGGGTCGGGGCGCAAAAGGCCCATCGTGCAGAGCTTCCTGGCGAAAGACGAGCTGGTACGACCGAGAGAGTGGCGCGAGAGCGAGTTGCGCGTGAGGAGGCGGAGATCGGACACTCGACGGTCGGCCTCGTTCGTGCACAGGCCTCTCTCTCTCGCTCTGAAAGAAGCCGCTCTTGAGAGACTGCGAGTACGATGCACTGCACGACTGCTACTCAAACTTGACGCCCTGCGCAAGCCCGAGCTGGTCGCTCCAGTTGAGCGTGCACGACGACCACCGCACGTACTGCTTCCACGCGTCGCCGCCGCTCTCTCGACCCTGCGCAACGTCGAGAGTGTCAGGAAACGTCGACACTGAGAAAGGGAGGCGAGGAGAGGGCGAGAGAGGACGATAAAGAGACAGGGGGAGGGTGAGGGAGAGAGGAGAGGGAGGAGGGGAAGAGCAGGGACGTACCCAGCCCGTGCTCTTGTTGCCGCCGAACCGCGCACCAATCTCGGCGCCGCTCGTCGACGAGTTGACGTTGATGATGCCCGAGTCGGCCCCGGCGGGCCCGATGACCTGCATGGCGGCGCCGAGGTCCTTGGTGAAGAGCGCCGTCGACAGGCCCTGCTCGACCTCGTTGTTGCGCTGGATCGCCTCCTCGAGCGAGCCGACCGTCGAGACGTAGAGGATGGGCGCGAACGTCTCCTGCTTCATGATCGGGAAGTTGTCGACGTCGCGAACGAGGATGATGGTCGGCTGGACCCAGTTGCCGCCGGCGAGCTCGCCCTGCATCTTGACGACGTCGCCACCGACGAGGACCTCGCCGCCCTGCTCCTTGGCCTGCTTGACGGCGTCCTGGAACCGCTTGACGGCGTCCTGCGAGTGCAGCGGGCCGACGAGCGTGCCGCTCTCGAGCGGGTCGCCGATGCGCGACGGCGAGACCGACTTGTACGCCTCGACGAGCGACGTGATGAAGTGAGGCGCGATCGACTCGTGGAGGAAGACGCGGCGGGTCGTCGTGCAGCGCTGGCCGGCCGTGCCGAGCGCCGCGAACGTGATCGCCTGGAGGGCCATCGGGAGGTTGGCGTCGGGCAGGACGATGCTTGCGTTGTTGCCCCCCAGCTCCAAAAGCGACTGGCCGAAGCGAGAGGCGACCTTGATCGAGACGTCGCGGCCGCGCGCCTCGGACCCGGTGAAGCTGAGGAGGTCGACCCGCTTGTCGCTCACGAGCGCGTCGCCCGTCTCGCCGCCGCCGCACACGAGCGCCGAGAGCGCCGCAGGAAGCTTGTTGGCCTCGAGGACCGACTGGAGGATCTTGGTCGTGGCGATGGCGACGAGCGGCGTGGTCGGCGCGGGTTTCCAGATCGTCGCGTTTCCGGTGATGAAGGCGAGCGACTGGTTCCACCCGAACACGGCGCACGGGAAGTTGAAGGCCGAGATGACGCCGACGACGCCGAGAGGGTTGGCGACCTCGGTGATGAAGTGCTTCTCGCGCTCGCTCTGGACGACGGTGCCGCCGAACGTTCGACTGAGCCCGACGGCAAAGTCCATGACGTCGACGAACTCCTGCGCCTCGCCGCGACCCTCTGTAGAGGTAGGAGGGTCAGCTCGGGCGGAGAGAAAGAGGCAAGAGAGAGGGAGAGAGAGAGCGGACGCACCGGAAAGGACCTTGCCCATCTCGAGGCTGACGAGCGCGCCGAGGTCGTCGATGCGGTCGTTGAGCGCGCCCCTCATCTGCCGCAGGACCTCGCCTCGCTTGGGCGCAGGGACGCCCCGCCAGCCCTCGTACGCGAGCCGTGCCGCCTTGAGCGCCTTGTCGACGTCCTCGCGCGACGCCGTCCGGACCTCGCCGAGCGTCTCGCCCGTCGCCGGGTTGCGCGACGTCTGCAGCTCGCCCGAGCCGCACCAGCCGTCCTGCGCGCTGTAGTAGACGCCCGCGATAGGCTCGCCAGAGGTGGGGAGGTCGAGCGCCGAGAAGACGGAGCGTGCGCGGGACGACAGGGCGCGGGCGAGGGCGGGGCTGGCGTGGACGCGTGCCGTGCGAGTCGTGGTGCGGGTGATGTGCAGCATGGTGCAGGTGCTGGTGCTGGTGGAGAGCGAGAGAGCGAGAACCTCCCCCCCACTCGAGCGTCCGCGAGGCGGCGGCAACCCGACCCGCGTGCACGTGATCTGTGCCGAGCCGTTTTTCTCTTTGCTCAAGACGAGGCTCGCTTGCAAATGATCACGCTTGGCTTGGTGTGGTCGAGGCCGAGGTAACAGCGAACCTCGAG
Source organism: Rhodotorula graminis WP1 (assembly GCF_001329695.1). Classification (NCBI taxonomy): domain Eukaryota; kingdom Fungi; phylum Basidiomycota; class Microbotryomycetes; order Sporidiobolales; family Sporidiobolaceae; genus Rhodotorula; species Rhodotorula graminis. The sequence continues at coordinate 282,666 of NW_017264931.1, read as the reverse complement.
GCGAGCAGGAAGAGGTCCGTGGACTTTGCGCAGCCCGCTCGCGTCGATCTTTCGCCCCCGCCGCTCGCACCTCGAGCTTGCGTCGGTACCAGGCATCGTCGTCAGTACGTAACGGCGAGTGTGGCCGCGCCGCCGTCGCTTCTTTGCTTCGTTCCTCCTGCTCAAAGTTGCTCTGACCTCGCATTCGCCTTCCGCCGGCGCAACGTGCCGCTCAGCTTTCCTCGCACCGCCGCTGCTCGCTGCATGCCTGGCAGCTGTGACTCTCGCTCTCTCAGAGGGGCCGGCGAGTGTCCTTGCTCGAGCGGTGGACGGGCAGGAGGAGGAGAAGCGGCGGGCCGACAGGAGCGACGCACGCCGCCGCAGCAGCAGACTGGCGACGCCGAGCACGCTCGCGGTCGCCGTCAGCGACGAGCGCGCACCAGATGTGCCCTGCGCGTGCGTCGCTGAGCGAGGGGACGAGGCCACGGTGGACGAGTTCTCCGGCCGGGGGAGCAAATTGGCGCGGGGCAACGAGGAAGGGGCTCGCGCTCTCGCCCGGTGCTGCACCTCGTCTCGTCCCAAGCTCCGGAGGACGTTCTCTCACGTCGTGCCGAGCGCGACGAGGGGTCGACTCGTCGAAACGCGCGACGAGGGCGCGTTCCTTGCTCTGCAGCCGTTGCAGCTGCTTCCTCTCGCTCGAGCGGGCGCGCTCGCTGTTTGCCGAGCGAAGCTTTTAGTCGTCCGCTCGGACGGGCAGCTTTCTCGGGACACGCGCGAGCCTGTTCGGCGGCAACGGCTCGTCGGTTTCCTCCCCGGCCCTCCTTTTCTCTCGACCATCCCCGAGACGCAGTCGGCGACGCAGACGCTCCTGGACGAGGCGAGGCGGCGCATCTCGCGATCGTCGCCAGTCTGCAGCTTGCAGCGTGCGCCCCGAGCTTGATCGGCGCGACCCGAGCACCCGCCGACGGCGAACGGCACAAGGTTTCCTCGCCGCCGCTCGAGCGAACGAGTCGTTCTTCCTCGTGCACCACGGTCGTCGACGAACCGCCTCGGCCGCACCTGTACCGCCAAACACTCGCCTCGATGTCCATCGAGGCGTCGAGCGACGTGCACGGACCCGTCGCAGGTTCCCCTCCTTCCTCCCCTCGCCTCGTCGCCCGCGACCTCCCCTACGAGCTCCTCCACCTCGTCTTCCGCCTCGCCTCGACACCCTCCTCCTCTTCTCGACCTCGGCATGGCGGCGCCGTCTGCTCCTGGCACTCGTACGAGCCTGCTGCGCCGCTCAGCCTCGTCTGTCGACGATGGCGCTCGCCCGCGCAGGCCGTCCTCTTCTCGAGCGTCGTCCTCGACGGTCACGAGCGAGCGCAGGCGTTCATCGACGCTGTCAAGCAGTCAGAGCGCGTTCGGCAGCTCGCGAAGAACGAGACGGCGTTCATCGTTCTCGCGCTCGACGCGCAGGACGAGCAGTCGCCGTCCTCCTCGCCGATCCTCCTCGACCCGCCGGCTGCGCCCGGCCGCCAACGCGCGACGTCCGAGCTGCTCGTCGCGGCCCTCGAGGCTTGCTCGTCGGCGGCGCACGTCCACGTGCGCACTCTCCACCAGGACGTGCGCGAGCGCCTTCTCAGCACGCTCATGGACCCGCAGCGCCCGCTCGTCACGCTCGTGCTCGGGCCGACGCACGCCGCAGCGAGACGATGGAGCGTGGGCCTGTGGGACGTCCGTGACGGTTGGGACCTGCGGCCGACGGTGCAGAACCTCGAGCACACGGGCCTCTTGGCGCCGGGTCCGGCGCCGTCGACGGCGAGCATCGTCCCACCGCTGCGCCCATTCCCGCAGCTGGCCCTGCGTCGTCTGAAGCTGTGGCACGACTGGCCGATCGACCTCCTCGCGGCGGCGCTCAAGAGCTGTTCGTCGCTCGAGTACCTCGATCTGTACTTCGAGCAGTACAAGCCCGCTCAAGCTTTCTTCGACGCTCTCAAAGCGTCGGGCAAGAGCTTGCGTGAGGTGCGATATGTCTGTGCGTCCCCATCTCTCCTCTCGAGCGACGATTCTCGAGCTTGCGACGAGCGGCCTGACCTTCTCAAGTTGCGTGTCCGCAGACAATCCGACCTCGCCCGGCCCCGACAGCGGCGACTCGTCCTCCTCCCTTTCGCCTCCACCCTCTCACTCGTCTCCACACCAGCAGACGAGCTCGCCCGACCTCAGCTCGTCCTCGACCGGCACTCGACCGCCTCGGCCCGCTCCCCTCTTCGACCTCCTCCTTCCTCACCTCGTCGCACTCCGCACCCTCCACTGCACCTCGACCGAGCTCACGCCCTCGGCGCTCCTCGCCCTCCCACCCTCGCTCCAGTCCCTCTCGGTCCAGTCCCTCAACTCGCTCTCGCGCTTCTCGCCGCGCGCGCTCCTCGCCGTCCTGCGCGACCAGCACCTCGCCCTCCCAGACGGGTTCAGGAGGCTGACGGTGACGGACAGCCCGGACGTGTGGGGCGAGGAGGCGATCGACGAGGCGAGGTTGCGGTGCGAGGATGTCGGGGTGCGGTTCGAGTTCCGGATGGACTTTGAGGAGGAGGGAGAGTACGAGAGCGAGTGACGGCGACGGCGGGAGCGTCGTCGAGGGGAAGGGGAAGGTGCGTGGACTGGGCAGGACGAGAGAGAACGTCGAGAGGAGGTCGAGGCCGAGGTCGACGAGGCTCCGGACGAACGAGGAGCAGGACGCGTGCTGCAACGAGAAGGACTCTTTGCCGGCTCTCGTCGCCGCATTTCTCTCGAGAGATTCAGTTGACCAATAAGACTGCAGAGATCTGGATGAAGATACGAGTCAGTTTGAGGTGGCCGAGAGGAAAGGAGAACGAGAACCTGCGGCTCACCGGCTAAACAAGTGACGGCGTCCACTCCTCCACGCCGCCGTTCCAGCTGCGCACACACGATAGAAGAGTAAGCGATCGAGGTCGAGATGCGGCTGGAGGGGGGCGAGCGCGAGGAGGGAGGAAGGCCCGCAAGGGTGGGAACGAGGAAGGAGAGGGCGGGCTCGACGCACTACTTTACACGCAGCCCGGCCAAGTACGAGAACGTCGACCACTCGGTCCTGCACACACGGGTACGAGCCGTCAGTCCCGCCGCACTAGACGTCGAGAGAGGGAGAGAGAGAGAGGAGGGAAGGGAGAGAGGGAGAGGGGCGAAGAGAGAGAGAGAGAGCGGGACGCACCCGACAAAGCCCCGGCCCCTCGCAAGCACCGCCGCATCGATCATGGTCGGGTACCACGCCCCGAGCTCCTCCTCGGTGTGCATGTGCTCGTGATCCACCACCTTCCACCCGAGGTCCTCCTTGAGCTGCCGCACAAAGTCGCTCGACGGCGCTTCGTCCGTCGTCGCGACGACGGCGTAATGCCGCGCGCGCACGCCCGAGAAGTACTTCTGCTGCGCGTGCCCGGCGCCGACCCAGCCGTCGGGATGGTCCATGCGCCAGTCGAGCCGGTCCCGCACGCGCTGCACGGCGTCGGTGAACGCCTCGAGCGACGTGAGGCCGCGCGCCGACTGGAAGTCGCCTCGGCGCAGGTGCACGGCGATGAACGGCGGGATGGTGACCGTGCCGAACAGGTCCTGGAGGTAGATGGTGGCGAGCTCCTCGAGGTGCGTCGAGAAGCGCAGGAACTGGCCGGCTTGGAGCCACCCATGGCCCTCGTACAGCCTCGGCGCCTCGTAGCGCTTGTCGGGGAGCGGGTACGCTGGCGGGAGGATGCGCGACCCGAGGAAGAAGGTCGTGTCGAGGCAGAACAGGTTCTCGTCGGGAGGAGGGCTGCCGAGCGGGTCGAAGCCGGGCTTGAGCGTCTCGGCTCGCTCGTGCGACGGGTCGGCAGACGGGTGCACTTGAGGGTACTGCTGCGGGATGAGCTCCTTCTTGACGCGCTCGATCCACTTGTCGCGCTTGAGCCGGCCAAAGTCGAACTGTTGGGGGCAAGATCGTCAGCTCGTCCTGAAGGGGAGGCAGGCTGAAAGAGAGAGGTTGACGCACGCTGTGGAGCGACTCGAACCAGATGTTGAACCCTTCTGAGCCTCGCTCCATCGGCGGCAAGGCCCAGTACTTGACGGCGATCTGGTGGGCCGCGAGCGAGCCTGTGTTACGACGAGTGCGTCAGTCACGGCTTGTATGAGAGGACGAGAGGGAGGAAGACGCACCGTCATTGACGTTGCGGTTGCCGGCCGTCTGCTCGAGGACCGACCAGCAGCTGATCTGTTCCTTGACGGCGGGTCGGGTAAAGTTCCACGGCTTGAACGCCGACATCTCGACGGCGGGAATCTCGGTCTCGCGGTAGAAGCGGTCGAGGTCGTAGAAGGTGGAAAAGTCGCGAGGCGTCTCGTTGAAGTGGAGGGGAGACAGGGTAGGGCTGCAGGACGAGGACAAGGTGAGCCACTGGTCGACGAGGACGCAAGGGCGCGAGGACGTACACGATCGCGACACGGGACAGGAGCTTGCTCAGGTAAAGAAGGTTCTCGATCGCCATGAACTGGTTGGCTGCGAGACAGGGACGGCGAGAGTCAGTCTGCGAGTCGGTGCAGGGAGAGAAGGTCCGAGGGCGACGCACCGTGACCGCCGTAGCTCATGGTGGTGATGTACCGCACGCCGGGCTTGAGCTGGCTCATGAAAGTGTCCTGCGGCTCGTCCGGGAAGTTGAGGACCTGCGGCGAGGGAGGGGGCGAGGGTGAGCGACGACGAGGCGGAACAGAGAGTGGATGAGGTCGGCGGACGCACCAGCGACTTGTTCATGCCCGCCTTCTCGGCCGTCAGGTCGTGTAGTCGATGAGCTGCAGAATGAAGCGAGTCTCGTATCCGTTCTGCGAGCCGAGGAATCAGCGAGAGGTTACTCGGGAACGGTCGTGGGGGAGGAGGAGGAGATGGCGGTGGCTCACCTCGCGCGTCGGTGCCGTGGTCGAGGAGGGATGCATAAAAGAAGCCGCCAACTACGAGCGCTCCGATGATCCACCTCAGCCGATCGGTCCACGCCAGCCCTGCACACCATGCTGCCGCACCGCCTCGCCTCCTCCTCGCGAACTTGTGACGGCGCGCCTCGGGCTCGCCGCCCTCCTCGTCTGGCCAGAGCGAGCCTCGAGGCGTGTGACGACCGTACGGCGCGGTCGGGCTGGTCGGGCTCTGCGGCAGGAGCTCGTGCTCGCTCGAGGTCCGCATCATCTCGCCGGCTGGCGAGGCGGGAGGGAGGACGCGGGTGCCGAGGGTCGCTAGGCGGCGTGCGAGTCGGTAGATGTACTGGCCGGCCAGCAGGTGCACGGCGAGCTCGAGCGAGGCGGTGGTAGCGAGCGACAAGAGTGGAGCGAAGATGCTCCAGCTGCTCCAGCTCGCGTATCTCCAGCTTCGCGTCGATGCGCGGGGCCGACAGAACTCTGCTGCACAGACGCTGCGTTGCATTCTCGCACTGCCACACGGCGCAGGAAAAAAAAAAAGTGCGCCGCCGAGAGAGAGAGAGATCCGTGCACGGCCGCCCTCGCTCGCTCCGGATCCGCCGCCCGACCACGCCGGCCCAGCCGAGCCAGCGCACACTGCGCCGCCCGCCCGTGCGCTCATGGCCGACTCCCCCTGCACTCACGAGTCGGCCATGAGCGCGATGTGCTTGAGCTCCTCCTGGACGAGCCGGCCGACCTTCATGCCCTCCTCATGCCGCCCGACGTCCCAGGTTCCTCCCGCCTTCTCGATCCTCGCCTTCTCGCGCTGCACGACCTCGCTCGAGCGCGTCGCCGCCACGAACGCTCGCGGCGACAGCGCCTCGTCCGACGACAGGTGGTGGAAGAAGGTCGACGAGATGCGGATCGCCGGCCGGTGCGCCGTTTCCGGATCGGCGCGGCGGCGCACGAGCGCCTCGAGCGTCGCGGTCGTACAGCATACCTCGTGGTGGCCCGCAAGCACCAGGCCACCCGTGTAGTGCTCGAGCTGCTTGCCCGCCTGGACGAGAAGGTGTCCCGGCGGGAGCTGGACCGTGATGCGCCGGCCCGAGTTGCGCGCCCAGATGTGCAGGCCCGGGTACCGAGAGCGACCATGGATCGTGAGAAAATTCAGGTCCGTGTGGAAGCCCGCAAAGATCTCGCCGACCTTGCCCCACTTGTCGAGGTCGGTCGCCGTCGGCGCGAGGAGGTGGGAGCCGTACTCGGCGGCGCGCAAGAACGTGTCGCGCTCGAGCCCGAGCCCGACGGCGAGCATCTCGCTCACGCCGTCGACAGCCTGCTTGATCTGCGCGCCCCACTCCTCCATCGAGGCGGCCCATGTCGAGCGAAAGGCGGCGGGCGTGACGTTGTCCATGCGCAGCGAGGGAAAGTCGGTCGTCGGCGGCGTCTTGCCCATCCGGTGGAAGAAGCTGCAGGCCGGAAAGTCAGTGAGGGAGTCGCAAGACGAGCCAATGACAGCGGCGAGGCGAGTCGACGAACCGGCACTTGGGATCCGCCTGGCCGCCCTCGAGGTCGAGCGGGCGCTCGGCCGGGTCCAATGCCGCGATGATGGCTCGACAGGCGTCGTCCGAGTGGCACTTGGGCTGTGGCGAGGGACCTAGATCGTCAGAGAGAGGCCGCGAGGCGAGGTCAAGGACGGGCGAGGACGCGGACGGACCTTCTCCGTGTTCTCGAGCGTGACGCCGACTGCGGGTACGGATGTCAGCGCAGGCTCTGGATGAGATGGGGAGAACGAGCCGGGACGCACCCTGGTAGTGGACCTCGGGCCGCAAGTCCTCCTTGAGCCGCGCCTCGTCCTGCGCAAAGTAGTCCTCCATGACGTCGAGGAAGCGCTGGTTGGCCGTCTCGGACACGCGACCGTCTCGAACGATGAGGGCGCCGTACTGGATCAGGGCTTCTGCGGTCTGTGGGCGGCGGGAGAGGTCAGTGTGGGTGCTCGCGACGAACGCGGAGACGGTGGGGGTGCGACTGCCGGCCCTCGCGCCCCTGCTGCGTCGCACACACGCGCAGGCCGTGACAAAGTACAGTCGAGGGCATGTCGCCGGCGCACACGCTCCCACAGCGTGTGCAGCCGCGGCAATCCCTCGCGGCAGATGAGGACGAGGCGGTGAAGGGGGAGGCCACGCACCTTGACAGCCTCTGCGCGTGCGGCAGGCGAGGCTGGAGCAGAATAGAAGGCGTCGAGATCGACGACAGGGAGGCAAGCCATGCCGAGAGCGAGTGAGGAGGAGGAGGAGGAGGAGGTCCGCTCTCGCTCGACTTGGTCGTCTCGGCCGCTTCAAGTTGCTCGAGAAGCTCGCTCTTTCGCTCTCGTACGGCGCAACAGGACGGCTCAAACTCGCTCTTTGGCATTCCAGGTTCTCGAGAGTACTCTCGCTCGACCGCAATCGCTCACCAGTCGTCGTCCTCGTCGGCTGGCTTGCGGCCGGCCCGCTTGGCCAGCGCAGCCTGGAGCGCTCCCGCGGACGGCTTGACGAGCCCGCCCATGCCGCCACCCGGAGGAGGAGGCGCGGCCGGAGCACCCATCGGTGGCGGAGGAGGCGGCGGCGGGGGAGGAGGGCCGCCGCCGCCGCCGTTGGCGCGCATCGGCGGCGCGGGCGGCGGCGGCGGCGGGCCCGGGGCGCGCCCGGCTCCCGCACCTGCACGAGGCGGCGCGGGAGGAGGAGGAGGTGCGCGTGCGCCGCCGAACGCGGGAGGAGGAGGCGGGGCACGGGCGCCGCCAAAGGCCGGCGGCGCGGGCGGCGGCGGGGCGCGACCTGCGCCGCCGGGTGCGGGAGGCGCAGGAGGAGGAGGGGGTGCACGTGCGGAGGACGTCACGGCAGGGATGGGCGGTGCGGCGGGGCGGCCATTCGGGATCGACGGCTTGGACGGGATGGACGGCTTTGCGGCGATGACGGGCTTGGGCTTCGGGGCGGGAGGAGGGGCCTTGCCTGCACGGATATGGAGACAGAGTCAGTGCCGGGCGCAACAGGCTCGAGAGAGGGAGAGAGGGGCGCACCGAGTGACGAGCCGGGTCGCGAACCCGCCGGCGAGCCACCGTTCGAGCTCGGCGTCTGGCTCCCGCCCTGCTCGGCCTGCGCCCTCTTCTGCGCCAGGATCGCCTGCAGCCCTCCCGCGTTGCCCATGCCCGGCATGACCGACACGGGCGCCGCGCTGCCCTCGCCGGAACGCGCGCCGAGGCCGATGCTGCCCGCCTTTGCCGCCGGGGCGACGGGGACCTTGGGCGCCGCCGGGACGGCGGGCGCTTTGGGCGCGACAGGTGCCGCAGGTGCGGCGGGAGGTGCGCGGCGGACTGGCGCGGGAGGTGCGGCGGCGGGCTTGGGCTTGGGCGGGACGAGCTGGAGGTACTGTTGCGCGAGGAGAGGGTGAGCACGTGTAGGACGGCCGCCTGAAGAGACAGAGAGACTGCTGGACGCACGTTGGACGGCACCCAACCCTCCTGCGAGCCACGCTTGACGAGCCACCAGCCGCCGTCGTCCTTGGTGACGACCTCGAGCTGCTCGTCTTTGGTGAGGGCGAGCTCGCCCGGCTGGTCCGTCTCGAACGTGAAGAGCCTGCAGGATCGGGAGCGTGCGTGAGTGCGTGCGACTTTGAGAGAGACGGGCGAGAGGGGACGCACGCCTTGTACTTTTCGACCTCGGGCTCGGAAGGAGGAGGTGGGGCCGGCGCTCGCGACGGCGGCGGCGGGGCAGCACGACCGGCGCCCGGTGCGACGGGTGCGGCTCGAGCGACAGGTGCAGCAGAGGCGGCAGCGGCAATGCCGGCGGGAGGAGCCGGCTTGACGCCGCCGAACCCGCCCGACTGGACGGGGAGGTTGCGAGCTGCGGGACGCTGCCCTCCTGCAGGGCGCTGCGTGCGGCGGGGCAAGAGTGTCAGTGACGATCTTGAGAGGGACGATCGAGAAGGAGAGAGAGGACGCACGTTGCTCTGCTTCGCGACGGGCGCCTTCTTCTGCTTGGGCTTGCGGGCGCACGGCGGGTCCGACTGGCTGTTGGCCGGCATGCCCGACGGCACCGACACGGTCGACGACTTGTACACGTCGCCTCGCTGGATCGACTCGTCCTTCTTGAACGCGATCGTCGCCGTCTTGCCCTTCTTCTTCGAGTACTGGATCCTGCGGGTCGAGAGGGTCAGTACCTGTGGCGGCCGGCGACGACGACCTTGGACAGAGGACAGGGACGCACGACGGGCCGATGTTGACCTGGACGGCGCCGTTGGTGCGCTGCTGGAGGTGGACGAGGAACTCGGTCTTGAACGGGCACGAGATGAGCGGGTCGCCCTCCTCCTGGCTCGTCGTGTTGAGCGCCATCCAGTCGTCGCGCAGGTTCGACAGGCCGACGCTGCGGATGGTGACGAGCGGGATCTTGTGCTCGAGCGACGTCTGGACCTGGCCCTGGACGGCCGTCGAGATGAGGAGGTACACGGCCTTGTCGGTCTGCGAGCGACGGGGTGCGTCGACGTCAATAAGGGGTCGCAGTTGAGGGGAAGAGAGAGAGAGAGACAGAGAGGAGGGAGGAGAGCGCACGAGGATGAGGTACCGCGGGCTCGGCTTGGACGACCGACCGAGCTTCGAGACGAGGAGGTCGGCCCGAGAGCTGAACGCGACCGCCTCGTTGGCTGCGTACGGGAAACCAGGCGTCAGGGAAGGTCTCGACGAGGACGAGGGACGAGACTGAGGGAGAGAGGGAGAGAGGGCAGGAGGAGGGACGCACAGGCGATGCCGGCGGCGCTGCGCAGGCGCGAGCCCTCGACGCTGTCGCGCTCGCCGACGGCGAGGTAGTCGCCCAGGAACTTGCGCATGCTGACGAGCGAGTACCGGCGACGCTCCTTGCGGCCGCCGAGGATCTGGTGGCCGTAGTCGCGCTGCTGGGCGTAGACGATGCCCTCCTTCTTGTTGAGCCAGAAGCGCTGGATCGTGCGCGCCGCGTCCTCCTTGCGGCGCAGGTAGGCCCGCCAGCACCGCTGGATGCGCGCCGCCATGTTGTGCCAGTACTTGTCGCGCATCGTCTCGAGCGCGAACAGCGTTTCCGGGTTCTTGATGAACGCCTTGGTCGTGCCCATCTGCCACTCCTCGCGCGCGACGCCCGTGTCCTTGAGGATCTGCTCGCACCCGGTGCGCGCGTCGCCTTGCCAGATGTAGTCGCCGGCGTACGACGTGGCGGGCGACAGGAGGTAGAAGCTGCGCGAGGAGGAGGAGGGATGGTCAGGGCTCGGTTCCCGCTCGCCGACGCGACGCGACGAGGGCAGGACAAGGACGCACCGCTCGACCATCTTCTCGAACGTGTTGCGGTAGGCAAAACCGGCTCGGCGAACCCGGATGTTTTCCTGCAGGCCGAGGTACTTGATCTGGTGCAGGATGGCCTTGGTGTCGTACTCGGACGGCGAGCGGTTCTGGTTGGGCTTGATCGTGCGGATGTAGTGCGGCTGCGAGCGCATGAGCTTCTCGACGAGGGCGTTGGCCGACGACTGCGGGCGGGCGACAGAGGGCGCGAGGTCAGGTCCCTGGCTCGAGGGGCGACGACGACGATGACGAGGACGACGACGAGGGGAAGGCAGGAGCGCACCTTGATCTTGTCGCCTGCGGTCGGCGGGCGCTTCTTGCTGTCCGGGTCGGGCCGGTCGGGGAAGAGGCCCTGGAGGTACTGGTTGCTCGAGGACGCGATGAGGTCGAGGATGTCCTTGAGGAGGACGTCCTTGTTCTTGTCGGTCATGCCGGCGACCGTGTACATGACGTCGCCGGCGTAGTGCTTGACGAGGAACTTGGACCCACGCGGCTCGAACTGCGGGTTGCTGATGCCGCCCATGCGCTGCGAGAACGAGTTGTCGGCCGCGGTCGGGTCGGCGTGGGCCGTCGCGCACGCGTCGTTGAGGGCGGCAAACAGGCCGGGCGGGCGCTTCTCCTCGATCAGGTCGCACACGACCTTGTTGTTGAAATAGTCGATCGGGGTCCACTTGATCTGCTCGCGCACGTACTCCTCCTGCTCCGTCTTGAGCGTGAGCTGGATGAAGATCTGCTGCAGCTTCTCGTTGACGTAGTTGATGCACAGCTGCTCGAACTGGTTCGTGTCGAAGATCTCGAAGCCGTAGATGTCGAGGACGCCGATGATGGTCTGGCCCTGCTGCTTGGCGCGCATCGACACGTTGACGCGGTCGACGATCCACTCGAACAGGTTGTTGTAGATGGCCTTGGCGAGCGCGTTGCGGACCGACGCCGCCTGGGCCGGGTTGAGCGGGACCTCGTACACGGACCCTCGCCGGCCGCCGCGCTGCGTCTCCATGATGCGGCTCGTCAACGCGCGCCCGACCTGGGCCGGGTCGACCTCGAGCAGGTACGCGACGAACGCCGTCACGCTCTCGTCCTTGATGGCGGCGTTGCCGTCCTGGTCGGGCTTGAACTCGACGTTGCCGATCCACAGGATCGAGGCGAGCATGCGCAGGATGTTGTCCTGCTCGCCCTGGCTCAGGCCGACGATGCGCATCGCGTTGAGCGTCTCAGCCCAGTCCTGCGTGTCGTCGATGCCGGGCACCTCGAGGCAGCCCGACTTGCTCGTGTACGCGTACGCCTCGGGACCCTGCAGGCCGTACGCCTCGCGCTGCGCCGCCGACGCGCCCTTGGTGAGCTGGTAGAAGATGTGGAAGTTGCGCTCCGACTTGATCTGGCCGACGACCCGGTTCTGCGGCGAGCGAGAGGCGCGTGAGCCGACGGGCCGACAGCTCGAGGGCGGAGAGGAGAGAAAGAGAGGGGGCGCACCTTCTCGAGGAGGTAGTTGGTGATGATGGCGCCGACCGGGTTGCCCTGCGCGTCGAACTCGATCTCGAGGTACTTGCCCTGCAGATGGCGCGAGAGAGGGAGAGTCAGGTCGAAAGTCCGGGAAGAGGGGGAGGGGGGAAGAGGAGGAAGAAGCGACGCACGTGACGACTCGAGTTGTTGTTGCGCAGCGTCTTGGCGCAGCCGAAGCTCTCGAGCAGCGGGTTGGTCGCGAGGACCATCTCCTTGATGTCGTTGATGCCGCCGGCGTTGCTGCCCTCGCCCGAGACGGCGGCGATGTACTGCATGATGCGCTTGGCCGCCTCGGTCTTGCCGGCGCCCGACTCGCCCGAGATGATGACGCACTGGTTGTCGCCGTACGAGCGCATGTTGTAGTGCGCGCTCTCGGCGACGGCGTACACGTGCGGGACCATCTCGAGGCGGTTCTTGCCGCGGTACGAGTGGAGCGTCGTGTCGTCGTAGATCGGGAGCATGCGGAACGGGTTGACCGAGATGAGGACATGGCCGATGTAGGTCTGCGCGGAGCAGAGTGTCAGCTTGCGGGTGGGAGAGCGCGAGGCTGAGGGAACGAGGGGGCGCACGTAGATCTCGCCGTTTTCGAAGCTGGACGACGAGGGGGGCAACAGGGTCAGTGAGGCGCACTCGTGTGCTGAGACGCAGCAAGTGGACTCACCGCTTCTTGAGGTTGTCGTTGACGCTGTCGTTCGAGATGGTCGAGAGGAGGGTCATGTCGCTCACGCCGGCCTGCTTCTTCTTGAAGCCCTCCTTCCAGTCGGCCTGATCGGGTGCGCGGGTCAGCATCACACACTCGTGCAGACCAGTCGAGAGAAACTGTCGCGGCGCACCTTGGCGAAGACACCTCCTGCTCCGGCCTTGCGGGATGACGCGGGGGCAGCACCACCTCCTGCGGCTGCTGCCGCCTTCTTGCCGCGACGGACGGGGGCCTGTGTCGCAGAGGGAGGTGACTGGATGTCAGTACAGGTCGCCTGGATGTACTCAGAGGGAGGGAAACGGACCATCGCTGTTCGGGTGGTGCGGGGGGTCGGTCGGACGAGAGCGCGAGGTGGGCGCGCGACGAGACGAGGTGCGGGGTGCCGCTCGAGAGAGCTGACGAGCTGGCGAGTAGGGAGCGGCTCTGGATTGCGCCTCTCGAGCTGGGAGAGCGAGTGTGAGAGGGGAACGGACGCGAGGCGGTGCCGAAGCTGTTTCGAGTCCTCGCAGCTCGTCACAAAGGTCACACGGTCGAGCCAGGCCGCGCTTGCACGACAGCTGTAGCTACGAGACGACCGAGAAGCCGCCGCTCTCGAACGAGAGAACTCTGTGTCGCCTCGCCTCTCACCTCCTCCAGCTGAGCGAGGCAGAGAGGAAAGGCAGGCCGAGATGCGGTAAGTTGCGATGTGATGCACTCTAGATCTACACTCGACGAGGTACAACAACGACGGGAAGCGCCGACGCCCCTCAAAGCTGCTCACGCCGGCCCTCGTCCCTGCGCTCACTCCTCCTCGCCATGCGGATCGACCCCTCGTAGCTCTTGGCCGCCCACTTGACGAGCGCGAGCCCGTCCTTGTCCTCGACGTCGGCGAGACGCTTGTGGAGGAGGGCGAGGTCGGAGAAGGTGAGGTGAGGTGCGCGAAGAGGGTCGAGCGAGGGGGACGTCTCGAGGTACAGCGGCGAGGAGAGGCGGATCGGGACGACGGGGAAGGCGAGGGAGGATCGGCGTGGCGGTGCGAGGGCGGAGGTCGGTATCGGGGTAGAAGGGCGAATGGGCGAGCGCAGCAAGGTCGGCGGGTAGGTCTGGACGAACCGCTGCAGCACGGCGAGCGCCTCGTCCTCCTTGTACGCCCTGTCGACAAGATCCAGGTCAGTACAGTTCAGGGAATGTACGAGAGAGGTAGAGAGAGAGGGGGGGAAAGAGAGCGCGACGCACTTGGCGAGGACCCGGATCAGCCCGCCCCAGAGCTTCGCGACGTGCTTGCCGTTCCTCCTCTGCCCCGCCCACGCCTCCTCCTCGCCCCGCCGCTTCTCCCGCCACAGCTCCTGCTCGTCCGCCTCGAGGCTCGCGAGGTCCGGCTCGTCGACACTCGGCGGAAGCGGCGCCTCGCTCCACCGCACCCACTCCTCCCACACCTGCTTGGCTTGCGCGACGCGCGCATCGTCGACGTCGCCGATCTCGCACCGGCGCATCATGATCTCGAACGTGTAGCGGTTCTTGGCGAGTGCGGTGCGGGTAAAGGCGGCCAGGAAAAAGTCGAGCGAAGACGAGAAGGACGTGTGCGAGTTGAGGACGGCGAGGTAGGCGTTGAGGAGGAAGGTCGACGGCGTGACGCCGGGGAACATGCCCTGGCGATGCGCCTGCGGGTTCGAGATGGGCTCGTCGGCACTGACGGCGGACGGCGGCGCGAGAACGGCCGGGTCGACGACCTGGAGCATGAGGTTCCGCGCCTCGGCGGCGACCTCGGCCGCCGTCTCGGGCAACGGGCCCGGGTAAAACAGCGACGCCTCGCCGAGCATCTCGATGACCTTGAGCGTGCTCGCGCTCTCGCCGCCGGCCCGCAACGGCGCGAGAGGGAGCGCCGCCGGGTCCTCCTCGCGCACGAGCACCGCCGAGGGCCGCCGTCGCGCGACGCCGGCCGCCGCATCGTCGCCGGCTCGTGCCGCCGAGACGTTCGCGTCGGCCGCCGACGAGGAGGCCCCGGTCGAGGGCGGCTCGTCCGGCTTCTGCGCATGACGCGCTCGCGAGCCGGGTGGCCGGAAGGCGGCGTACGTCTGGAGGACGAGCGCGAGCGTCGTCTCGTTCGGCGCCGCCTCGCCGCCGACGCCGACCATCTTGACGAGGACCCACCGCGCTCGCGCGAGGTCGCCGTGCCGCTTGGCGCCCTCGAGGAGCGCGTGAAACGTGTGCCGCGAGGGCGCGACGTGCTCGTCGAGCATGCGGCGCATGAAGCGCAGCGCCTCGTGGTAGTACTCTTGCGAGCCCTCGCGGGCGCACGCGCGAATGACGCCGTTGTAGGCGAGCTCTGACGGCGCGAGGCGCTTGTCGTCGGCCATCTCGGTGAACAGGTCGATGGCGCGCTCGGGCGACGGGTGTGCGCCGTGAGAGCACGCCTGGATCATGGTGGCGAAGAGGGCGACGTCGGGAACAGGGTATGCGACAAGGCGGGCATGGCTGAAGAGGTCCCAGCCCTGGCGGACGAGGTGAGGCGGCGACGCAGGCGAGAGGAGGCGGTGCGCGACGGCGTTGTAGGTCGCAAGGAGGGGCGTATGTCCTGCCGCCTCCATCGAGTGCAGGTGGCGGACGGCGAGCTCGGGATGGGAGGGGAGGATCGAGTTGAGAAGGTGGTGGTGGGCGGTGACGGAAAGAGGGAGCGAGTCTGCGGGCGGCACGCCGAGTCAGTCACCGTCACAGTGCGCGTTTGGAGACGTGAGAGAGACCGACAACTTACGTTGACGAGCGAAACTGGCGAGGGCAAGGGCGTCCTGCGGCCGCTTCTGCGACGCGTAGATGGCGAGGGCTTGCTCGAGCACCGTGCCCTCGACTATAGGCGTGGTGCGCTGTAGAGAGGGTTGTCAGGCCGAGGTAGAACGAGGAAGCGTCGAGAGAGGTCGACGCACCTCCATGAGCTCGAGGCCCTTCTTGACGCCCTCGGTGTCGCCCTCTTCAGCCTGCGCGAACAGCTAGTGTCAGGTCCTGGGCTCGGCAGGAGGATGAGAGAGAGGAAGAGGGACGCACACACGACAGGATGAGGTCGTTCCACTCGCCGCGGGCGAGGAGGCCCCGCGCCAGCGGGCCGTCGAGACCGGCCAAGCCCGTCGAGCGGATCTCGACGTCGCCTCGGGGCAGCACCGTCTCGAGGTGGTCGAGTACGGCTCGTGCGGTCGCCGCGGACGGCAGTAGCGCGAGCGGCGCCGCCGTCACGGGCGCGAGCTCGGGAACGTCGCCCGACTCGACTCGTCGCCGCCGCAACCGTGCCGCGAGCGAGCCCGACGTCGAGGATAGCTCGTCTCGCTCCTCGGCGCCGCCCGCCTCCTCCGCCTCGAGGTCCTGGAGCCGCTGGGCGAGTCGCGCGAGGCGGTCCTGCCGCAGCTGCGAGTCGACGGCCGGGTCGGGAAGAGCTGGAGCTTTGCTCGCCTCGAGCGCCGGCATGGCGAACTCGCTCGCCGGCGCGGCGAGGAGGCCCTGGTACATCGACTCGAGCTGGTCGTCCGAGAAGGGCGGGAGCGACTCGGCGATTTCCTGTGAAGGCGGCGAAGGGTCAGCTCAGGCGAAGGCGAGGGAGGGCGAGGAAGAGAGGACAGGGGAACGGGAGCGCACCTCGGCGACCGCCTGCTTCTCCTGCACCTCGTCCCTGCGCTGCATGAGCGCGAGCCGTGCCGCCTCCTCTCGCTGCGCCTCCCTGCCCCGCCGCACCGCCCGGATCTCCCGCTTGCGCGCGAGCTTGTCGAGCCGCTCGTCGCGCTTGACCTTGCTCAGGCGCTGTTGTGGTGCGACCTGGAGCGCGGTGCTGGTGCTGAAAGGCTTGCTGGACGATGGCGCGGCGAGAGGGAGGACGAGCGCTCGGAGGCGGTGAAGGTGCTCGACGAGGTGAGCGCCCGGCGCCGCAAGACAAGGGGCTGCTCGGCGCGCTGCTGAGAGCATGGGCAGTTTGGCGAGGGGCGCAAGTCGCAGCTCGTTCTGGCGTGTCAAGAGCGAGGTGGACGAAAGAAAGCTCGAGTCGCCTCGAGACGAAGAACTGATGAGCCAGCTCCTCTCGTGACAGCTCGTGGGCTGTTCGTGCTCGGCCCGACAGTCCCACAGAGCGCGATAAACGAACTGCGAGTTCCAGCTAGACAACAGCTCACGAGTCTACCGGTGTCGCCGCTCCGCTCGCCGCCTCGCTGCCCGCGCTCGCCTTCTTCTTCGACTTCTTCGCCCCGCTCGTGCCCGTCCCGTCCTTCTTCTTCTTCTTGACGACCTTGACGACCGAGCTCTGCGCCGCCTGCGCGTCCGGCTCTGGTGTCGCCGCCTCCTTGGCCTCGGCAGGAGGGACGGCGACGGCGACGGGCTCGGGCGTCCTCCGAGCGGCCGGCGTGGGCGCCTGGACGGGCGGGAGCTCGCCCTCGACGTTGACGAGCATGGGCGGAGGTGTCGGCTCTCGGGGTGGCGGGCTCGGCGACCGCAAGTCGAGGTCGAGCTGCACGATCGGGATCGAGTCGACGTCGTCGTCCGAGGCGGCCTGCCTTGTCGACGAGGCGCCGACGTAGTACGGGTCGTCGCGCTGATCCTCGAGACGCCGAGCACGAGCCTGCGCGAGATCGAAAAGAGTCAGGCCGGAAGATCAGGTCGGATGAGGGAGCGGGACTGAGCGCACCTTGGCGCCCGCCTCCGGGTCGTCCTTCTTCTTGCCCTTCTTGCCGCTCGAGCCCTTCTCGCCCTTGACCTTCTTCTTCTTCGACCTGGCCTCGCTCGCAGCCGCGCTCGCCGCCGCACGCAGCGGCCGCCCAAACTCGTCCGTCTCGCCCTCCTTCTCCGGCTGCCCGAGCGCGCCCGCCGCCGCCGCCGCGTCCCACGTCGAGCCAGCGAGAGGTGCGTCGAGGTCGAGACCGTCCGGCGGGGCGACCATGCCCTGCGCCTTGAGGTTGACGGGCCCGAGCTCGTGCGAGAAGAACATGCGCTCGAGGAGGGTGAGCGACGACGGCGGCCCTCGGCGCGTCGGCGCAGCGGCGAACCCGCCGCTCTCGGCGCCAGAGCTCGGCTCGTCGTCGCCGAGGAGCGCGTCGTCGGCGATGACGGGCCTCGGCGCGTCGAGCCCGGTGCGGACGAGCCGCAAGAGCCCGCCGAGTTCGGCCGCTCGCTCCTGCAGCTCGATGTCGGCGCTCGCGGCGCACTGCTCGAGCTGACTCTCGAGCGCGCTCGAGATGCTGCGGACCTGCTCGAGGGCCGACTCGTCCCACGCTGACGGGTCGGCGAGCGCCGAGAGCCACGAGGCGCACACCTTGACGCCGTTGTGGATGTACAGCGCGAGGACCGAGGGCGGGAGGGACGAGGTCGTGCTGGAGCCAAAGAGCGAGGCGATGACGGGTCGCGGGTCCTCGAGGTCGCTGCGGGAAGGCCGAGTGAGGTCAGGTTCCGGCTCGCTCCGCTCGAGGGAAAGGACGGTCGAGGACGCACCGGCAGTACTCGCCGCAGATCCACGCCGCCGCGCCGAGCACCTCTGCAACTTCTGCGCCCTCGCCGCCGCTCTCGAGCAGGTCCTCGTCCATGATGAGCTGCGCCATGCGCTTGGTCGCGTACGGCCGGATGGCGCGCACCCTCGCCGCGACGTCGATGAGCTGGTCCCGCAGCTGCGCGCCCGCACTCTGCCCGCCGACGCTGCCCACCGCCGCCGCCGACGACGAGCCGGCCTTGACCGAGACGGGGAGCGACTGGGCGATGCGCGCGAGCTCGATGAGCGTGTCGACGAGCCACGCAAAGTTGGTCACGTTGGCGTAGGTGCCGCTCGACGTCATGCGGAGGATGAGGCGGATGAGCGACGCGCGGTACGACGCCGACAGGGTCGGCGAGGGGGCGGCGGGCGCGACGCCCTGCTGGGCGCGCAGGAGCGACGCGGCGGCCGAGGCGGTCGAGTTGGCGGCCGACGGGCGCAGGTGCGTCAACAGGCGCTTGACGATCGTCTGCAGGTTGTGGCGGTCGACCTGAGGGAGGCGACGGGAGGGAGGGAGTGAGGCA
The DNA here is from genome assembly GCF_001329695.1 of Rhodotorula graminis WP1. NCBI lineage: Eukaryota > Fungi > Basidiomycota > Microbotryomycetes > Sporidiobolales > Sporidiobolaceae > Rhodotorula > Rhodotorula graminis. Next base: position 264,259 of record NW_017264931.1, on the reverse strand, counting down.
GAGGTCAGCTTACGATCATCTCGAGGACTGGCAGGGGAGGCGAGAGGAGGGGGCAGAGGGACGCACCATGACCTCGACGAGGTCGAGTGCGCGCATGCGGATCGAGACATCGGCGTCGTCGGTGCACTGGAGGATCGTGTCGAAGTGGGTCGAGATGAGGTGCGGGTGCGTCGGGGCAATCTTGACGAGAGCGACGAGGGCGATGTACCGCACTGCGCGCAAGGCTCGGCGTCAGGACCTGCTCTCCCTCGACTCGAGAGGCGCTGAAAGAGAGAGGACGCACAGTTCTGGTCGACGTCCTCGAGAAAGCTGCCGAGCTTCTCGACGCAGGTCCGTGCGAGGCCCTCGCCCTCGACGCCGGTGAGCATGCCGCCGACGATCGACGTCTGGATGCACTCGTACAGGAGCGACATGGCGGGCGTCGTCTCGATGAGCTCGGTGAGCGGCGGGAGGAGCTTCTTGACGAGGCGAGGCTCTTCGGGCGTGAGGACGGCAAACTGCGACGACGACGATGAAGGTCAGTGCCTCGTCTGGATCAAGTTGCAGACGAGGGGACGGACCAGCTTGACGATCTTGATGAGCATCCAGTTGTTGGTGCTCGCCGTCAAGAGGCTGAAGAGCTCGGGCGCGAGCGGCAAGTACTTGGCCGGGTCGCGCCTCGCCGCCTCGCAGATGACGTTGACGGCGGCGCCGACGACGCCCATGTCCTCGTCGCTGAGGCGTTCGCGCAGGCGCTCGATCCACGGGTCCTCGCCGCGCTCCTCGCGGCCGGTCGTGAGCTCCTGGACGCCGGGCCAGCTGCGCAGGACGCGCCACAGGATGAGGGTCGCCTGGCGCCGGATGAGGGGCCGTGTGTGGGTGAGGAGCGAGATGAGGTCGGGTCCGAGGTCGCGCGCGAGGGTGGGCGTCAGGAGGAGGGCGACGGACGAGAGGGTCGTGGTGAGGTGGGCGACCGTGAGCGCGTTGGGCGAGGACGAGAAGAGCGGTGTCGGCGGCGTGAGGAGGTCCTGCGGGGCGTGTTTTGACGAGTCAGTAGGCGTCGAACGAGGGTGTGCTGAGAGGCAGAGAGAAGCAGGGGGGCGCACCTTCTTGACGAGGTTGACGACGAGAACGGCCACTTCAGTGTCGCGGTCGAAGCACTGGGACGCTGCGAGGTAGCCGATCGACTTGAGGTGGAACTTGGTGCTCGTCATGCACTCGACGATGGCGAACGAGGCGAACGAGATCGAGTAGCCGAGCATCTCGAGCTGTCGGTGGGGGAGGGGAAGAGGTCAGCTCGCAGGTCCGAGGGAGGGCAAAGGGGACGGGCAGGGGCGCACATAGACGAGCTTGAGGACTGCGGCGGCCTTGATGTCGGCGTCGCTGCTCTTGATCTCCTTGCGCGTCTCGTCGAGCGCCTGGTGGACGACGCGGGCCTCGTCGTTCTTGCTCGCGCGCAGCGCCTTGATGAGGCCTGCGCGGGTGGTTCGCGGTCAGTGGCGGGGCTCTACGGGTACTGCGAGAGCGGGCGCACCTTCGACATGCTGCTGGAAGAGCATCTAGCCGTGAGCGCCGTCAGGCCGGGGAAGCGAGGTTGGTGGGAGGTCGCGGACCGAGCTGGGCGGCAGTCGTGGGGCGGTCGCAGCAAGTGCTTGAGGGCAGGCAGCGAGGCACTCGCAGCTGTGCGGGTGCGTGAGAAGGAGGGACGCCGCCAACACGACACGGAGCGATCGACCTCGCTCTCGGCGAGGGAGCGCTCCTCCTCTCACGCACCTCGCGCGGCTCACTGCTGAGCTGACATGCTCCTCCAGCATACTCGCTGTCCTGTCGAGCACTTCCGCGGCCCGCACACGCCGTCCTCGTCCTCGTTGCCGCCCCCACCTCCCCGCACCATTCGCTCTCCCTCCTCCCGCTCACCACCCCGCCAGACGACCCGCACGACCACGTGAGGGGCGATGGCACGGCACACAGCCCCGCGCCGACCTCGCCGACCCCGGATGTCCCTCCCACCCGACTCTCGCCCCGACTCGCCGCCTCCGTCTCCTCCTCGCCCCGTCTACCTGCCACCTGACGCGCCAGATTCTGCCACGAGTCCAGCCTCGGTCCAACACGACACCCCTCGCGACCTGAGCCACCAATCCGACCGCCGCCGTGATTCGACGCGACAGCCATCGCCCTCGCCGAGCCCAAGCCCAACGTCTCGCAGCCGCCCAAGCACGTCGGCCGGTCGATCAAGGTCCCCGACAGCAACAAGGCCGGCCCGGGCGCACAGAAGGTGGTCTGCCCGATACTGTCCGCCGAGCTGTTCAAGGATGTCGACGAGTCGTCCACGCCGCGTCGACCCTCCTCGTCACCGACGGCGGCTCGATCCAGCAGATCGCCGCCATGGTCCGCCTCGACATCAAGCCCAGCCTCTTCGTCCTCGTCAAGGGCTCGCCGCGTCGCCTCCAGCGCTCGGTGCGCCAGCGATTGTCGTCGAGCGAGGCGAGAACAGCCTTTCGCGCCGAGTCACGCCGGCACTGTCGCCCATGCCGCCCTCTCTTCCGATCGGCGGTGAGCTCTACGGTGTTCGGGCAGACTGAAGCGCGCGACGAAGGCTCGCAATGCAGTTCCCGAGCGATGACCAGGCCGATTTCGTCGTGCAGACCTATCCCGAGAGCGACAGCCGTGAGCGAGCGCTCCCTGCCCGCCCGAGAGAGCCGCAACCTGGTAGCGAGAGCTTGCAGCTACCCGAGAGAAGCCTCGGCTGGCCAGCGAGTGCTGGCCGAGGAGGTCGACTCGGCGGTGTCACGAGCGGCTCGCCCTTGTCCTCCTGCGCACAACCCTCGCCTCGTCCGCCCTCGCCAGATTTGCTCGCGAGGTCCGCAGCAGGCCCCCAGCTTCACTCGGCGTCCAGTGCGCCACCTTACCGACTGGCCAGCGCCGTCCCCAAGTCGAGGTGAGCCCCTCGTCCTCATCTCCCCCGGCTTGTTGTGGAGGGCGGACGGGGTGCCCACAACGGCGTTGGGCGTTGCCCTGCTACTGCGGCGGGCTGAAAGTGGTGCATGGAGCATGGTACATATCAGTCGAGCACGCCAGCAGCCCTGTTTGCCATCGGCCTCCTCGTCGTGGAACAGTCGCTAAACCTCGCCCCGCCTCGTCGCGCAGCTCACTCGCCCACCCGCCCTAGTGCGCCTCGCCAATCTCAAGAGTACACTCTCCCCTGTCGCACCATGTTCTCCCGCTCCTACGCCACCTCGCACGCCATCGAGCAGCAGCGCCTCTCGTCCCCGGCCACGGCCCCTCTTCGTTCGCCGCCCTCGCTCGCGCGCGCCATGCGCTCCATCCCCGACGAGCTGCGCGCCATCGCCCCCTCATCGCCCAACACCCTCGTCGACCAGCCCCTGTTCGAGGAGGACGAGGCGACGCTCAACATGGAGCTTGACCACGAGCCGCTCACGGCGGCCGATGCCGAGGAGCCCCCTGTCGAGCAGCCGCACGAGGAGGTCGTCGCTGCGGACGACCAGGAGCAGGCGCAGGCGGATACGACCCTCGTCCTCGAGGCGCCGATCGAGCCCGACTCGCCCGAGGAGCCTGTCGTCGAGGCGGAGCCGGTCCAGCACGACAAGCCGCGCCCGCGGTCCAGCTTCGTCGCCCGCCTCCTCTTCCCGTCCAGTGCGTCCCACTCCTCTCCCTCGCCTGAGTACCCCAGTCCTAACTCGTCCGCTCGCGCAGACCCGGCGCCGTCTTCCTCCTCGGCCTCGTCGAGCAGCTCCCGCACCAGCCGTCTTTCCCTCCCCGCCGCCAGCACCTCAGCCGCGCCCAACCCGTTCCTCAGCAAGCGCACCTCCCTCCCTGGCCCCTCGGCAGCGCGCGCCTCGCTCGGCCCCAAGTCGCTCGCCCCCCTCTCGTCGTCCTCCTCTACTTCGGCCGAGGGTGCCCTGCCCGCACTTCCTCTCGCCGCCGAGCTCGCCTCGCTCAAGGCGCGCAATACGGTCCTCGCCTCCGCGCTCTCGGCCGCCGAGGGCCAGCTCGCGACGCTCGCCGACGAGCGGGCGCAGCGCCGCACCGACGCCGAGGGCTGGGAGGCCGAGGCGCAGCGTCTCGCCGCTGAGCTCGCCGCCGCCACGGCTGCCGCAGGCCCATCCGCCGACGCGGACGTCGACGAGCCGAGCGCCGCCGACCGCGTGCGCGCACTCGAACGCGCGCTCGCGATCGAGTCGGCGAAGCGCCGCAGGGGCAAGGAGCTCCAGGCCAAGCTGCGGTGCGAGCTCGTCAACCGCCGGTGGAAGGAGAAATGGGAGGTCGAGCTGCTCGAGCGCGAGGAGCGCAGGTGGGAGATCCAGGTGGCCGAGCTCGAGGGCGAGATGGCGCAGGTCAAGTGGGAGAGGGACATGGAGAAGGCCGAGCGGGAGGAACTGCAGGTGCGTCGGCTCGAGACTCTCCCTTCTGTGTCTCTTCCCTGCAGCCGGCACTGACGACCGCCTCGCACAGGACCTTCTCGCCTCGCGCGACGCCCGCATCTCGGCCCTGTCCGGCGCCCGCCAGCTCCTCCTCTCGTCGTACCACACCGCCGAGTCGACCATCGCCACCCTCCGCTCCGACCTGTCGTCCCTGCGCTCGGCGTTCGACGCGAATGTCGCGGCGTCGTCGGCTCGCATCGCCGAGCTCGAGCCGGTCGCCGCCGAGGTCGACGAGCTCAAGGCCGAGGTCAAGCGCGTCGAGCAGGGCGGCAAGAAGAGCGAGGAGGGCGACAAGAAGGCGCTCGAGAAGGAGAAGGCCAAGCGGGACAAGGTCGAGGGCGAGGTCAAGGAGCTCAAGGTGCGTCGGGCGCGTCCGCTCTTCTCTCCTTCCTTGTTCTTCCGCGACGAGGCCTTGACTCCATCGTCCTTCATCTTGTCGTCACAGACGCAGCTCAAGTCGACTCAAGCTGCGCTCAAGGCGTCCGAGAAGACGGCCGCCGCCGCCCAGTCCGCCCTCGAAACCGCCCACCGCGCCGCGACCGCCGCCGCCAAGCAGGCCCTGCAGCGCAGCAGCAGCACCGTCAAGCCGGCGCCGCAGCAGCACGACAACGACGATGACGCCGCCGACACCGTCGAGGCGTCGCCCGAGCCGCCCGTCAAGACCAAGCGCGCCGCCAAGAAGGCGGCGCCGACCCCGTCGCCGTCACCTGCGCCTGTCGCCCTCGAGACCGAGGTCGAGGACAGCGCCGACGATGCTGGCGAGCCGGCGTCGGAGCGCGAGGACGAGTCGGCCGTTGAGAAGGAGGACGCGCCCGCCCCGGTCAAGAGCCGCGCACCGGCGGTCAAGCCCAAGGCCAAGGCCGTCAAGGCGACTGCGCCGGTCGTCAAGAAGGTCAAGAAGGTCGTCCCTGCCCCGGCGGCCGACGACGAGGTCGACGAGGACGACGCGCCTACGCCCAAGAAGGCCGCTCCGACCAAGAAGCGCAAGGCGGGCGTCCTCGGCGACAAGTCGGCCAACTCGTCGACGACCGTCGAGTCGACCAAGGAGCGCGACGAGGCCGGCGGCGTGCCGCTCAAGGTCCGCAAGGGCAAGAAGAAGATGGCGGTCGAGACGGACGACGACGAGCCGGCGGCGGTCGACGAGCCGGCCAAGAAGAAGAAGGGCAAGAAGGACGTCGACGGCGAGCCGCCGAAGAAGAAGAAGAAGATCCAGCTCTTCGGCGGGCCCAAGCAGAAGTTTGCGACGTCGTGGGGGAACCTCGAGGTGCGTTCGGCCTCTTCCTCCTCCTCTCTCGTTGCCCTCCGTCCCTCGTCCTGACCATCGTCACCTCGCGCAGAACGCCAACATCAACTCGGTCGTGCCGCTCGACCTGTCGCCCATCAAGCTCGACCCGCCGAAGAACAAGTCGGCGCTCAGCCTCGCGCTCGGCGGCGGTGCGGCGCGCAAGAACATCTTCGGCTAGACGCCCTCTTCTTGTCTCCCCGAGCCTGGCCCCTTCGTCTTTCGTGCCCTCTGTCCGCCGTCGAGCTCTTTCTTTGCCTGCTCGCGGCGACGGCCACCTTTCCCTTTGCCTTAGCTCCCCCTCTAGTAGCTGTGTCGGTCGCGGGCTCTCTTGTAGATGTGCATCTTAGCGAGCCTCGGTTCTGCCCCTGTACGTTGCACAAGCGAGGCGAGCGCAAGCAGCAGCCGAGTTGGCCGTGAAACGCTGCGACCGGTCAGGCCGGCTCCGGCTGTGCGAGGTCGCCTTCGTCTCTCGTCCGAATCCCACACCTCGGCTCGCACCGCACCAGCGCATGGCCCTCTAGAGCGACACCCAGCGTCCTCCTCGTATGCCTGCTCTGCCAGCCCTCGCGCGTCGTTGCTTCCCGTCGTTCCCCCGCCCCGCCTCGCGCCAGCTCCAACACCTCCAGCCTCGCCCTCGCCCTCGCCTCGCCGTACACCTCGAGCCCGGTCCCACCGCACACCAGCAAGCTCGCATGTTCGCCCTCACGCCGTACCGCGCCAACCAGACGCGCACGTTCGAGCGCCAGAAGGAGCTCCCCCGCCTCCCCATCCAGACGCTCGACGCCTCGCTCGACAAGTACCTGCGGTCCCTGCGCCCGTTCCTCCTCGACCAGGCCGACGCAGAAGGTCACGGCCAGGACTGGGTCGACAAGGAGCTCGACCAGCGCCGCCAGTGGGCCGCCGACTTTGTCAAGCAGGGTGGGCTCGGCAGGGTCCTCCAGGAGCGCCTCAAGGGTGCGTCCAGCTCCCGCTTCCTCTCCGACGTCTCCCTTCACGAGCCAGAAGTGACCTGACCCGAGCGGCGCCGCCCACAGACGTCGACCGCATCACGCCGAGCAACTGGCTCGACGACCACTTCTGGATCAAGGTCGCGTACCACTCGTGGCGCGTCCCGCTCCCGATCAACAGCAACTGGTGGCTCATGTGCCACGACGACCTGAGCATCCCGGCCGAGGTCCGCAGCAGCGGCGCGTCGCAGGGTGCGTCCAGCCTTCGCCCTCTCTTTCTCTCCCCTTCTTCGCGCGCTTGCGAGCTCACCTTGTCCTCCTGTACCTCGCAGGCGAGTTCACCGACTGGCAGATCAAGCGTGCGGCCAAGTTGACGCAGCGTCTCATCGACTTCAAGGTCCGCATCGACCGGTCCGTCCAGCTCTCGCACCTCGTTCATCTCTTTGCCGAGGTACTGACGGCCTCGCCCGCCCTGCAGCCAGGAGATCCTCCCCGACTCGTCTCGAGCAGGTCCGTTCGACATGCACCAGTACACGCGGTGGGCCCCTCTTTCCTCGTCGTGTTACCCATCCTGACCGTCCTCGGCCGCCGTTCCTCCCTCGTCTCGCCGTTCCCTCACTGACGCAGGTCGCGCGCAACGTTTCTGGTTCACCCGCAGGGTCTTTGGCGTCACTCGCCTCCCGCAAATGCCGACCGACACGCTCGTCCACGTCCCGTACCCGCACCCGAGCCCCAACATCATCGTCATGGCGCTCGACCACTTCTACGTCCTGCGCGTCGTCGACGCGGCGAGCGGCGACCCGCTCCCGACGTCTGAGCTCGAGGCCCAGCTGTGGGCCATCGCCGAGGACGCACAGCGCCGCGGTGCGGCGCCCGACCCGGTCGGCCTCCTGTCGGCCGACGACCGCGACAGCTGGACCGTCGCGCGCGAGCACCTCCTGTCGGTGTCGCCCGTCAACCGTGCGTCGTGCACAGCCGTCGAGGACTCGCTGTTCGTCCTGTCGCTCGACAACTACACGCTCGCATCGGCCGAGTACGTCTCGTCGTCGCCGTCGCGCAACACGCCCGACCTCGACGCGCACATCCGCAACGCGAGCAGCGCCAACGGGACGGGCCGCAACCGGTGGTGGGACAAGGCGGTCGGCGTCCACGTCGAGGCCAACGGGCGCGCGAGCATGGTCGGCGAGCACTCGCCGTGCGACGCCCTCATCCCCTCGATCGTGTGCGACTACGCGCTCGCCGAGAACCTCGACCCGCAGCAGCCGAGTCGGCGCGGTGCGCACGTCGCCGAGGCGCCCAAGCCGCTCAAGTGGGTCGTCGACGACGTGACGCGCGAGGCGATCGCCAAGGCGGGCAAGACGGTCGAGGAGCTCGCGGCCGACAGCGAGGGCAAGATGCTCTGGTACGACGAGTACGGCGCAGGCTGGATCAAGCAGGTCGGTACGTCGGCGTCACGCTTTTCTCGCCTCCCGCCGTCGTCGTCGTCGTCGTCGAGAAGGGCGCCTCGACTGACTCCCCCTCCCCTTCCCTCTCTCGCAGGCAAGCAGTCGCCCGACGCGTACCTCCAGATGGCGCTCCAGCTCGCGTACCACAAGACGCACAACAAGCCGACGGCGACGTACGAGACGGCGTCGACGAGGCTGTTCCAGCACGGCCGCACCGACGTGATCCGCACGTTCAGCGAGGACAGCTGGAGGTTCGTCAAGGCCATGCGCGACCCTGCAGCCGACGTGCGTCTTCTCTCCCTCTCTCTCCATCTCTCGTGTGGGCCTCCCTCTTGCCCGTCGCCGTCGTCCTGACCTCGTCCTCAACGCTCTGCAGGCCAAGACCCGCTACGACCTCCTGTCGGCCGCGACCAAGGCGCACAACACGTACACCAAGGACTCGTCGACCGGTCGCGGCATCGACCGCCACTTCCTCGGCCTGCGGCTCGTCCTGCGCGAGGGCGAATCGCACCCGCTGTTCGACGACCCGCTGTTCGCCAAGAGCCAGGAGTGGGTCCTCTCGACGAGCGGCCTCAGCGCCGGCGACCGCTTCTTCGGGACGGGCTTTGGCGCTGTGTACCCGACCGGATACGGCATCAACTGTGCGTCTCGCTCTCCCTTCCCTCGTCTGTCCCCTCGTCCCTGACCCTCGTCGTCGTCGCCGCAGACCTCGCCGGCAACCAGGTCATCAAGTTCGGCATCGAGTCCAAGGTGTCGTGCAAGGAGACGTCGACCGAGGTCTTCCGGCGCAACTTGACCGAGGCGCTGCGCGAGATGCGCCAGGCGTGCGAGGAGGGGCAGTCGCCACCTGCGCCGGAGCAGGAGGGCGCGTCGGCAGGGACGGCCAAGCTGTGAGCGGGAGTCGCATGGGTTCCCTTTCCTTTCCTCTGCGATACCCCCCTTCCCTCCCAAGCTGTGCTGCAATGCTGTGCCCGGTTGTGCTTAATCCTCTCGTGTTCGAGGCGGCCGAGGAGGAGAAGGAGGTCGTGGCCTGACGCTCGCGTGCTCCGAGCAGCTGTAGAGGGGCCGAGAGTATGCTCTCACAGCCTTGGCACGTTCGAAACTCCTGCAGCGAGCCATGAGAGAAGGCGACGAGCTCGTCCAACATGGGCGGCGATGAAGCGGGGGCAGCTCGTCTGTTCTCGTCCTCCGACTCGCTCAGCTCGCTCTAGCCACGCGCCAAGCCTGTGAGTGATGGCTTGCGAGCCCTTCCACCTCGCCTCGTCGCCCACACGACTCACTCGCTCCCCTCTCCTGCAGCCGTCCGTCCTTCATCTCCTCGTGCCGACACCGCCACGACCTCGCTCGCCAGAGCCTCGCGCTACACCCAGAGTTCCTCGACACGCCCTCTTCTGCCCGATAGCGACCCGCCGTCATGGCCACCAAGCGCAAGCAGGGCCAGACGCTCAGCCTCAAAGGCTCGACCAAGATCGTCACCGAGTTCTTCGAGTACTCGGTCAACTCGTGAGTCGGTCTCTCCCTTGCCTCTGTGCAGCTCGTCTGGAGGTCCGGCGAGCGCGCCCGTGTCTGGAGGACGTGCCTCGCTGACTCGCTCCCCCACCCAACCTCCCCTTTCCCCTCTCTCGCCTCGCGCAGCATCCTGTACCAGCGTGGCGTCTACCCGCCCGAGGACTTCAAGCAGGTCAAGAAGTACGGCCTCACGCTCTTCACGAGCGCCGACGAGGCCCTCGAGCGCTACATCCAGAACCTCATGAAGCAGGTCCAGAGTGCGTCCGCGACTCGTTCCCTCTTTCGCCTCGTCTGCGTCTCTCCGCGCAGCCCGCAGTGCGCGCACGTGCGCTCGGTGGACCGGACCTGCGTTAACTCGCAGCACTGACCCGTGTCCTCCCTCCCTCCCCCGCAGACTGGATCCTGGCCGGCAAGCTCGACTCGCTGGCCCTCATCATCATGAACCGCGATACCCGCGAGGTCGTCGAACGGTGGCAGTTTGACGTACACGTCGAGGAGCCGCCAGCCGAGGGAGCGGGAGAAGGAGCGCCGGCGGGCAAGGAGAATGACGGGTGCGTCGGCTTGATTCTCTGCATCGTCGCGCCCGTGCAGGCCGCCACCCGTCTTCGCGCGCTCGCCTTGGACGCAAACCTCGCGGATCTGACCGACATGCTCCCCCATCCACAGCGCGCCCGCCGCAGCAGGGCCCAAGGCCAAGACGGAGAAGACGCCCGAACAAGTGCAAAAGGACATCCAGGACATCATGCGCCAGATCACGTCGAGCGTCACCTTCCTCCCCTCGCTCGAAGAGCAATGTGCGTCCTAGCTCCTCTCGCATTCTCTCGTCGGTCGAGTCGTGCGCAACGCGGTCCAGCTAGTCGAGAAGGAGGACTGGCTCACCCGCCCTCTCCCGCAGACGTCTTTACAATCCTCACGTACGCCAAGAAGGACACCGAGGTGCCTATAGAGTGGATCGACAGCGACCCGCACATGATCATCGGCAACGCAGAGCAGGTGCGTCCCTCGTTCCGCAGGTCTCTCCGGCTCTCGAGCAGGCGACTGACACTCTCGCCCATGCGGCACAGGTCCGCCTCCGCTCCTTCTCGACCAACCGCCACAAGGTCCAAGGCCTCGTCGCGTATCGTCTCGGGCAGGACGTTCTCTGAACGCTTCCTCTTTCGTCCTCTTCGTCTTTCGGTCCGGCGCGTCGCGTCGGCGGTACCTTGTCTTGTCCGCCCATATTGCAACGTGAGTGTTTGTGGACAGAACTCGAAGTCGCGGTCGAGAACGAGAGTGCGAGAGAGCGGGAACGAGAGCGGTCAGGGCGTCTCGCAGCTACCTTCTCTTGCTCGACGAGGTCAACTTCTCGGTTTCGAGAGAAGTAGGTGCCGCTCAGGTTCTAGACGTCGAGTATTCGTCTCAGCAAGGACTGTGAGAGCGGCGGAACCCGGGATTAAACTACTCTCGAGCAGCTACAGCGTCCCGCAGCTACCTTCTCTTGCTCGACGAGGTCAACTTCTCGGTTTCGAGAGAAGTAGGTGAGGGTCACGTCCTAGACGTCGAGCATTCGTCTCAGCAAGGACTGTGAGAGCGGCGGAACCCGGGATTAAACTACTCTCGAGCAGCTACAGCGTCTCGCAGCTACCTTCTCTTGCTCGACGAGGTCAACTTCTCGGTTTCGAGAGAAGTAGGTGAGGGTCAGGTCCCAGACGTCGAGCATTCGTCTCAGCAAAGACTGTGAGAGCGGCGGAACCCGGGATTAAACTACTCTCGAGCAGCTACAGCGTCCCGCAGCTACCTTCTCTTGCTCGACGAGGTCAACTTCTCGGTTTCGAGAGAAGTAGGTGAGGGTCAGGTCCCAGACGTCGAGCATTCGTCTCCGCAAAGACTGTGAGAGCGGCGGAACCCGGGATTAAATTACTCTCGAGCAGCTACAGCGTCCGCAGCTACCTTCTCTTGCTCGACGAGGTCAACTTCTCGGTTTCGAGAGAAGTAGGTGAGGGTCAGGTCCCAGACGTCGAGCATTCGTCTCAGCAAGGACTGTGAGAGCGGCGGAACCCGGGATTAAACTACAGCGTCCCGCAGCCACCTTCTCTTGCTCGACGAGGTCAACTTCTCGGTTTCGAGAGAAGTAGGTGAGGGTCAGGTCCCAGACGTCGAGCATTCGTCTCAGCAAGGACTGTGAGAGCGGCGGAACCCGGGATTAAACTACTCTCGAGCAGCTACAGCGTCCCGCAGCCACCTTCTCTTGCTCGACGAGGTCAACTTCTCGGTTTCGAGAGAAGTAGGTGAGGGTCAGGTCCCAGACGTCGAGCATTCGTCTCAGCAAGGACTGTGAGAGCGGCGGAACCCGGGATTAAACTACAGCGTCCCGCAGCCACCTTCTCTTGCTCGACGAGGTCAACTTCTCGGTTTCGAGAGAAGTAGGTGAGGGTCAGGTTCTAGGCATCGAGTATTCGTCTCAACAAGGATTGTGAGAGCGGCGGAACCCGGGATTAAACTACTCTCGAGCAGCTACAGCGTCCCGCAGCTACCTTCTCTTGCTCGACGAGGTCAACTTCTCGGTTTCGAGAGAAGTAGGTGAGGGTCAGGTCCCAGCCGTCGAGCTTGCGTCTCAACGAGACTCTCTGCAGCTGAACTCTCCCAAGTACCGCGTCTCGCGAGCGACCAAAGCGTCCTGCAGACTCGAGATGCAATTGCAGCGGCCTCGCCACCCTCTCGCCCCAGCTCAAACGAGTACAACACGCCCAGCAGCCCCAGCTCTAATGCTTCTTGCGCTTGTCCTTGTCGGCCGCCTGGCCCTTGCGCTTGACCTCCTGCCCGCCGAGCACCGCGTGGAACGCCTCGGTCGGAATCGTGATGCGGCCGCTGCGAGGGGGACAGCGATGGCGAGAGAGCAAGCGAGCCGGAACGTGGAAGGGAGGGGATGAAGAGAGGGTGGGAGAGGGAGCGAGAGGGGGCGAGAGGACGTCAATGGACGGTCTCGGGGCGCACGAGAGACCGACGGAGGAAGGAGGAGGACGCACATGCTGCGCTCCTTGAGACGCGCCTTGCCCGCCTTTTGCTTTGCGAGGTGCTTCATCTCTGCGATACGAGCGGGCGAGGGGGAAGGAGAAGGAAGGGAGAGAGGGAAGAGAGGTCAGGTCCGTGCGGCTCGAGGGCAGAGGAGGGCCGAGGCGACGCACTGCGCTCGTAGTGCCCGCCGTACAGGCCGGCCGTGACGTCCTTGCGGAAAGGCGCGATGCTGTCGGAGCGTGACGGCGTCAGGGATTGGGGTGGAGCAGGAAGAAAGAGCAAGAGAGTGAGACGGACCGCTCGCGAGCGAGGATAGTTGACCCGACGGCGGCCTGGATGACGACCTGCACGATGCCGATCGAAGAGAGTCAGTACGTCGACTCACGCCAGGAGAGAGGAGAAGGAAGGCCGGGCGCACCTCGTGCTGCTGCCTCGGGATGACCTCCCTCAGGCGCTTGGCCCACTCGCGCCCCTCCTTCTGGACCTCGCTGCGGTGCGCGACCGTGCACAGCGCGTCCACCTTCTGCCCGTTGACGAGGATGTTCATGCGGCACAGATCGCTGTCCTCGTACGGCGCCTCCTCGTAGTCGAACGAGGCGAACCCGCTCGAGATCGACTTGAGCGACGAGTGGAACGACGTGATGATGCTGCTGAGCGGCAGCGAGTACAGCATCGTGACGCGAGGCTTGAGCGCAGTCGAGGTGCCCGTTGCCGTCGACGTGGCCGCCGAGCCCGACAGGTAGGTGTGCGAGAGCGGGACGCCTCGATGAGACTGTGTCGGCGAGGATCGTCGTCAGGCTCGGCTCGACTCGACAAAGGAGAGAAGGACAAAGGGGACGCACAGTACACAGGTTGATGATGGCGCCGGTGTACTCGTCCGGCGCGACGATGGTCGCGCGAATCATGGGCTCCTGCACGCGGACGACCTTGAGCAGGCCGCCTGGGTCGGGAAAGTCGGCCGGGTTGTCGATCGTACGCTCCGTGTCGTCCTTGAACGTGACTGCGGGCGGCGAGATACTCAGTGAGAGGTCGGGAGACGAGGGGAGAGGGGGAGAGAGTGAGAGAGAGGACGCACGCTTGACGGGCACGAGCGGCCTCGTGACGATGACCTCCTCGCCGAACTCGTCCTCGAGCCGTTGCCGAAACACGTCCATGTGCAGGCTGCCGTTGAAGCCGAGGCGGAACCCTTGACCGAGGAACGTCGAGCTCTCGCGGTTGCTCGTCACCGAGCGGTCCGTGAGCGTGAGGCGCCGGATCGCCTCCTCAAGCTTGGTGAAGCCGCCTGGGTCGAGCGGGTAGATGCCGGCGAACACCATCGACTTGAGCGGCTTGAACGACTCGAGCGGCGGGGTCGGCGCCGACGTGAGGTGGAACGTGTCGCCGAGGAAGGCTGCCCGGTTCGAGCGCACGTCAGGTCCAGAACGACGGCTCCGTGCACGCAAGAGAGAGTAAGAGAGAGCGAGCGCACCGTCCTTGGGGTTCTTCATGCCGCACACGACCCAGCCGGCCATGCCCTTGCGCAAGGAGCGCGAGTGGGCGTCCGGGTGCTCGGCGATGCTGATCTCGCGCGGCGACAGGATGCCGAGGTCGAGGACCGTGTAGTCGTTGCCGGTGATGGTCGACGTGATCGAGTCGCCTGCAGGTGGGAGGGAGGGGAGAGGCGGGGAGGAAGACGGGCGGGTCAGGGTCCGTGCGAGAAGGGGGAAGAGGTACGAGAAGAAGAGCGGGGCGCACCCTTCTTGACCTCGCCCTCGAACACCGACACCAAGCTGACGACGCCCCGGAACGAGTCGTACCAGCTGTCGAACACCAAGCCGCGGAACGGCTCCTTGACGTCCTCGCTCGCTCGAGGCGGCGGCGGCGGGATGCGCTCGACGACGGCGTCGAGGACCGAGTCGACGCCCCAGCCCGTCTTGGCGCTGATGCGCAGGATGTCGGACGGCGCGCAGCCGAGCAGGTCCGACAGCTCGCTCAGGACGGCCTCGCCGCGGCCGTCGTCCTTGACGAGGTCCCACTTGTTGACTGCGAGCCGCGTGAGTCAGTACCTCAAAGCGCTCAAAGCCCGTGCCGCACACTCCGGAGCGGGCGACCGAGCGAGGGCGAGAGAGCGAGGACGCACCGGCGCCGACGACAGTCAAGTTGCGCTTGAGGGCCTCGTCGAGGACGGTCAACGTCTGGGCCTGGACGCCTTGTGCGGCATCGACGAGGAGGATGACGCCCTGGGACGCGAGCAGCGAGCGCAGGACCTCGCTCGCAAAGTCGACGTGGCCCGGCGTGTCGATCAGGTTGAGCATGTACTCGGCGCCGTCCGAGTGTCGGTGGAACATGGTCGCCGACTGGGCGCGGACCTGCCGTCGAGAGAGAAGGGAATCAGGATCAGGCTGAGGACAGAAGAGAAGGGAAGGCGAGAGAGGGCGGCGACGCACCGTGATGCCGCGTTCACGCTCGACCTTGAGCGTGTCGAGGACCTGCTCGTTCTTGGCCTCCTGCTCGGGCTGATCTCGACTGACGGCGGCAGGCGGGATAGTGCCCGTCATCTCGAGCATGCGGTCGCACAGGGTGCCTGCAAGCGACGAGCGAGGTCAGGGTCGTCGTGCACGGTAGGGAAGGCGCGCGAGGATGGGGAAGCGGGACGCACTCTTGCCATGGTCGACGTGGGCGATGCAGGCAAAGTTGCGGATCTTGTCTGGCGGAAAGTCGGCGAGAGTCGGCAGGCGCTGCTGGGCCTTCGACACGGGCTGAGGGTCGAGAGGTCGGTGAAGCAGTGGACGCGTCGAGCGAGCAGGGTACGAGAGGAATGGGACGAGACGGGCGATATCGACAGGTGCGGTGGTGACGGGCGGAGAGGGAGCATGCACGGGGGAGGGACAAGGTCAGCAGAAAGTCGCGAGAAGAGAGGAGGAGGAGGAGGAGGAGGAAACGAGGACGCACCGGTGGGGTTTGCCCGGCTGCGCTTGTCGAGGATGAAGAGCTCGAGAAGGACCTGGCGCTGTTGTACGCGCTGGCGAGTCGCGGGATCCACGCGAGGGCGACTTGGTCTCTGAGTTGAGGCGACGACGACCACAGGGACGAGGCGACGCGGCGAGGTGGTGGTCGCAGGGGCGCAGGTTGGGGTACTGCAGCGCGTGCAGTACGCCTGAGCGCATGGTGGAGCTCTCTGCGCATGTGGCCGAGGCGAGCCGGCGTCTCGTCGAGCTGATGAGGACCGACTCGAGACGACGCAGACGGCGACTCTCACTTGATTGCACTCGACCGCCAGACTGAGCTCATGAGTGGCCTGCTCCAACCCACCGACGCCTCCCTCCCGGCGGGCCTCGACCAGCCGGCGTCGTCCTCCTCCCCCTCCACCACCACCTCGGCACCGCCTCCTCCCCGCGACTCGCCCACCAACGGCATGGCCGACCCGAACGACTCCGAGTCGGATGGCGGCAACGTCTCGGACGGCGGCACAAAGGAGCCCTTCGCCAACCTCAAGCTCGGCGAGCGCCACTTCGAGGACGACAAGCGCCGCTCGGAACGCAAGGCTCAGCTCGTCATGGGCCCGCCCTTGGGTGACGACGGACCCTCCGGACCCCAAGGCGACCAGGTCATCGCCGGCCAGGTCCTCGCCGAGAACGAGGACATCCTCGCCGACCTCGACGACGACGCCCTCGACCTCGAGTTGACCCACCTTCGCCTGCGCACCCTCCGCGGCCTCGGCATCGAGCGCTTCCGCAAGGTCCAGGTCCGTCCCTCATCCTCCTTCCCAACCCCTCCTTCCTCCCCCAGCTGACTCGGCCGCTCCGCAACGCAGCGCATCTCGCTCCGCCAGAACCTCCTCTCGTCCCTCTTCTACCACCCTCTCCCGCCCACTTCCTCCTCCTCGGCCGGCCAAACCCTCGTCTCGACTTCCACCGCAGCCGACGCCGACGCCGATGCGCGAGACGCCGTCGACGAGGACCCGCTCGACGACGACGACGCGGCCAAGAAGGAGGCCGAGTTCCCGTACCACGAGCGGCGCCGCGCCGAGGACGAGGAGCCCGTGTGGCCCCTGCGCGGCTTGAGCGACCTCGAGGAGCTCGACCTGTACGACAACAGCCTCAAGAGCATCAAGGGCCTAGAAGGGCTCGACTCGCTCGAGTGCGTCCCCCTCCCTGTCTCGCCCCACGTCCCTCGCCGCCCGCACTGACTCTCGCACCCTGTGTACAGGTCCCTCGACCTGTCCTTCAACCTCCTGCGCTCAGTCGCACCCCTCGACGACGCGTCGCCCGACTCGCCGTTCGCGCTCAAGCACCTCACGCACCTGTACCTCATCCAGAACAAGCTCACCAAGATCGAGGGCGTCCGACACCGCGACAGCCTCACCTACCTCGAGTACGGCGGGAACCGCATCCGGGTGCGTCCCTCGCCCTTTTTCTCTCTACCTCTGCGCCCGCGCCATACGCCGACTGACTCGCTTTGGCCGCCCGCAGACGATCGAGAACCTGCCCGTGTCGGCCAACTTGCGCTCGCTCTTCCTCGGCAAGAACAAGATCACCAAGATCGAGGGTCTCGACGGCCTGACGGGCCTGCGCACGCTGAGCATCCAGAGTGCGGCGCCTTGCCCTCTTCCTCCTCGTCTCGAACACGACGAACCTGACGACGTCGGCCGCCTCACAGGCAACCGTCTCACCAAGATCGAGGGGCTTGACGCCCTCACCGAGCTCGAGGAGCTGTACCTGTCGCACAACGGCCTGACCCGGATCGAGGGCCTTCGCAAGCTCGTGCGTCCACCTCTCTCCTCCTCTGCGCCTTCTACCTTCTTCAGGGCCGAGCACTGATGCGGGAGTGCGATGGACGCACAGACCAAGCTCACGACGCTCGACGTCGGGCACAACAAGATCGAGGACGCGCCGGCCGAGGAGCTCGCGCCGCTCGTCGAGCTCGAGGAACTTTGGGTGCGTCCCCTCTTCTCTTCTCTTCCCTCCACGCCCTCTCTCGAGCCTCGGCACTGACAGACTCTCTCGCGGCGCCCCGACAGGCCAACGACAACCAGCTGCGCACGATCCCGTCGCTGCCCGAGTCGACGCACCCGGCCCTGACGACCATCTACCTCGAGGGCAACCCGATTCAGAAAGACCTCGGCACAGCGTACCGGCGCAAGGTTCAGCTCGAGCTGCCCCAGCTCAGGCAGATCGACGCCAACTTTGTCAGGAGGAGCTGAGCGGGCGAGGACGACGGACGAGTTTCGTCTGCAATGGACGCTCGGTTATGCAGTGCGACGCTCTGCGAGCTCTCGGGAAAACGAGAGATTGGGATCGGGAGACGAGAGGCACGACTCGTTGCACGCTCGGGCGCTGCGACGAGGACAGTCTCACTCGCCCGTCATGTCCATCGTCTCGCCCTCGTCGCCCTCATCGTCGCCCTCGTCGTCGTCCTCCTCCTCCATGCTGACCTCGATCCCGTCTTCGCTGCGCGACACAGCCATGCTCTGCAGCATCTCGCTCCCCTCGACCCCCTCGTCCTCCTCCCCGACCCGACTCAGCTCGCCGGCTCCGTCTCCCTCGCGCGCCCTCGCCTCGTCCCGCACCTCGTCGGCGAGCCCGCGCCCGCACAGGATG
Organism: Rhodotorula graminis WP1; assembly: GCF_001329695.1. NCBI lineage: Eukaryota > Fungi > Basidiomycota > Microbotryomycetes > Sporidiobolales > Sporidiobolaceae > Rhodotorula > Rhodotorula graminis. The sequence goes on along the minus strand of NW_017264931.1, from coordinate 246,079 downwards.
TCGTCCTCGAGCGCGGCGACCTGCTCGTCGATGTTGCGCAGCGTGCGCGCCGGCAGGCCCGGGAAGGGGAGCTTGAGCGCCGAGATCTGCGTCGAGACGTCGTCGAGCGCGAGCTTGAGGAGGTCGCACGTGACTGGGTCGCCCGGTGCGAGCGATAGTGCCTGCGATCGAGAGAGAGAGGAGGAGGGGCGGACGAGGGCGAGAGAGAGGAGCGTTTGGGTCAGTCGGTCGGTCGAGGGCGCTTGCGAGGTCTCCAGGGGAGAGAGAGGCGGGCGCACCTCGTGGTACCTCGCGATCGACTCCTGCATGTTGCCGCGCTGGTGCTCGACGATGCCGAGGGCGGCGTACGCGCCCGCCGACCGCGGGTCGAGCTCGATCACCTTGCGGAACGCGGCGTGCGCCTTGTCCCACAGCCTGTACTCAGGCGGTCGGCCCAAGGTCAGCCACGCCCAGTAGAGGGCGAGAAGAGACGAGAGAGAGAGGGAGAGCGCGGGCGCACTTGAGCTTGCGGTACGCGTGGCCGAGATTGAGGTGCGTCGCGCTCCAGGCCGCCGGCGAGCTCTGGACGTGCCGAGCGACGCCGAGCGTCTCGCGGAACAGCTGGGCAGCTTTGTCGAACCTGCGACGAGGGAGCAAGTGTGAGCGACGGTCGTTCATCTCGAGCCGAGAAAGAGGGAGGGAGAGGGAAAGAGGGAGGGGAACGCACTCCTGGTTCTGCAGTGCGACGACGCCAAGCTCGTTGAGGACGAGCGGGTCGTCTGGACAGATCTCCTTGGACGCCTCGAGGTACTCCTGGGCGAGCTTGACGTTGGCGAGCCCGAGGTGCTGCATGCCGATGAAGAGGAGCGGGAGGTGCGACCCGGGCAGGTGCCGCTGCGCCGTCGAGTAGGCCGTGATGGCCTGGTCGTGCTCGCCCTCGTGCGCGAACGAGTGTGCGTACGCGAGCCATGCAGGGCCGAAGCGCGGGTCGATGAGGACGGCCTTGCTGCGAGTCGGGGGAGGCAGCATGGTGAGCTCGACGGCTCGATCGGCGACAGAGAGGGAGAGAGAGGGAGCGTGGGACGCACCCAAAGAACCTGCGTGACTCCTCCCACCGCTTGCCAGCAAAGTACCACAGGCCGACGGCGTACCAGCTGATGACGTCGTCCGGCTCGTTGTCGACCATGTCGTGCGCGACGAGGAACAGCTTGGACCGCAGGTTGGGCAGGTGGTGCATGCACGAGAGGTGCAGAGGCAGCGTGAGGCGGTGCGACGGGTGGATCGACAGGATGCTGCTCGAGGAGGAAGAGAGGAGGGTCAGTGAGGGGTCCGAGCGGGACGACTCGGGGAGAGAGCGAGAGGGGACGTACTGGGTCGTGATCTTGAAGCACTCGGCGTACCGCATGGCGCTGTGCAGCTCGTCGGCCCTGCTGCACAGCACGTCCGGGTCGTTGCCGAGGCCGTACTCGTCCGAGAGCCGCTGTCGCGCGATCGCCATGTCGTTGTTGTGCGAGATCTGCGCGCCCGGTTCCTCGAGTTAGTCACGATCCGTCGCAGTGGAGGACGTGGAAGGGAGAGCTCACCTTCTTGAGGCGGACCGTGTACATCATGCGCACGAACTCGGCGTCGTCCTCGGTCTGGGCGTGAAAGGGCAAGCCCTGGATGAAGTCCCACTCTGTGCACGACATGCAGCTGGTCAGGTCATGCGCACGGAGAAGGAAGAAAGAGAGACGGGAGCGCACCCTCCTCGCTCGACATCATCTCGCCGCCGACGAGCATCTCGAACGCCTCGAAGCACTTGACGTCGCGGCTCAGGGCCTCCATGAAGGCCTCCTTGGCGAGCTCGGTCGCCTTCATGTGCAGGTGGATGAGCCCTCGCAGGTGTGCGGCCGAGGCGGTGAGCTGCGCGAGGGGAAGTGGTGGGTCAGGCTGTGCTCGAGGACGAGAACAGGAGGACGTTGCTCGTGGACGCACCTTGATGCCGCCGTCGCCCTTGCCGTCGCGCACGTCGGCGCCGAGCACGCCCCGTCGGCCGACCATCTCGAGCGCGTCGTCCCACTTGCCGAGGCGGACCTGGCACTGGGCGGCGAGGTACCGGCACGCGAGGCTGACGTCGGTGAGGCGCACGGGCGGCGCAGTCGAGGTCGAGGCGGATGAAGGGGGTCGAGGAGACGTGAGGATGCGCTCGGCTTGGGCGAACTGGTGCGTGAGGAAGTGGGTCTGGGCGAGCCAGAAGGCGTCGTCGGCGTTGCCTGCGGGGTGGGGAGCGTGAGTACAGGGCGCCTCTCGCTCGTCGGGGAAGAGCGAGGACGGACCGGTGAGCTCGAGGACCTTGCCGCCCCAGAACTTTGCCGAGTCGTACAGGTGCTGGGTCATGGCGTCGTTGCGCCAGTTGCGCAGGCGGTCGACCAAGGTCCAGGGGGCGCCGTCGTCGACCGAGTGGGCGGCGAGGAAGCCCGTGTTGTCGTCGTCGGCGGCGTCGCCTGGTCGGGCAAAGGCGAGGGGCGTGCCACGGCGAGGGCGGGCGGTAGTGGTCGAGCCAGAGTGGGCGAGGGACGAGGGTCGGCGGGGCGAGAGCGACAAGGTGCTGAGGTTGGACTGGCGGCGGAGGTCCTCGACCTGGTCGATGCTGAGGTTGGCCTGGCTGTCGTCGTAGTAGTCCCTCGCTGCGAGTTTGCCGTTGCGGAGCGGGGCGGCCTGGGTGCGTTCACTGAAGCCGAAGGGGGACGGGGTCGCGCGCGAGTTGTGCGGGGTGGTGGCGGACGGTCTGGGCATGGTGCTGGGAGCAGGTGCAGGTGCTCACTCGGCAGTCGAGGGAGCCGAGGGCGGAGTAGGAGGAGTGAGAAGCGGGCGGGGGGAGATGAGGCCTGAGGGTTGGCCGACTCCAGCTTCCCTCCCATCGAGCCCTGCTGCTGCCATGGACGGTCCCTCGACTGCTCCGCTTCCCTTGACACGCGCCTCGGTCCAGCAAGCCCACCGAGCCATCGCCACGCTCGTCCACCGCACCCCACTTCTCTCGTCCACCTCGCTCTCCCACGACGCCGGCTACACGCTCCTCTTCAAGGCCGAGAACTGCAACAAGAGCGGCAGCTTCAAGATCCGCGGCGCGACGTACTCGGTCGCGTGCCTCACCGACCACGAGCGACGACGAGGAGTCGTCACCCAGTCCAGCGGTCCGTCCTCGCCTTCTCTCTTCCCTTCCCGCGCACTCAGAACAGTCCTGACCCTTGCGTCGCCACCCTGCTCTTCCGTACACCCGACAGGAAACCATGCCGCCGCCCTCGCCCTCGTCGCGCGCGACCTCGACATCCCCGCCCACATCGTCTCGCCGCGCACCGCACCCGCCGCCAAGCTCGCCGCCGTGCGCGCCTACGGCGGCAACCTGACGCTGTGCGACCCGTCGATCGAGTCGCGCGAAGCCGCCCTCGCCGACGTGCAGCGGCGCACGGGCGCGTGCTACGTCCCGCCGTCCGACGCCGTTAACACCATGCTCGGCCAGGGCACCGTCTTTCTCGAGGTCGAGGAGCAGGCGCGAGAGGGAGGGTGGGGCAAGCTCGGGGCAATCATCGCGCCTGTCGGAGGGGCAGGGCTCCTCGGCGGCATTGCTGTCGCAGCTCGAGGGACGGGCGTGCGGGTCTTTGGCGCAGGTGCGTCCCATGCTCTCTCTCTCTGTCACACTCGAGAATGTGTCACTGACGCTCGTCATCCTCTGCAGAACCGGCGGGAGCAGACGATTGCGTACGAGGTCTCGCAGAAGGGCGGCGCATCACCGACTTTAAGCCTGAAACCATCGCCGACGGCCTCTTGACGCCGGTCGGCGAGCACAACTGGCCTGTCGTGCAGCAGGATGTCGAGAAGGTCATGACGGTCACCGACGAGGCGAGTCGGCTCCCCTTCTGTCTCTCTGCCCCCTCTGGTCCTCGAAACTGACACTCTCCTCTCGGCGCGCACCCTGCAGGAGATCCTCGATGCGCAGCGCCTCCTGTGGCAGCGTCTCAAGACGGTCGTCGAGCCGAGCGGCGCCGTCGCGTTCGCGCTCGCGCGGAGCGCCAAGTTTCGCGAGCTGCGAGTCGAGGGCCCGGTGTGCGTCGTCCTGAGCGGCGGCAACGTCGACCTCGATGTGCCGCCACCATGGGTCAAGGCGTAGAAGACGCGAGAGCTGCAACGAGGACGAGCTGTCTTTCTCTCTTTCCGTCTCTCGAGAACTGCGAGCGAGAGGCACAGACGAGGATGGACAATACAACACGGCGAGGACGGCTGCTCGACTCGTCGCTCTACAGCTTGGACGTCTCGCCGACTGTGTGCGTGACCTCAGTCAGTGAACGGCTCACGAGGCGGAACGAGGAGGACCGAGAGAGAGAAAGAGAGACGCACCCGAGCCGATGCGGTACTGCGCCGCGACCTTCTTGAGGATCTTCTCGTTGTGAAACTGCCAGAACTGCTTCGAGCTGTCCTTGCCGCACGCCTTGAGGAGGACCTTCTTGCCGCCTGCGGGTGCGTGTGCACGAGGTCAGCGACTCACAAGGAGAGGCGGGCAGGAGGACGAGGAAGGGGAGACGGACCGGGGTGCTCCTCGACGAACTCGGTCACGTCGTACACGCCGCCGTCGACGATGACCCAGGCAGAGTCGGCCGTTGCGTGGTCGGACACCTCCTTGGCGGTGAGAGTCTGCGGAGGAGAGCGAGGCGAGGAGGTCAGCGAAGGGCCTTCCGCACAGGCATCCTTCTGCTCGTGCGCTCCCAGGACGTGTACATGGCACTCGACGCCCACCCAGCCGCCTGGACGGCGCGAGAGCGGGCGAGGAACCATGCGACGACGACCCGGGGTGGGGGTGGCTCGCTCCCTCCCTCCGCGTGCGTGAGCGAGATCGGGACGCACCTTGCTCATGTCGGTGCTTGAGTGTCGGTAGAGGGCGAGTGCAGCGAGTGCAACAAAGGCGATGCAGGTGAGGACGAGGGAGTAGGGCAGATGGTTCCCTCGCGACGAGCCGCCCGGCTCCAGAGGTTGCCGAGGCAGCTTTCCGCGAGCGCCTCGCCCGTTGTCGAGAGCAGCAGAGCGGTTTGCGCTCGTCGCTGTCGCGGCAGCCGAGGCCATCCGGAGCGCTCTGCGGCGAGTGAAGACCCGAGCGCTCTCTGCCGGCCAATCGGGCGAGGGACGATAGACAACGTCGTCGAGGTTGCAGTGGAACGAGGGTATCTACAGAAGAGACGCAATGCAGAGTGGGTCGAAAGAGACAAGAAGAAGGACGAAGGGCAAAGTCAAGGAGGACGAGGGAGGTCGGGAAAGCTGTCGACGAGGTGAGAGAGGACCCGCCGCACGATGTACAACCCTTCAAGAGTGCGCGCAAGGCGACGTCGGCGACGATGGAGATGACGTAGACGAGCGAAGGGCGACTGGGCGGGCCATCACTCGCTCTCGGGCTCAGGCTGCGAGCAGAGGAGGACGAAGGGAGGTCAGTGCGGGCATCCTCGAGGCGCTCGACAGAGAGGACGCCGCGACGCACCTCGACAGAGTCGACCACCTCGCTGACGAACACGTTGATGAGGCCCGGGACCTCGCGCTCGACCTGCTGGAGCGCGGCCCGGAAGCGCAAGATCGAGTCGCGCGCGGCCGGGTTGGTGATGCGGTCGTGGATCTGCGTCGAGGCGCTTGACTAGGGTCAGTCACTCGCTCGGGTATACTCGAGAGGGATGAGAGAAAGGGCTGAGCAGCGACGCACCGAGTCGAGCACCGGGAGGACGACCGTGTCGAGGATCTCGCCCACTCCCTCCTCCTCGTCCACCTCGTCCTGCTGCGCCGCCGCCCTCGCCCTGAGCTCCTCCCTCTCCCTCTCGACCGCCCTCTCCCGCTCGTCGATCCTCAGCCGCTCGAGCCTCTCCCTCTCGCGGTCGAGCGCCGCCCTCGCGCGCGCGTCGGCGTCCCTCGCCGCTCCTCCTCCTCCTCCACCGCCCCCGCCAGACGACGACGCCGCCGACGAGTAGTCGTCGTACTCCGAGTGCGCCGAGGGCGCACCGCGCACCGTGTCGGCAAAGTCGTGCGACCGGACGGGCGCGGCGACGGGTGCGAGCGCGGGTGCGGGCGCCGAGCGGTGGTGAGGCGGCTGCGGCGGGGCGCGCGAGTGCGGCTGCGGATGCTGAGGGAGGCGGGACTGGTGCTGCTCGTGCTGCTGCTGCTGTTGACGCCGGCGGATCGTGGCGGGCCCGTCGGCGCGAGCGTGCATGTGGCGCACCGTGCCAAAGTCCCACAGGTCGTCGGCGAGCGCGAGGGCCCTGTGCGCACAAAGACGGCGACATCAACATGGTCAGGGTCGCTCGCGAGAGACAGAGACAACGTCGCATGGCGAGAGGTGGACGCACTCGGTGTCGCTCTCTCCTCCAGACCCGTCCTCGCCGCCTCGCGCCTGCCCTTCTCCCTCGGTCTCGGCCTTCCACCGGTCGAGGCGGTCGATGAGCTCGGTGAGGTAGCTCGTCTTGCGCGCCTTGCGGATGAACGGGTGCTTGAGGAGGTCCTTGGCCGACGGGCGCGCGAGCGGGTCGCGCTGCAGGCACAGGGCGACAAAGTCGCGGAACGGCTTGGAGAAGGGCGGGTCGTCGAGCGTCGGCGGCGGGTTCTTGGGGATGAGGAACAGGACCTGTCGACAGAAGAGGCGCGGGTCAGTGTCGTCCACAGCAGCACGGTCGGACAAACGGCCGCCCGAGCTCGAGAGGAGCTCGAGCGGGCGAGGGGACAGCCAGGACGCACCTTCATCGGGTGCAGCTCGGCGTACGGCGGCTCGCCCTTGGCCATCTCGATCGCCGTGATGCCGAGCGACCAGATGTCGGCCTTCGAGTCGTAGCCGCTCTGCTTGATGACCTCGGGCGGCATCCAGTACGGCGTGCCGACAAACTGCGAGGACCGACGACCGCGTCAGTCAGGGTGGACCGGAAGAGGGTACCGAGAGGAGAAAAGGTAGACGCACCGTGTTCTTCTTGGTCATGGTCGCCGTGAGCTGGCCCGAAACGCCAAAGTCGGCGAGCTTGACTGCGGGCGGCGAGACGAGGTCAGTGAGGGCGTCGCCGACAGCGGACAGAACGAGGGAGAGACGAACCATCTCCAGAGGCGCTGAGGAGGACGTTGGCGGCTGTGAGGCGACGGCGAGCGTGTCAGTGTCGCCTCGGACGTGCGAGATGACGAGCGCGAGAGGACCGCCTCGACGCACCCTTGATGTCGCGGTGCAGCTTGCCCTCCTCGTGCAGGTACTCGAGCCCGCGAAGCAGCTCGCGGCACACGATGGCGATGTAGTCCTCCTTGAACGTGCCCGGCTTGAGCAAGTCGCCGCACGAGCCGCCCGACAGGTACTCCATGACGATCCACAGCTCGTGGCCCCTCAGCCACGAGCCCTCGTACTTGGTGACGAACGGCGAGTCGAGCGACGACAGGATCGAAATCTCGGACTGTGCGCAGGTGGGCAAGCGTGAGCAGGTGCGGCCGAGGAGGACGAGGACGAAGAGAGGACGACGGGCGCACCTGGATGTCCTCGATCTCGTCTTCTGCGTCCTCGAGGTTGATGACTGTGCGCGCGACCACGTACAGTAACGACGGTCAGGTCCCTCCTAGGCGAGTGAGCCCGACATCGAGAGCGAGCGAGGACGCACCCTTGATCGCGACCGCCTTCTGCGTCTTGACCGAGTAGCCCTTGAACACCTCGCCGAACGAGCCCTTGCCTGCGTCGGGCAGAGAAGGGGGAGGAGAGGGTCAGGCTCATCGTGCAAGGTCCGCTCGGCGAGCGGTGCCTGCGCAGGCTCGTCCTCGCTCCAGGCGGCCGACGGCCTCGCGCCTCGTAGCGCGTACTCCCCCAGCACACAGAGAGAGAGAGGCGGACGCACCGATGCGGTCCTGGCGCACGAACAGCTCCGCCGGGTCCGCGTTGCGGTCGTAGCCCGTGCCGCCCGCGCTCCCACCGCTCCCGCCGCTGCCTGCGCTGCCGCCGCTCGTGGTGCTGCGGACACTGAAGCCGCTCGAACGCATGCCCACACCGCCGCCGGGTGGTCGAGAGGGCGAGGCGAGGCCGGGTGCCGAGGCGCGTTGAGCGATGTTGCTCAGGAGGGACGAGGAGGGAGAGGGCGGTGGGTGCTGAGGGTGCGCGCGGTGCTGCTGCTGCTGTCGAGCTGGCGAGTACTGTGCGCGCATGGCGGGTGCGGCAGGGTGGTGGTAGGGAGAGGGAGCGGGAGGTCGGCCTGCGAGCGGGGTCGCCTGCGACGCGAGAGGGGGCGCGTGTGCTGGCGAGGGTCAGTTCAATGCGCTTGCCCGTGTACTGCAGAGCCAACAGAGGAGCTCGCCATGCTGCGTGTGCTGCTTGCCGGGGTGGACGACGCGCGAGAGGAGAGAGAGGTTGGACGACGACGAGGCGGTGCTGTCGTGCTTTGACCTCTCTCTCGCCGACCTCGCACACTAGCAGAGACAACGACGTGCGACTCTGATCGTACACAGCAACACGGTCTACTCGCTCGACAAGGGACCCTCAGCGCTTCTTGTTCTTCATGCCGCCGCGAGGCCGCTCGCGCACCACCATCTTGTTGCCGTTCTTGCTCTGCGGCGCCCGCGTGCGCTGCCCCTTCATGCCGTTGCCCCCTGTCGACGTGTACAGAGGTTGCTCGTCAGTCGTCGACACGGGAGAGGAAAGAGAGAGGGAGAGGAAAAGAGGGACGCACACTCGTCGGTTGGGTGGTTGCCTCCCTTGCTCTTGCCGCGTCCACCACCGTGCGGGTGGTCCGTCCTGTAGAGTAGACGAAAGAGAGTCAGTACGTCCTTCACGGCGACAGCAACTCGTGGCGCCGGTCGTCCCAGAGGACGACGACAGCCGACGAGAGGGGGGCACGAGCGAGAAGGGGACGCACGCGTTCATGGCGACACCTCGGCTCTGCGGCCTGAAGCCCAACCAGCGCATACGACCGGCCTTGCCCAAGTTGCGGTGCTGGTGGTCGCCGTTGCTCACCTCGCCGATGCTCGCGACGCAGTCGAGCCCGACGAGGCGCACCTCGCCGCTCGAGAGGCGCACCTGGGCGTGCTTGCCACCGGGGCTCGACGCACTGATGATGCGCGCCGAACCGCCCGCCGAGCGCTCGAGGACGGCCTTGCCCTCGGGCGAGAGCGCGATGGCGTGGATGACGGTCCCGACCGGGATGAGCCGCAGCGGGAGGCAGTTGCCCGGCCGCAGCGCGAGCGACCGCAGGACCGAGACGTCGATCTGCGACAGGGACGGCGGCGCACGCGGCGGCAGGACGCTCTGCGGCGCCGACGGGTCGACGAGGTCGACCGACTCGGCGGCGGCGTCGGCGTCGACGTCGGCGCCGAACTCGTTGGAGCGCTGCGCGCTCGCGCCGCCGCCGATCAGGAACGAGTCGGGCACGCCCGAGCGGAACGACTGGACCGTGTCGCCCTCGCGCAGGCCGTTCGGGGCGAGGATGTAGCTGACGGCGCCCGTCTCCTTGTGGCGCACGAGGGCGATGTGGGCGCTGCGGCCCGGGTCGTACTCGATGCGGACGACGTGCTGCTCGCCCGTCTCGCGGCGGACAAAGTCGACGAGGCGCACGCGGCGCTTGTGGCCGCCGCCGCGGGCGCGGATCGTGATGCGGCCGTGGTCGTTGCGGCCGCCGTGGCCGCGCTTGGCCTCGGTGAGGGGCCGGAACGGCCCGCCCTTGTGGAGGTGCTCCGAGATCGGGACGCGCAGCTGGCGGAGCGAGGGCGTGACGGGCAGGTACGTCTTGAACGTCGACTGGCCCGATTTTTTGCTAAAGGTGAGGATGCGGCGGACCTTGCCGTCGGCGTCGGTGGTGGTGGCGGATGTGGGCTGCTTGGCGGCGGTGGACGACGACGAGAAGGGGCGCGCGACGACGGCGGCGGCGGACGAGGGAGCGAGGGCCGCCGAGGTGGACGGGCGGGCGAGGAGGCGACCTGCACGAGCGAGATGCGACATGGCGGCGCGGCTCGATCTGTGAGGGGGCGGCTGTGAGTCAGTTGTGGATCTCGGCGAGGTCGGGCAGGCTCTGCGGGTTGTTGGCGAAGGGCTGGTGGACCTCATCGGTCGCGCGAGGAGGACCGGAGAACGAGACGGCGACTCGTCCTCCTGCGGTCGGGCTGAACGAGCGATGGTGCGCGCAGGGTGCTCGTGTCCCGCTCGAGTATGACCCGGAGAACGTAAGGCTCACGAGGGGACGAGACGAGCTGGTGCGAAGCTGAGGCGGTCCTTTTTGAACGAGGCGAGGGCGGCACTCGCGGCCGGGGTTGGGGTGCGGGTCGGGTTGTGGAAGGAGCTGTCGACTGTGCGAGGTGTGCGACTGGCTCTGGCGGCGGCGAGAGTGGGACGAGACGGGGAGCGAGGCGACCACCTCGTCGTGAGGAGGAGGGACGCACCTCGACCTCGACTCTGCCACGCCCAGTGCGCCCGTGAGCTGCTCATACACGCCCACACTCGTACTACAAGCACTTCGGCCGCGGCCTCGATCTCGTACAAGCGCGTCGCCGCCTCGCCTCGTCCTCCCCACCTCGTCGCACACAAGACCGTGCATCGCGCACCAGCCTGCACAGCACGACCCGTGAGTGACCATGGCCGCCCCGCCACCAGCCCCGGCTCTCCTCCCCACCGCCGCCCTCCCCTCGCTCCCCGCCGCTCCGTCGTCCGCCGTGTCGCCCTCGCCCTCGCTCGCCCAGCCCGCCCAGTCCGCCAGCATGACCCCGCTCCCGTCCACCACCACCGCCGCCACCACGACCACCCCCAAGCCCATGGCCGGCACCAAGACCAAGGCGACCGACGCTCCCGACGGCGAGCCCAAACCCAAGAAGAAGCGCCCGGCAAAGAAGCCAGGCGAGGCCGGCCCTGGGTCAGTCGACGCTCGCACTCTCTCCCCGACCTGTCGAGCGAAGCCGCTCGACCGCGCCATCGAGGTGGCTCCAGAGGAAACTGACCCCCGCTCGTGCCCGCAGCAAATCGTGGCGCAAGGGCCTCAAGGGGTACGTCCTTGCCTCTCTCGAGTACGCTTGCAGACCCACAGACTGACTCGTCGTCCCGCGCAGCAACCTCGCCGGCGTCGGCCTGGACCCCGCCATCGGTCCGTCCTCCCTTCCTCCTCGCGCTCGCAAGTTCTCGACCCTGACGCTCCCCTCGCCGCCTGCAGCCGCTTCGCTCCATACCGGCGGCACCACCACGCCTTCTGGCTCCTCTCCCGGCCCATCTCGCACGCCCGCTGCCGCCTCCGGCTCGACGACGACCTCGGCCGTCGGTGCGCCGCCGAGGCTCAACAACCAGTACGTCGCGACGCACGCGCTCCAGCTCGGGACCCCGAGGCCGCGCAGGTGGATCAAGACCAAGATTGCGTTCAAGCGCGTCGACGGCAAGAGCGTCGCGCTCCCGAGCTGGCAAGGAGGTGCGTCGCGAGCCGTTTCTCCCCTTCTCCTCCTGTCCTCGCCCAGGACCTGACCCGCTCCTCCGACGCCTCGCGCCCGCACAGACTCGTACTCGCCGTTCGCCACCGCCGCACTCGCCGCGCAACGCGCCACCCCGACCGCGCCCACCACCACCACCTCGCGCGACGAGCTCGCGTCCCCTCCTCCCTCGACCACGCCGTCCTCCGCCTCGGCGCCGGTCAAGGGCCGCGCCTCGTCCCACGTCGCCGCGTCGCACCTCTCGGCGGGCGCGGCGTCGCCTGCCCCGAGCCCGGCGCCGGCGCCGCCGCAGGAGCAGCCGGCGAGCGTCGGCCCGCTCGGCTACGTCGCGCCGAGGCCGCCCGTGCTGCCGCCGCCTGCGGCCTCGCCCGTCCCGGCGGCGGCAGCTCCTCCCGCGGCGGCGGCGGCGGCTGCAGCGGTAGAGGAGGACCAAGGCGCGGCGAGTGCGAGTGCGAGTGCGGCGGGCACGAGCGCAGCTTGACGAGGGAGAACGGTGCGTCCTCGCCACGAGCGCTTCTTGGTCTTCTCTCCCCTGTGTTCTGCGTCGAGGAGGACAAGGTACTGATGAGATTTCTCATTACGGCGTGCAGCCCGACCTCGTGCGGCGCTTGGTCCGAGTCGGCCCGATCGTCGGCGACGCTCGACGCGACGACGAGCGGGCCCGCATCGGTGCGTCCCTTTTTCTTTCCCTCTCTTTCCCTCCCGGCGTCGGTCATCGACGTCCTGCGACATGCGCTGACTAGCTCTCGACGCCGTTCGCAGCCATGTCGGCCTGCCCAGCTTGTGTAGAGTTCCCTCGCCTCCTGGCAATGTGACACTGCGATGACCTTGAGCGTCTGCGTGCGGCTCGAGAAGCAGAGCTGTGCTGGTGAGCGAAAGCCAAGCGCGAGAGTCGCAGCTCCTCTCCCTCGTCCACCTCGCACACCGACCCTCACGACTGGGCGCGTCGTACTCGCTTCCACCTGTACCTGCACACAACTGCGATCGACTGCGCCTGTCCCCTCACCGCCACGAGCGCTCGCCGACAGCGCAGGGCGACTCGCGTCCTCATCACCAAACCGCGTCGTCCGACCTCTCTCGACCGGTGACAACGACTCGTGGACCGGTGGGCGCGCTCGTACGGGCATCAAATAGCTTCCAGTCGTGCATCGAGCCAGGCGGCCGCGCTGCGCGGGCTGTGGGCGACTGGTGCGTCCACCTCCTCCCCGCCTCCCCGTGTTTGGCCCCCCTCTCCCTCTCCCCTCGCCCCCTCTGCTACCTCGCGACGCGGTGCAGGGGTTTTGGTGGACTGACCTAGTCCCTTTGCAGGTGAAATGGCTGCGCAAGGCGAGCAGGGCGGTCTTCTGGGCGGCACGAGGCGGGCTCTCGACCTCGAGGCGGCTCATCTTGTCCTTTGTACGTCCCGCGCACTCTGTTCCTTGCCTGCAGGACCTTCACATAGGTCTAGACTCCTCGCCGAGCCGCGCACTGACCCTCTTGACCTCGCGCCGCAGGTTAGTTGCGCCCTCGATGGCACCTCCCCCTTCTCGGCCCCGAAAGCTTCCCCTCGCGCCCTTGCTGCGCCGCGCGACGGCGCCTTTCCCTCTCCGAAAGCTCTCGTCGTCCCTAGCGAGCGTCCCCAGACCGCTCAGAGTCTCGTCCGTCGTCGCACTCGTCCCGACGGCTCAGCGAGTCGAGCCGTCGCGGACGGGTCCTTACGAGGCCGCGCCCGCCCTCTCGTGCCCCTGAGGGCAGCGGGCGCACTCTGGTGAGCCGCTCGCACGGTGCGCACCCCTGCGGAGCGCCCGTGTGCCCGGCCACCTGCTAAAAACAGGGGGATCCTGCGCACCCTCGCTCAAACGCTAGCTCTTGATCTAGAGGGGCTACGGCGTTCTGTTTGCGCAAGATCGAACGAGGAGGTGTCTGCGATGGAATAGAGCGCGTTTCCGGGCTGTTTTGTCGTGCAGAGCGCGAGTTGGCTGCCCGTTGCCCTTCTCAACTCGGGCGACGGACGAGGTCGAGAGAGCTCTTTGTCGCGGCTCGCTCGGTCGGCAGCTCTCTCGTGGTGTCTCCTCGAGAGCCCCGTGAGCGCCATACGAAGCTCGAACAGCTGTGTACAGCGCAAAGCTTCTTCTCCTCCTCGATTCGCTGCTCGACCTCTTTCCAGCCTTTGCTCCTCGAGGATCGCAGGGTGAGTCGCAACAGGGCCGTGAAGGTCTTATTCAGCCGTCAGATGGTGTCCGTGCAGGTTGGGCTCACTGCGTCGTCCTTCGAAGCAGGCAGATGCGCTCGCGCCCTTTCTTCGTGCGAGGAGAAGCTTGCGAGATGCGCCACAACGAAGCGCAAGCAGCAGCGCAGCGGACCGACCGAGCAGAAGCTGAGGGACCAGGGCTATCTGAGAGAGACCCGCGACAGGTTCTGCGTTCGTCGCCGCGAACACCCTCGAGAGCTTTCAACTTGAGAAGGTCAACTTTCTCGGTCGTGCGGCAGCGGCCACGAAGGCCACCTGCTCGGCGCTCTTGCCCGACTACGCACGAGTCCCTCGTTCGACCTGACGAACCCGCGCGCCCAGCGAAAGCTCAAGAGCGACCGCCTCAGAGCTCCGCCTCGTTCTCCGCTTGGACTTACGACAAGCGCTGCCGAGCGCCTGACCGCGTAGACATGCGAAGGGCTCGCCGCGCCTCATCTACTTTCGCAGGACGTCGCGCGAGCTCCTTGCAGAAGGTTGCGAGCCATTCTGAGGAGACCCCGCTTCCGGCGAGGTCCGTGCGACGTCGAGCTACACCTGCGATTTGTCACGGCTGGCAGTCCCTGCAGGTCGCCGCAGCTGATCTCTCGCAGGCACAGGAAACGAGCACCTCACCGGCGATGCTTGCGCGCCTGCCGCCGGCACGCAGGATCCGGGGTGCGACCCCTTCAGCCGAGTCCGAGCGAGCTTGACCACCGAATCTCTCGTCCGGCTCGCCACGCGCGCAAGTGCAAAAATCGGCTCTCGGACATCGCATCGCTGGGCAGTCGACGCTTGTTTTCTGTAGCCGGCCGGCGAACCGAGGCGAGTGGTGAAGCTTGGGCTTGTGACGAGGCTCGACTTGAGAAGGTCGACTTGTCGACCTGCCTGCAGCTCGGGCTCTGTACGTCGACTGCAAGCGTGATTAAGGGCTGCGCTTCCGTGTACGATGAAGGAGGAGAGTGCTCTCGATTGACGACCAGACCCAATCCTGCGGTCGAGAGGGAAAGAAGGGGAAGGAGCGGAGAGTGCCCGACGGCGGAGGCTCGATTACCTCGATCGCACCTCGTCCTGGCCTTTTTGAATCGCAACGGACAGGCGGTGCAACCGGTTTCCCCGGCACGCGCACCGGAAGGACTCGTCGACTCGGAGACGATGCGGCCGCGCGAGCTGTCTTTCGCGCACGGAACCTCCTTTCTCTCCGAGCTTGTGAGCGACCACGCGCACACGTGCACTGCGCTCTTCCCTTTTCCCCTCGAGCGATGCGCCGAGGATGGCTTCCTTGGATCTGTGTGCGCGGCGGGCACCTGCAAGTCGAGCATCCGCCGAACGACGGACCGTGCGCGTTTCCTCGGGAAGTGACAAGGGCGCAAAGGTCAGAGTCGGGAGCGAGCCGGTGCGAAGAGCTGTGCGTGAGCAGGCTCGCAGGAGGCTGCGTGCGAGCAAGGGCGACGACGTGCGCGAACGCCCGAGCCTGCTCGAGCTCCCCCGGCTCCGTTACGAATTCGACTGGGCCGCACGAGATGGATCGCCTTGAAGTGCGCCAGGCACGGGGTGCTCAGCAATGTCTCAGGTCTCGACGAGATCTCTCGCTTCGCTCTGCCCCCTTGCACCGCACCACCCTGTCAATTGCCGCGCGCTCTCTCTCTCTCCTTCTCGCCTCACTCGCACGTTCGCCCCATGCCCGCCACGACCCTACCGGCCTCGCACCACCACCACAGCTGCACCACCGACTCGCAGTCGCCGTCTGTCGCCCGCTACCCGTACCGCCCCAGCCACTGCCCGCTCCCTCCGCGCGAGTCGCCCAGGCGCATGCTCGAGCACCGAGGAGACCAGGGCCCGACGTCGCCGTACGCCAACATGTCGATCCCGTTCTTCGACCGCGCCGAGGCGAGCAGCCTGTCGGAACTCGCCGGCCGCGAGTACCGCTCGCTCGCCGAGTCGGTGTCGACCGACGGCCTCGTCGCTCGCCTGCGCGAGACGGACCGCGCCGCCATGCAGAAGGTCAAGGGCTCGAGCCAGTCGCAGAGCGTCTCGCAAACGCAAAAGTGCGTCCTCTCTCTTTCCCTCCCTCCTCCGCTCTCGCCTCGAGCTCTCGTCCTGACGCTGTCTCCTTCCTCTCGCAGAACCTGAACATTCTCGCCACTCATCTCGTCGAGCAACCTACCTCTTTCACCCGGCACACCAACGAGTCGTCGTCGCCGTCGTCCCGCACCCAGCCGGACCACACCTCGTCATCGACCGTCGCATGGCCACCTCTTCCAGGCGCCGCCCTTCCTTCTCGACAAAGGCGCCGCCACCATATCCACAATCAGCATGCCGCCGGCACCAGGTCGATCATATACACGACACCCGCTCCTACGCCGGCGCGCTCAACATCAAGCCGCGAACCTCACCTCGAGACGCGCACTTTCTCCTCTCCTCGCATTCCCTTCTCTTTGTCACATCCGTCGTCGAGGACGTTGCCGACGCACCCTGTCACCCACCTGTGTCTAAGCTAGATCCCTCCCTCATTGTTGTCATCATCTCGAGCTCCCCCTCTTCCTCTCCTCTCGCCAGCCCCTGTCTCTCAGTTCGTCTTTCGGGGGCGTTTCTCTCTGTCGCAGCGTAACGAGCAGAACATGTTGCTCTTCTCCAATTCGACTCTGGCACAGGAGAGCGAGAGTGGAAAGCAAAGTTGGCCTTCTCAAGTTGCACTCTCGACGACGCGAGCTGAGAGACCACCTCGCCCGCTCGTGGTCAAGCCCTGGGCCTGGTCGACCCTTTCCGACACGCCCGCACGCGCCGCCGCCCTGGTCAGACCGCCACCTGGACGACCCTCTCAGCGACGCTCGCCCCTCCTCAAGCGCCTGCCGCTCCCGCGAGCGCTGCTCCCGAGCTCCTGCATCGTCGCCTTGCGCTCGAGTAACGACATGTCCTCACTGCTGTCGTCGCTCGCACTGCTGTCGCCCTTGCGCTCCGAGTCCGTCCCGCTCGCGTCGCGCAGCTCGCCCGAGCGCCTCGACGTTGCCGGTTTCGCCGCCGACGCCTTGCTCGTCGACGAGGGCGGGAGCAGATTGCCGCTTGCGTCGCACGGGAGGATCTCGCCCGTCTTGAGGTCGCGAGGGAGGAGCCACTCGGGGAGGACGGGCTGGCCCTTGGCGTCGAGCGGCATCGGGCGGCCAGTCTCGGGGTCCTGCGGGATGGGCATGCCGTGCGCGTCGAGGGGAGGATTGATGATCGGGTTGCGGTACAAGGCGAGGCCGAGGACGAGCTGGAGGGCGCCGAGGACGAGGGTCGAGATGCCGAGCTGCGAGGGGACGAGGCCGCCAATCGAGGTCGTGTCAGACGGCCGTACCGAGTGATCTCATAGCGGGTCCGCCGACGCAGAAAGACGAAGAGAAACTCACGACGAGGGGGCTCAGCTTGACAAAGTTGAGCTTTGTCGTGCAGCCAGACGAGCTGCGATAGGAGCGAGGGTCAGTGCGCCCGCTCTCGGATGAATGCGCAGTCGAGGAGGGACAGGGGCGCACCAGGTGACGATGAACATGTCGAGGACGCCGTACTGCAGCATCTTGCGGAAGAGGTAGAAATGCCACGCCGAAGCGAAGGTGACGGCAAACTGCGAGAGGGACGAGGTCAGTGCGAGGGTCCGCAACAGGGAGAGGGCACTCGTCACGGACCATCATCCAGCCCAGGTCGATCTGTAGCTGATCAGGGAAGCTGTGCCGGGTGCGAGAGAGGTCAATGTCGAAGCTTGGCAGCTCGTCGAGGAAGAAGAGGACGGCGAGGGACGCACGCCATGAACTTGATGTGACGCTCGAAGACGACCGAGTAGCCGAGCCACATCATTGTGAGGACGCCGGCGCAGACGTAGTGGAAGATGAACCTGAGAGGGCAAGAGGTCAGTCTCGAAACGAGGGAGGAAGCCGGCTCGAGCAGGACGAGGCGGGCGCAACGGACGCACCATTTCTCGGCGGCGACGATATTGCGAGCCCACACGGCCCCGAGCACTAGACAGGTGATGTTGGCGACCGCGCCGCCGACGGCGAGAGCGAGAACGCTGTAGACGAAGTGCTTGATGCGTCGGTGGATTGGCGCTCGTCGGATCCTCGCGATCTGGGCCTTGGTGAGCGGTGGTGGCGGGCCAAGCGGTGGGCCAGCAGCTGTGCTCATCGCAGCAGCGGTGCGGCGCAAGAGCGACTGTGGAGCTCGAGGGAGAGGAGCGCGGCAGGGGAAAGCGAGACCGAGGAGGAGCGAGCGCGGACAGGCGAGGCGGACCGGACGTTCCGGTGCGGCTCGACTGGCGTGCGAGACGAGCAGGCCGTCGCCGGAAGCAGCCGTGTCCGGCGGAAAGAGCCAGGCGCGCGAGCGGGGCGGAGCAGACAGCGGCGGTCCGAGCGCGCGGGGCAGGTTCGACGAAAGTCGGGCTCGGGTCAGGCTCGCGCGAGCGCATGAGATGCCGTCGAGCGAGCCCATGTACAGAGTCGAGCGAGAGAGCGAAGTGCGTGGAAGGAGAGTGGTCCAAGAGTGGAGCGCCGTGGAGATGAGACAGATGATGGCGAACCTCGGCCACAGCCTCTCGGTCCTGCCACAGCAGCTCTGTGAGTCTCCCTGACCCGCCAGCCCGCGCTTCAGAACTCACAGACCACCTACACAGACTCGCGCACCAGCTCGAACCGCGCCAGACCACCGCCTCGCCGCCTCCCCACCTCGACTGCTTCCGAACCTCACAAGCTCGACCACCATGTCCAAGCCCGGCCAGCTCGCCGACAACGAGGTCTACCTCGGCACCTACTTCCTCGACCGCCTCGCACAGCTCGGCGTCAAGTGCCTGTTCGGCGTCCCGGGCGACGTGCGCTCCCCCTTTCCCTCCTCTCGCTGGGGCCACAGCGAACCGTCGGCTCACCCTGTCGCCGTGCTCTTCGCAGTTCAACCTGACCTTCCTCGACCTCGTCGAGGAGCACCCCGACGTCAAGTGGATCGGCAACACGAACGAGCTGTACGTCACCTCGTTTCGCTCCCTCGAATCTCGCCCTGTCTCGCGGGGCTGACTCTTTCGACGCCGTACAGGAACGCGTCGTACGCTGCCGACGGCTACGCGCGCGTCAAGCAGGCCCAGCTCAACCAGGACCGCGAGGGCGACCAGGCCGACTCGAAGCCGGGCCAGGCCAAGAGCGGCGGCGGCAAGGACAAGACGCAGGGCGGCGTGAGGGGCCTCGGCGCCCTCCTGACGACCCAGGGTGTCGGCGAGCTGAGTGCGGTCAACGGCATCGGTACGCCCTCGCGCTCTCTCGGTCGTCGTCCCGATCAAGGGGGTCCATCCTGACTTTTCCCTCTTCGCCGTCAACAGCCGGCGCGTATGCCGAGCGCGTGCCCGTCATCCATCTCGTCGGCGTCGCGTCGACCAAGCTGCAGAAGTCGCGTGCCGTCCTGCATCACACGCTCGGCGACGGCCTCACCAACGTCTTCGAGCAGGCGCACTCGGGCATCACCTGCGCGCGCGCCTTCCTCCAGAAGGCCGAGGACGCCGCGTCCGAGATCGACCGCATCCTTCTCGCCGCCCTGACGACGGCGCGTCCGGCGTACCTCACCCTCCCGACCGACCTCGTCTTCATCCCCGTCGACAAGAAGCGGCTCGAGACGCCCATCATCCCGGACTCGGTCGCGTTCGAGAACAAGGACGTCCTCCCGACGGGCAAGAAGGTCGAGGACGAGACCAAGAAGCGCCTCGAGTTTGTCGTCAAGGAGATCGAGCGCCTGTGGGAGGGTGCCGAGGACCCGATCGTGCTTGTGCGTCGAAATCTTCGGCCACTCATCGTCGTTCTCTGCCACAGACACTGAATCTTGCCCTCGCTTGAATACAGCTCGACGCCTGCGCCATTCGCTACGGCGTCGGCCACCTTGCGCGCGACCTCGTGCAAGCCACCAAGGTCAAGGTGCGTCCACCTCCCGCTCTTCGCCTCTCCTCTCTTCGACACTGACTCGAGCTACTTACGCAGTTCTACACGAGTGAGCTCTCTCGCTGCCTCTTTCCTTCTCGTCGGCGGCCCCGACCTCGTCCCCTCCCGTCGTTGGCGACCTTCCCAAACTCGATCTCGCCTTTCGAGCCTTCCCTGTTGCCTTTGCCTGACCCTGCCTGTCCGCAACAGCTCCTATGGGCCGCACGGCGATCGACGAGGACCCCGAGAACGGGTTCGGCGGCGTCTACGTCGGCGAGATCTCGGACCCCGAGGTCAAGGAGGTCGTCGAGAAGTCGGACCTCGTCATCATGGTGTGTCTCTTCTTCTCTCTTCTCTCGTCCTGTAGCGCTTTTCGCGACTGGAGCGAACGAGTGGAGCTCACCTTACGGCCCGTCCGTCCCTCCTCGTCAACAGGTCGGCTCGCTCAAGTCCGACTTCAACACGGGCGAGTTTTCGTACCCGTTCTCGCAGGAGCAGGTCATCGAGCTGCACTCGGACTCGACGCTCGTCCAGTACGCCCACTACCCCGACGTGTCGTTCCACATGCTCCTGCCCGCCCTCGCCAAGGCCCTCAAGCCCAAGTCGAACGTCTCGCAGCCGCCCAAGCACGTCGGCCTGTCGACCAAGGTCCCCGAGGGCGACAAGGACGAGATGGTGACGCAGAAGGCCTTCTGGCCGATGATGGGCGCCCAGCTCTTCAAAGAGGGCGACATCGTCGTCACCGAGACCGGCACGTCCAACTTCGGCATCCTCGGCAGCGCCCTGCCCAAGGGCACGACCTCCGTGAGCCAGGTGCTCTGGGGCAGTATCGGGTTCGCGAACCCCGCTACGCTCGGCGCGCTCCTGGCGGCAGAGGAATCGTCCACGCCGCGTCGCACCATCCTCTTTACCGGCGACGGCTCCATCCAGCTCACGATCCAGGAGGTCGCCACCATGGTCCGCCTCGGCCTCAAGCCCATCCTCGTCATCCTCAACAACAACGGCTGTGCGTCCTCGCCGCTCTCACTCGCCGTCGCCGTCGTCGCCTGGTCGCGACCTTCCCAAACTGACTTGACCCCCCGTCCTCCTCTCCTGCCGCACAGACACGATCGAGAAGCTCATCCACGGCGAGACGGCGTCGTACAACAACATCCCGTCGTTCGACTGGCAGTCGATGCTCTCGTTCTTCAACGCGCCGGCACCCAACTTCAAGCCGCTCCCGACCAAGTCGTGGCTCGCCGAGACGCGTGGCCAACTCGAGGACATCCTCACCAACGACGAGTTCCAGAAGGCCGACAAGATCCAGGTCCTCGAGGTCCGCATGGCGCCTCTCGATGCGCCCGAGAGCCTCATCAAGCAGGGCAAGCTCGTGCGTCCGGCCTTCCTTCCTTCTCTCCTCAAGGAATCTCGGGCCTCTCTTCCACGGTCACAGGCCCTGACTTACTCCCCTGTCTACAGAGTGCCGAGCTCAACGCGGCGTGAGCTTCACGCCCCCATCTGTCGACACGAGCGACCTTGTCGACCAGCTCGCGGCGACGCTTTCCTCCCTCGCCCTCTCCCCCACCCTCTCGCTTGCTGTCGCACAAAAGGACACTGCCACCTTTCCCTTCCGTAGATAGTGTTTAGACCCTTCCTCGCTTTGCAACTCTGTCGGTGCCGCTTGAGCAGGACCGTGCAGCGACTTCTTCCGAGCCTGAGCGAGGGACGAGCACGAGAGACTTCTCTCATCTCTCGCTGTCTCTCGGATTCGCAGCGAAGGCGCCACGGGGCGCGAAAGACGAGCCCGAGCCTCTTGAGGAGCGTGAGAATGCGAGAGTTACCGAGAGACCGGCGCATTGGTTACGAACACCTCAAAGTCAAGGCCGCCAAGGATGTCCTCGTGCTCCGACGAATGCTCGAGCCTCGACCTGACGACGGCGAGGTCGGCTTCTGCGTCCCGCCTCGCAAAATCCATCTGCTGCCACCGCCTCTCGAGCTCGACGTCAGGCTCGCCGAACACGTCCTCGTGCAGCGCCCGGTGCGTCTCGACCTCGCGCAGGCCGGCACTGCTGGTCTCGAGCGCCGTCTCGAGCGACGCCGCGAGCGCGACGTCGAAGGCTGGCTCCCAACCGAGTCGAGAGGTGACGAGGCTCGCGAGGTTCGCCCGCGAGCGCAGGTCGTCCGCCCACGCGTGAACAACGTCCTCGACCGCCTCGATGTCGTGCTGCATGTCGCGCTCGGCGGCCGACGTGTCGGACTGGAGCGAGCTGCCCTGCCGACCCGAGACGGACCTCGCCCGGCGCCGAGCGCCGACGGCAGCTTTGGCGAGCCCGAGCGACGACGACGCCCATCGATCGGCGTACGCGTGCAGGACGACGGCCGTCTCGTGCGTGTGCATCGCCGTTGACGTGCTCGAGCGGCCCGAGACGTAGCGAGCGAGGGGCTCGTGCGCGGCGGCCGGCCGACTGGCGGAATCGGGCGACGGCGAGACGTCGTTGACGGGCGCAGGCATGCTGAGCGAGATGCGGCCGGTCGAGCGCAAGGTGGTCGCGCCCGACATGATGAGGGTCGAGGGGAGAAGTGTGAGGGGACGAGGGTTGACGAAGCGGTCGGCGAGGACGTCGGCGAACAGGAGGTCGACAGGGTCGGTCGAGTCGATGGAAGGATCTGGACGATGCCGCAACGCGTGATGATCGCTCTCGACAATCTCGAGGGTACCTGCGAGCGAGGAGAGGCCGTCAGGTCCAGGCGTTCGCCGCCGGCGACGTCGAGAATCGAGAGCACGCACTGCCCGGTACGAGAACCCGCAGTGCCTCCTCGCAGACGACCTGCCAGTCTTGCTCTCGCAGCGCGAGGTTGACGAAAGACAGGCGAACATGGTCGAACGAGTCGTCCTGGAACGGGAGGCGCTCGGGCAGGGCATGCTGGATGAACGAGACCCGCTCGTCGTACGAGGCGGGCAGCGGAATGGTGGCCGACGTAGGAGCGACGTCGAGGCCTGTATGGTCGGGTCGAGTCAGTGAGAGTAAGAGGTGCGCGCCGAGGAGCGAGGAGGCTCGGAAGGAGGAGGGACGCACCGACGAACTGCGTTTTCTCCCAGCCCGGCTCGATCGCCTGCGCCATGATCCAGAACGGCGTCGGCCCGCAGCCGAGGTCAAGCACGTGTCGAGGCGCCTTGTCTGAGCTGCTCGAGGACGCGTGGGCGAGCGAGCCCTGCGCGGTCGCGCTCAAGAGCGAGCCAACGAGTGCTTCCCTGCGAGGGGGAGAGAGAGATGTCAGTCGCGCGCACGGATCAGGAGAGAGGAGAAGAGGCCTGGGACGCACCAGTTGAGCGACGAGCGCGAGTACGAGAGCAAGTACTGCGGCTCGCGCGCATACGGCTGCGCCTCGAGGCCGCCGGTCGGGATGTGCTCGTCGTACCACGCGAGCTCGCCGACGTCTCGAGACTGAACGCCAGGTTCCTGCTCAGAGCGTGCCGTATCGATGGATCGCCGAGGCGACTCGAAGCTCGTCGCGCCGCCGCCGCTGCTGCTGCCGAGCAGCTCGACGGTCGACCTGCCGAGGTCGAACTCCTCGGTCGGGACGAAGCGGCTCTCGCGCACGGCGCGTTTGACGAGCTTGGAGCCGGTGCTGAGGAGGTTGCCGGTGCGAGAGCGGGTTCGTGCGGGTGCTGAGGAGGTGTCGCGGGCGGCAGGGTGCAACTGGGGAATGGCGACAGCGGCCATAGTCGTCGGCTCGAGGGCTGCCGTCGGCGAGCTGGATGGGCTGAGCGAGGCGGACAGGCTGTGGACCAGGGCGAGAGGGGAAGAGCTGTGTCGGACGAGGAGCGCCGGCGAGTCGGCAAGGGCAGCTCGTGCTCCACGCCGGCTGGGCTTGTGCGGCGAGTCCGGGCTCGTGAGCGGCGGGTGGGCTCTGTGCAGCACGGGCCAGCAAGCTGCGTCCCGCGAACCGCCTGCATTGTCCCCGCTCGCTCGGACAAAGGGAGCTCGGTGACGGAGGAGCGCTCCAGCGCGGCCGCTGCGCTCACGCGACTAGCAGGCGAGGGTTGGTGCTCCAGCTGCGCTGCAGCACGCTCGGTAGCAGCTCAGCCCGGCGCAAGGGCGAGGTGAGAGGGCGAGGCGAGGAGAGCGCGGTGCGCGAGCGAGCCCACAAGCGATCAAGGTGCGCGATTGGCTGCGGTGATGCGGGCAAAAGCTAGACGCCGCAAACGCGCCTCCGCCGAGCCACCCGGCCGACGCGTTGTGCGCCCCAGGTTTAGCTCGCCGTCGGCGGCCGGAGCAGACTCGCAGCTCGCTTTCTCGCCCTCGCTCCTCATCCAGATGCTACGGCGGTGACCCTGCTACATGCCCACGACGCCCACCGATCCACCAGCACCACCTCTCGACACGCTCCCGAGCCTGCCGCCGCTCGTCGCGCGTCCCGCGGTTCCGTCGGCACGAGACGATGGCGATGCTCGCGGCGAGACGAGCCCGCACGCCGATAGGGCGACGGGCGACGCAGAGAGCATCAAGACGGCTGTACCCGGCGGCGCAGCTCCAGATCGGCGGCCTTCAAGCGCGACCGCCGTCTCGCCGGTCGACAAGACGGCTTCGACCGGCGGCGCCGAGGAGGGCGCCCAAGGACCTGCAGTCGCCGAGCGCTTCGAGAACGGTCTCGTAGACCAGACGAGCTACATGTGCGCCCACCTTCCTCGCCGAGTCTCGCCCTGGCCCTGGAACTGCAGAGCTGACCCTCGAACCCCGCAGGCCTGTCAAGGTGAGCAGCCTCCCTAGCGCTCTACCGCCCTCCCTGCAC
The DNA here is from genome assembly GCF_001329695.1 of Rhodotorula graminis WP1. Taxonomy (NCBI): domain Eukaryota; kingdom Fungi; phylum Basidiomycota; class Microbotryomycetes; order Sporidiobolales; family Sporidiobolaceae; genus Rhodotorula; species Rhodotorula graminis. Next base: position 221,779 of record NW_017264931.1, on the reverse strand, counting down.
CCTCTATCAACCATCGTACTCGTCACTGACTCACTCGCGTCGCCTGCAGAGTATCCTCATCGTCTTTGCGTCGATGCAGCTCGCCGTCCTCCTCTCGTTCCTCGACCAGACTATCGTCGTGCGTCCTCACCCTTTCCTCTCTTTCCCTATCATCAGCTGACGCTCCTCGTCACGAAGAGTACTGCATTGCCCAACATCTCGGCCGCCTTCAACGCCGGCCGCTCGTCGTCATTCGTCGCCGCAGCGTACCTTCTCACCTCGAGCGCCGTTCAACCCGTCTGGGGCCGGCTCAGCGACGTCTTTGGCCGCAAGATCACCCTCCTCTCCTGCGTCGCCATCTTTCTCGTCGGCTCCTTGGCGTGCGCGCTCGCGCAGTCCATGTTGCAGCTCATCATCTTTCGCGGCCTCCAAGGCGTCGGCGGCGGCGGCCTCCTCACGCTCGTCCTCATCATCGTGTCGGACATCGTCTCGCTCAAGGACCGAGGAAAGTACCAGGGTGCGTCCACGTCCACGTCCACCTTGCGCCTCGTGCGAGCCCGTACTGACCTTTCGCGCTCCTGCAGGCCTTACCGAGGCGACCATCCTCGTCGGAAACGGCGCCGGGCCAATCCTGGGAGGCGTCATGGCGCAAAAGCTCACGTGGAACTGGTGCTTCTGGATCAGTGAGTCGTCAGCCTACTTCTCCCGTCCCCCTGGGCCTTTCTCGTCGTCCTCGAGGTCGTCGAGAAGCCCGCTCGCACCCCTCGGACCTTTCTCTCGCCGCTCTGTCGGCACGTCCGGACGAGGTACTGACCATTCTCGAGCACGCAGACTTGCCGATTGGCGGCGTCGCCATGGCCGTCATCCTCTTCTTCCTCCCCCTCAAGGCGGTTCGAGGGTCCATGAGACAGTGCGCCCTCGCTCTCCGTCTCTCACAGAGTACAGTACTGACAGGCTGTATTGCGTCCGTCACAGGAAACTGCTCCAAATAGACTATGGCGGCGCCCTGCTGTCGAGCTTCGCCACGGTCCTCGTGATCCTCCCGCTCAACTGGGGCGGCGTCTCGTTCCCCTGGGTGTCGGGCCCGGTCCTCGGATGCCTCATCTCGGGCATTGTGGGCTATGGCGTTTTCGTCGTGTACGAGTGGCGCGTGGCAAAGATCCCGATCGTCCCTCGTACGTCCTCCTTCCCCTCGCTCTCTTCCTCGCCTCGCCTCGCCTCGAACCTCCCTGACTTTCTCTCATCCTACACAGCGTTCATCTTCAAGAACCAGACCGTCTCGGCCGTCTTCGCGTCGACGTTTTTAAACGGCGCGACCATCCTGACCCAGGTGCGCTCCCTCTCCCTCCTCCTCCTCGTCCTCGAGCGCACCCAGCCCACCCTCCTTGACCTCAAACAGGTCTATTACCTCCCGCAATTCTTCCAAGTCGTGCGCGGCGACAGCCCGATACGGAGCGGCGTCTTGATCCTGCCGCAGCTCACCATGACGACTTTCGCCGTGTTCGTCTCGGGCCAGCTCGTCGCTCGGACCGGCGAGTACAAGGTGCGCCCCGCCTTTCCCTCCTTCTCCTCGAGTCAAGTCATCTGACACTGGTACTCGCAGCCCATGATCTGTGTCGGCTACGCCTTGTGGGCCATCGGCCTGGGCCTCCTCTCGACGCTCGACGAGACGTCCTCTGTCGCCCGCATCGTCGGTTACCAGATCCTGAACGGCGGTACGTCCCTCTCGTACGTCTCAGTCGCGGCGTCAGCGACCGGTATTGACTCTCCCTCGTCGTCTCGCAGCCGGCCAAGGCGGGACCCTCCAGACGAGCATGGTTGCGGCTCAAGCCGCCGTCGCTCGGTCCGAGATGTCGGTCGTCACCTCGGTCCGCAACTTCATGCGCTCTCTCGGTGGCACCGTGTTCCTCGTCATCGCCGCCACGATCTTGTGCGTCGTCTCCCTCTCCTCGACCTTCCCAAATCCGCCCGAGCCTGACTCTGCTCTACCGAGCGCAGGAACAACACCCTGCGGTCCAAGCTGTCGCCGCTCGGGTTCGAGCAAGACCTCATCTCGGCCGTCATCGACGACCCGACGGGCATCTGGCGGTCCTCGTCAAAGGAGGGCACGACGCTCCTCAACTTGCCGCAGGAGGAGAAGGACCAGATCATCTCGGCCTACGTCAACGGCTTCCACACGCTCTTCCACGTTCTCGCGGGCTTGATCTCGGGCGCGTTCGTCATCGCCGTCGTCCTCATCAAGCGGCACTCGCTCTCGGTGCGTCGACTCTGTCCGCCTCTCTGCCCCTTTCCGCGCTCACTCGATCGCTCACTCTCGCACACATCGTCTCGCAGCGCAAGGACGAAGAAGCGCTTAAGCAGAAGGGCCAAGAGTGGGTGCAGCGGCAAAAGGAGAAGAAGAAGAAGGCCGGTAACGGCGCCGACGACGACGCCGAGAAAGGGACGGCGGCGAAGCGGCCGTCGGTAGACGGAGCCAAGAAGACGTCTCTGTAGAGTGGTAGACGCTGTACAACTCGAGATGCCTGTCTCCAGCTGCGATGCGAGCGAGCGAGAGAGAGAGCGAGGCCTGAGCGCTCGAGGCCGGCAGAAACGCACGCCCAGGGTTACACGGCGTGCTGCTGCGGGTCACTCTCGCTCACGCTCGCGCCAAGACGAAGACAGAGAGACAACGGGAGAGAGAACCGAAGGAATAGTTGCACATGCCCGCCGCTCGACCCTGCAAGTCGAGGCTCGTCCGCCTCGCCCGCACCTCGCTCTCTACGCTCCTCGTGTGCCTCATCTCGCTTAACACGTCGTACTCGCTGCAGCGGTCGAACGACGACTGCTAGGCGTGCTTGTTGCCCGTGAACGCTTTGATGTCGATGCGGTACTCGGCGCAGATCTTGACGGCGTTGCACAGGTACGAGTTGCGCTCGTTGGTCGAGTGCTCGTCGAGCGAGGTCCAGATCTGGAGCTTGTCCCAGTCGAGGCTGGCGATGTGGTTGGCAAAGTTGGTCTCGGTCTCGAGGTCTGTGTCGAGGTGAGAAGGGAAAGGGAAGCGTGAGTGAGGGTGGCGAGGAGCAGGCCGAGGGGAGGGACAGGACGCACCCTTGAGGACGGCAATCATGAGGAGGAGGAACTGGTCGTCGCGGGGCCGTATGTTGGACCTGCACGGGGAGGACGAGCAGTCAGTACGAGGTCGCCGAAGGGCTCGAGGAGGGACAGAGAGCCGCACTTGTACGACATCTGCGGCACGAGGATGTAGTTCTTGGGCTGGAGCTTCATGTGACCCGGGAAGCTGCGGACAGTCGGAAGGGCTCGTCAGTACCTGACCGCGACAGGAAGCACGAGAGAGAGAGCGAGAGACGCACTCGGTGAGGACGACCGTGTCCTCCACGCCCCACTGCACGCCCTCCTCCTTGTCTGCGCACGAGAGAGACGTCGTCAGGACAGAGACAGAGAGAGAAGAGAGAGAAAGAAAGAGAGAGGACGCACTGAGCTCGCTCCAGATGACCTCGAGGTCCTTGATGTCGAGCTCGCCGCCCATCCAGCCCTCGCGCATGTCGTCGCGCGCAAAGAGGCCGACGACGCCGTCGCGCTCGTCCTTCTCGGGCCCGCCGGTCGGCATGTTGAGCTCGCGCAGGGTCTTGAGCGCGAGCTCGCGCGGCAGGCTCGAGTAGAAGCAGAACGACCACGGGCTCTGCTGCGACAGGAGGTACGCGAGGAACGGCTCGAGGTACGGGCGCGACAGGACGTCGGTGTAGCCGCCCGAGAGGTGGTACGGGAGGCGGCAGTCGACGACGCCGTCGAGCGAGATGACGAGGAGCGGGTGGTCCGACTGGGTCGGGCGCGACGGGACGGCGGCGCGGCGCAGGTAGTCGGGCGACGGCGTGACCGGGCCCGTGAGCCGCTTGATGGTCGGGTCGCGGAGCGAAATGCGCGGGTCGGCACGGCGAGCGCGACGCTCGGCACGGCAGTCGTGGCACGCGCCGCAGGTGCAGAGGCCCTGTCGCGGGGAGGAAAGGGCAGGTTCAGGTCAGGTCGTGTGCGAGGGAGAAGGGGAAAGGCGAGTGCACCGGAAGGAGGACCTCGCTCAGGGGCACCTTCTTGGCGACCCTGTCGCGAGGGTGAGGAGGACGGCAGAAGCCGAGACTCACAGGGAGGCCGCCGATGCCCATGCCGCCGAGCAACGAGTCGATGGTGGCCAACTCGCGGCCCATGGCGCCACTGGGGGCCGTCAGGCGAGAGAGGCGAGAGCGCGCAGGCGCCTCGTCCTCCGAGTCGGTGTCGGGGCCGCTGAACATGCTGTCGCGGCGGCGCAGAGTGGACGACGGCATCATCTGCGAGTTGAGGACGATCGGGAGCGACATGGCTGAAGGCTGGCGGGAGGTGGCGAGGCGTGTACCGAGAGCAAGAAGCGCAAAACTCGAGCGGCAGCTGGCCAGGCGGACGAACGGAGTGTCCGCGGGGCCTGCGACGGACAAGACGGACAGGAGGCGAGCGCGTCGCCGAGACAGGGGCAGACCGTACCAGGAGCAAGCGCGGACATGCCGAGAGGAGGCTCGTGGGTCGATCAGAGCCGATCTGGATCGGTAGCCGCCGAGAGCGGTGCGTGGACGAGGGAGGAGGGAGGAGGAGGTGGGGAGGGGGAGAGGAACTCACCGCTCGACACCGCTACACCGCACAGCCGAGGCTACAGCTAGCTCGTGCCGCTTGCGTCCCCTCTAGAGAACCTTCTGGTACCGGCCCCGCCCACTCAAGACTCGCCTGCTCGCCGCCCTCGCCCTCGACAACCTTCATCAGCGATGTCGGACTGGAGCGAGGTGAGAACTCTCTGCCTGTCACGAGGGGTGTGCCAGGCCTGCACAGACTGCTGACAGACTCTCTGGGCGCGCGCAACAGGCCGGGCAACAGCTGCTGCCTGTACATTGGTCCTCGTTCGACAACCTCCTCGTCAAGGTGCTCTTCAAGGTGCGCTCTGCGTCTCTCTGTGTCGTTCTCGGCGTGCACACAGCACCTAACAAGCGACCACAAACAGGATGGGCAATTGTCGCTCATGGCGACCGACCTCGAGGCCGTTTACTTCGAGTCGCTCACGGCGCGCCAGCTCAACCGCCGGCTTGAGGACGCACTCGCGACCCTCAACGCCCAGATCCAGAGCCAGACGCAGAGCCAGGGCATCATGGTCGGCATCGGCGACGAGGGCGAGCGCCTCCTGCGCGAGTCGGTCGACGCGCTCGTCGCGGCGGTCGCGGACGGGAGCGCGACGGTCGACATCTCGCACGAGGCGTTCGAGGTGCGTCGCTCGCTCTCTCTCCTCTCGACACTCGCACGTACTGACCTCGTTCCGCTCCTGCAGCACATCGTCAGCGTCACGGTCCCGTCCAGCTTCACCGTGCGCTTCCTCACGACCTCGCTCGAGCACCAGTCCTCGCCCGCCCTCGCCGCCCACCTCGTCGCGCCCCTCCTCGGCGTGTGCTCGTCGCTGCTCGCCCTTCTGCGCGACGCGTCGACCGACGACGCCGACCTGCTGCGGCGCGTCGAGACGGCGATCGACGGGTCGGGTACCGCGGAGAGGATGCAGGAAGGAAGGGCTGCGAGGAGGTTCATGGGCGTTGGCGGGCCGGCGCTTCTCGGGAGGTGGGTGCAGCGGTCACTGGGCGCCAAGGAAAAGGACCTGCGTGAGTCGAGCGCACGTCAAGGTCGGCACCGTCGAGTCGAGTCGAGCGCCGCACTGACCCCCTTGCCTCTCGTCGCAGAACCCGTCACGCTCTCGCTCCCGACACGCTCGTCGACCCGCCTCTTCTCTCCCTCGACCAGCACGTCGGCCTCGCAAGCCGCTGCTCCTCCACGTCCCTCGCCGACCAAGCGCCGGCGCTCGCCCTCGCCCGTCGTCGCCTCGCCCTCGCCCACACCCTCGCCCGCCAAGCGCGCACCTCCTCCATCCTTCGCCAACCGCATGCTCAATCACCGAGGGGCGGCATCGGCGGGCGAGCGCGTCGCCTGGGACGACTCGCAGTCGCAGGCGCCGGCGCGCGACGCCGAGTCGCTCGCCGAGTCGATGCTGCTCCCTTCTGCGGCGCAGGCGCCCTCGAGCGCACACGACGGCGAGCCTCGGACAGATGACGAGCAGGAGGGAGGAGGACCGAGAGGGAGGAGAGGCGCCGGGACGACGGACGAGGGTGAGCCGTCGACCGATGACGAGGTCGCGCCCGTGCGCGCCGCTCCTTCGCCAACGCCGACCCCGGCGCCCGCGCACGACGCCGACGAGGGCGCCGCAGCGTCCGCAGCGGCGAAAAAGCGCGCAGCGGCGCAGGCCGAGAAGGACCTCGAGCGCGAGCGGCGCCGGGCGCGGTTGCGGCAGCTCGAGGTGAGCGCGAGCGTGGCAGGCGAGGCCGGGCAGCGCGACAAGAAGAAGAAGGCCAAGGCGAAGAAACTGCTGTAGCGCGAGGCCTCTGCCAATCTCTCTTCTCGCGAGCTTTGCGGACTCTCGGATCGTGCGACGAGGAAAGGGAGAGAAAGATCTGTGATTCGGTACAACCTTGACGAGAGGGGAGGGGGAGCTCAGAGGAGAGAGGTGATACAGCGTGCTCGGTGCAGAGGGAGAGAGACACGTAGGGGTATGCGGGCGAGAGAGGGAAAGGGGGAGGGAGAAGAGGATGCGAGTTGTTGCGGCGGTGAGGGTGGAAGGAGGGTCCTACTTGGACATCTGCTTCTCTGCGGGCCGCGACGACGAGCCTGTCAGTACACTGTCTGACGGACAAGGGGCGAGAGAGCCGAGGGACGCACCGAGGAGGTCCTTTGCCTCGTTGACTTTCGAGGCGAGGTAAGGGGAGCCGCCGCGGTCCGGGTGGTTGGCGAGCATGATGCGGCGGTGGGCGTCCTTGAGGCGGTTGAGCGTCATGTGAGATTCCCTGTGTGCGGCGGGTGTACGGTGGGTCAGTCCCGGTGCGCCACTTTGGCCGAGGAGGAGGAGAGAGAGGAGGAGGGGACGCACCGCAGGCCGAGTATCTCGGTGGCCTCCTTGCGGTCCATGCGAGGGGCAAAGCCGCCCTTGACCCACTGGTCCTTGCCGCCTGCGCCGGGCTGACCTGCGATGGCCTGGAGGAAGGGGTTGAGGCGGGCGCCGTTGCGTGCGGCGCTCCTGAGGCTGAAGCGGAGAGCGAGGGTGGTGCCTGCGACGCCAGCTGCGAGTGCTGCGAGGGTAGCCATGTCTGCACGGGTGCGAGAGCGACGAGCGAGAGGAGGAGGAGAGAGATCGAGTCGCCGAGAATCGTCGTCGCCATCTCTCCTCCTCGTCCTCCTCCTCCACACTCAGCGAGGCCAGCTCCAGAGCACCAGACTCAGCCACCATGGCCACCTCTGCGCGACCGTCGCACGTCCCGTTGCCTGCGCGCGACCCTGCTACTCGCCCTGCTCCTCCCGCCGACGTTCCTCCGACCCCGTCGGCCTTCCCCGCCCTCCCAGCCCACTCGCAGGGCCCGCAGGCCGACACCGCCCACGACGACCACCCGCACCCGCACCCGCAACCGACCCAGCCGGGCATCTCGTACGCCAAGGTGTCCAAGCACCTCCTCCCGCCCTCGAACGCGCCCCAGGGCACCTCGCTCCCGCCTCCGCCACCCCAGCCGCCCAAGCTCTCGTCCCACAACTCCAAGGAGCGCCTCCAGCCCTCGCAGAACGGCCGCGACTCGCCCTACGCCCGCGGCACTCCGTCATCGGCCACCTCGTCGTCGTCGGCCAACAAGCCTCGCGCAAAGGCCAACCGCGGCAGCAACGCCCACGGTCAGGGGCCCAACAAGCCCGCCGTCAACGGCAAGCCCGTCGCCAACTGGGTTCCCGAAAAAGTCGGCGTCCACGCCCCGGCCGTCCACTCGCGCGCCGCGTCGTCGTCGGGCATCCCGGCCCCCGTCTCGACCTCGACCTCGCCTGCGACCTCGACTGCGGGCCCGACCGACCCGCCCATGCACACGGTCGGCAAGAAGCGCCGCCAGACGCTCCGCAAGGTCCTGCCCCCGACCTCGTCCAAGCTGTCGCCGTTCGCCGCCTCGTTCGACTTTGTGCCCGGCGGCGGGCCCTCGCTCGGCGCTCCCGTCACGCCGCAGCCCCAGCCCGACGCGCACGAGCAGCGCGACTCGTCCTCGCCCCCGGCGTCGTCGTCGTCGTCGTCGGCACCGGCATCCGGCGACGAGGGTGCGGCGTCCGCAGGCGAGCGCGAGCTCCTCACGGCCGCCGAGCAGCGCGCGATCCAGCAGACGGTCGGCAGCGCCGGCGCCCAGGGTGACGACTTCCGCAAGAAGGGCTTCTCGGCGACCGACGCCGAGGGCGCCGTCGAGTCGGCCGGCGCCGAGCCGGGCATGCAGAGCGCCGGCGCTGACAAGTCGACGAGCCTGAGCATCGCCGAGGACGAGGCGCCGCGTCGCCGGGCCGAGGCCGCGAGCCTCGAGGTCGAGCAGCCGCGCGAGGACCGCCCGCTCGGCGCCTTCCTCGACGAGGCGTTCGTCCACGCGTCGGGCGCGTTCGCGCCGCTCTCGCTCCCCGAGCACGAGGGCCGCGACGCCGACCCCGAGCGCACGCAGCCCCAGGTGCGCCCGGCCGACGAGCTGCGCATTCCGGGCGCCGTCGACGCGTCGCCCGTCGCCAACCTCGAGTGGCGCGACAAGCAGGGCTGGTGGAGCGAGGGCTACGACCCGCTCGCGGCCGCCCCTGCCGTCGGCGCCGGCGCCGCCGAGGACGTCGAGCCCGAGCGCGAGCAGGCGCACGAGCCCGCGCTCGCCGAGCCCGCGATCGAGTCGGCCCAGGCGCACGACTACGAGCCCATCCTGCGCTTCCCGGCGTGGTCGCCCGCCGCCGCCGCCGGCTCGTCGTCGGCGGACGAGGGCCGCATCGCGCGCGACCTCGTCAAGGACGGCGGGTCGCCCACGCCGCTCTCGACGTTCCTCGACTCGGCGTTCGTCGACAGCGCCGCCGAGCGCCTCGTCGCGCAGGACGGCGCCGACGGCGTCGACGACTCGAAGCCGGACGGCTCGTCGCTCCTGTCGGAGCAGGAGCTGCGCGACATTGCGTCGACGGTCGGGAGCGCCGGCGCGCAGGGCGACGGGTTCGTCAAGCCGGGCTTCACCGAGGCGGATCGGCAGGGAGCAGAGGAGGCGGCGGGCAACGAGGCGGCCGACCAGAGCGCCCAGGGCTACAAGCCGAGCGCGCAGAAGGAGGAGGAGGTCGTCGTCGTCGACGTCGCGTCCCAGGCCGAGGCCGAGCAGCCTGCGCCCGTCGATGCCGCTCGCTCCCCCACGCCGTCGCCCTCCCCATCTTCCTCCCCCGCACCCGCCGCCGACATCGAGCCGGTTGAGGCCGCGACCTCGACTGAGGCGCCCGTCGCACCCGCCGTCGTCGACTCGCCCTCGTCGCCAGCCCCTACCACGCCCAGCGCCCTCTCGTCCTTCCTCTCGTCGTCCTTCGCCGCCCCGCTCGAGACCGGCTGGACCGCGTTCGAGCCTCTCGACGAGCGTCGTGCCGAGGCGCTCGCCGCTGCGGGCCCGCTCTCGCCGTCGCAGGTCGACCCGAACGACTTCCCGACGAGCGCCGAGGCCGTCGCCGCCATGCCCAGGCTCGACGACGTGCTCGACGTCGACATCGACGCTGAGGGCAAGGTCGTGCCCGAGGTCGAGGGCGCCGAGCCGCAGCAGGAGACGTCGTCGACGCCCGTTGTCGCCGAGGACACGAAGGAGGAGAAGCGCGGTTGGTGGAACGCCGACGAGCCGGCGTCGGCGCCCGTGCACGAGCAGCACGCGGACGGCTCGTCGCTCCTAAGCGCGGCCGAGCAGCGCGACGTCGCGTCGACGGTCGGTTCGGCCGGCGCGCAGGGCGACGAGTTCACGAAGAAGAGCTTCGCCGCCGCCGACGCCGAGGGCGCGCAGGTCGCCGGCGGCGCCGACCCGGCGCAGCAGAGCGCAGGCGTCGGCGCGACGAGCGTGCCCGGGGCGGAGGAGGGCGCCGCTGGCACCGGCCCGAGCGAGGACGAGGTCAAGGCGGCCGAGGACGCGCAGGCGCGCTCCAGCGGGACGCAGACGCCGTTGGGCTCGTTCCTCGGCCAGGCCTTCTCGGGCGAGCCGTCCTCGGCGACCGAGGCGCCCGTCGCGTCGACGTCGACCGCCGCCGAGCCGGCCTTCTCGTCGTTCGCGTCGACCTCGACGCCGGCCGTTTCTTCCCCTCCCGCCGCTGCGCCGGCCGCCCAACGCTCCTCCTCGCGCTCTCCCTCGCGCTCGCGCTCGCCCTCTCCCTCTCGTCCCGCTCGCCGCACTGCCGACAACGACGGCGACGACGACGACGAGGGCGCGCCGCCGCACAAGTCGGCCGACTCGGCCCCGTCGCTCACGCTCGCCATCGCGAGCGCGTGGCACACGGCGCCGTGGACCCGCAAGATGTGGGCCGTCCTTGCCTCGGTCGCCATCAATGTCGGCTGCCGTTCGTCAACGGCGTCATGCTCGGTGCGTCCCGCTCTCTCTCGTCTTCTCTCGCCATTCTCTCGTCCGACCCGCCCTCCCTATCTTCTTGAGCGCCGCCCTGACGACTTTCTATCCCGTACGCAGGCTTTGGCGAGCTGTTCGCGCGCAACTTTATCGGCGTCCGCCTCGGCTGGCCCCTCGGCGGGTCGTCCTCATCCTCGTCGTCGGGCGCACGCGCCAACACGTCGGGCGTCGGGCTTCGTGCCGCAGGTGGCAGGCGCGCCGACGTGCCGGGGCACGCAGGCGCCAAGACGGCGGTCGAGGCGGCAGGTGAGGCGGTGCGCGAGGCGGCCGAGTGAGCTCGTCGTCGCGCTCAACTAGCGCCTTCCCCCACCGTTTCTTTCGACCCTTTCTTTCTTCTCCCTACCTTGCACTACTCCCACATTCCGCCCGACGGGCCGTGGCACGCCCCAAAAGCCTCGCCCGAGTGAGGCACGCACCTACCCCTTCTCATCACCTGTCACGCTCTGCCTCGTTCTCCTCCTTCGTATCGCCCTCGCATCTCTCTTCTCCTCTCCCTATGCAATAAGACTTGGATCTGTAGACATCTTCCCGTGTCCGGCGTCGAGCGGAAACGAGATAGAGAGAGAGAGCGTGCTCAGGAAAAGGACCAGGAGGAGGGACTCGATTTCTCGTTGTCAGACCTCACTCTTTCTCGGTAATTCAGCGCTCGGTCGACCTATCGAGACGAGTACTCGACGATGGGCTCAAATCTGCAGACCGCTCCTGGTACCGCTCGCTCGGTTCTGCGCTCACCTCGAGGTCCAGGAGGAGCGCAGTTTCTCGCTGTCAGACCTCGCTCTTTCTCGATCGCCATCTCTCACGACCGCGAGGAAACGTGTGCGCCAGGCTCTTGTTCAGGATCTGCGCTCGAGAGGAGAACAGGAAACGACAGCTTTTCAAACAGACACAGACGCTCCGTCTACCTGCTCCTCGTTCTCGAACTCGCCCTCCTCCAGCTCTGCGTCACTCACACCGACATTCAGACCGAGAGCTCGGCCGCCTGCGCGCCGTCGACCTGGCTCCGGTACGGCTCGATCGCCGGGCGGACAAAGTCCTTGACGAACTTGGCCGTCTGCTCCGGCGCGCGACCGACGAACGTGCTCGGGTCGAGGAGCGAGTCGAGGTCGGCCCAGATCGGCTCGAAGAACTTGTCGGCGCGGATGCGGTCGATCAGGTCGTTCTCGCCGCCCTGCTGCTTGACGACGGCGCCGGCCTCGTGCGACAGGACGCGGATCTTCTCGTGGCACACCTGGCGGTCGCCGCCCTTCTTGACGATGGCCATGATGATGTTCTGCGAGAGAGGGAGAGAGCGTGAGTAAGTGTTCGCGGGAGAGGAAGACAGGTAGAGAGGGAGAGCCGAAAGCGCACCTCGGTCGCCATGAAGGGGAGCTCCTGGCGGACGCGGCGAGCGATGATGGCCGGGTACACGACGAGACCCTCGGTGACGTTCTGGAGCGTCGTGAGGATGATGTCGGCCGTGAGGAACGCCTCGGGGATGGTGATGCGGCGGTTGGCCGAGTCGTCGAGGGTGCGCTCGAACCACTGGACCGAGGCCGTCATGAGGGCGTTCTGCTGGATGACCATGAGGTGGCGGGCGAGAGAGCAGATGCGCTCGGAGCGCATCGGGTTGCGCTTGTAGGCCATGGCGGACGAGCCGATCTGGTCCTTTTCGAATGGCTCCTCGACCTCCTTGAGGTTGGCGAGCAGGCGGATGTCGGTCGCAATCTTGTGCGCGGTGGCGCCGAGCGACGCGAGCGGGCCGAGGACGTCGATGTCGATCTTGCGCGAGTAGGTCTGGCCGGTGACCGGGTAGGCGTGCTTGAAGCCCGACAGGTCGGTGACGAGACGGTCCAGCTCCTCGACCTGCAGACGCACGTTCAAGAAGAGTCAGTGATGTGTTCGACGAAGGGCTCGAGCGAGCTGGGCCGTTGGCGGCGCACCTTGTCGTGGTCGCCCTCGAAGAGCGCGAGGAAGGACGCCTGCGTGCCCGTCGTGCCCTTGACGCCGCGGAAGCCGATGTCGTCACGCGCACGCTGGATGTTGCGCAGGTCCCACAGGAGCTCCTGCAGGCGAGAGGAAGGAAGCGCCGAGTCAGTACCCGAACGACCGAGATTTCGAGAGAGGGGGACGCACCTGGATCCAGAGGGTCGCACGCTTGCCGACGGTCGTGAGCTGCGCCGGCTGGAAGTGGGTCCAGCCGAGGGTCGGGAGGTCCTTGTGCTGCTCGGCGAACGAAGCGAGGCGCTCGATGACGACGGCGAGCTTGGGAAGAATGATGTCGCACGCGTCGCGGAGGAAGATGAGGTCGGCATTGTCGGTCACGTAGCACGACGTGGCGCCGAGGTGAATGATGCCCGCCGCGGCGGGCGCCTTGAGGCCAAAGACGTGGACGTGGGCCATGACATCGTGACGGCGCTTCTTCTCCTCGACCGCCGCCTCGGCCATCTGCTCGTCGTCGAGGTCCTGCACGGGCGCAAAGAGGGCAAGTTAGCTTGCCAGTTCCACAGAAGGTGGGTACGCTGACAGAAAGAGAGAGAGGGAAGCGCACAAGGTTGGCCTTCATCTGCTCGAGCGCCTCGTCCGAGATGTTGAGGCCGAGCTGCTTCTCAGCGGTGGCGAGGCTGAGCCACAGCTTGCGCCAGGTGCCGAAGCGGGTCTGTCGCGAGGAAGGGCATGGTCAGTGAGCCGTCTCGAGGGCTGGGAGAGAAGGCGCGGTCGGAACGAGGGACGGGAGGAGGGGGGATGACGCACCGACGACGAGAAGAGCTTGCTCATCTCCTTCGAGGCATAGCGCGATGAAAGACTATTGTCCCACGGTATCGCGCATGTCGGACAGGTCGGCAGAGGGCGGGAGCGAGGAGAGGTGGCAGAGGGAGATGAGGAGGAGGAGAAAGTCAGAACGAAGGACGGCGACGCTCGGCGGGCGCGAGAGTGGCTCGAGGGTGCTCACGGAGTCTGGTACGAGTCGATGGACGACATGCCGAGTTGCTTGATGCGGTGTGGAGAGCAGAGGGCGAGTCGAGCTCCCCGCCTCGCTTTTCTCCCCACTTTGACTTGGCGCTCTCGCTTTCTCCCACTGCGAGCACGCTCAGGACGCGGCGAGGCGCATTACGATAGCATAAAAGACGGCGGGGGAAACTATCGACAACGGAGACGAAGAAGGGAAAAGGCTACACTCGCTCGCTCGCTCGCTCGCGCTCCGACCTCCTCGTCGTCCCTCCCACTCGCTCACTTGCTCCCGCCGCCAAACACACGCGACAGGAACCCGCTCTTCTTCTCCTCGGACGACGCCGTCGAGCCGGGAGCGACCGCGCCGCCGTTGACGCCGCCGACGGCGCCCGCCGGCGCGTGCTTCTTCTGCAGCTTGCGGTGCTCGCGCCCGTGCGAGTCGACCGTCGTCGTCGTCGCGCTGTGCGTCGGGATCTGCTGCGCGTGGTGCGGCTGCTGCTGGTGGGCGACCGGGTGCTGCGCGACGGCGTGCTGGTGCTGGGGAGGGATGACCTGCTGCTGCTGCTGGGGCGGCGGCGGGCGCGCAAACTGCGGCTGCTGCTGCGACGGCGGCGGCGCGTAGTACTGCTGCTGCTGCTGAGCCGCACGAGGAGGAGCGCCGGCGCCCGTGCCCGGGGCATAGACGGCCGCGGCCGAGCCCGTCGGCGGGAGGCCCGCGTACGTCTGCGCGCCGCCGGCGTTGGGCGAGACCTGGGCGACGTTCATGGTCGGCGAGACGGGTGCCGAACGGGCCGAGTTGGGCGCATCGTAGCCGCCGATGGTCGGGTCTGTTGGCGAGAGCGAGAGAGGGAAGAGGGAGGGCGACGAGGTCAGTACAGGAACGGCGACGGCGACGACGACGACGACGAGAGAGGCTCGAACAAAGGAAGTGGGACGCACCCTGGACGCCGACCATGTTGTTGACCATGCGGTCGCGCCTGCCCTCCTGGTTGACCGCGCTCGGCGCCCTGCGCACCTGCCCCGCCTGCGGACCGCCGCCAACGAGCATGGGCGTCGCGCCGGCGACCGCGACGGTGCCCGGCACGGCGGCGTTTGCTGCGCCGAGCTGCTGCTGCTGCTGCGGCAAGGCGCGCTCGGTCTCGACCGACTGGCGCGGCGAGCCACGCGGCGACTCGCCCGAGCCGGTGCGGCGCGAGATGCTGCCGACGGGCGACACGACGCCCGACAGGCTCTTGCGGTGCAGGCGCTTGTGGCCGTCGACCTTGTGCGTCTGAATCTTCATGTGCGGGCTCTTCTCGAGGATGCCGGCCTCGAACAGCGACTGGGTCGGCGTGGTCGACTGGAGCGGCGTCGCGGCGGCCGACGTCGGCGGCGAGCCCATGACGGCGCGCGTTGACGACGGCGTCTCGGCACCGGTTGCAGAGGGCGTGAACGTCTCCTCGGTGAAGCGCGACACGGGCGTGCGCTTGTTGTCGAGCGGCGGGTGCTGCTGCTGCTGCTGCTGCTGCGGCTCGTTGGCGTCGACGGCGGCGATGGTGGCTGCGGCAGGCGCAGCTGCACCTGCAGCGAGGACGGCAGGCGTTGCGGCGAGAGCGACCGGCGCGGCGGACGGCTGCTGCTCGACCGCGCGAGGGTGCTCGACGACGGGTTCGTGCACGACGGGCTCGGCGGCGGCGGCGACAGGCTGGACCGCGGCGACGGGCTCGACCGTCTCGGGCTGGACAGGCGTTGCAGCGACAGGAGCGGCGGCGACGGGCGAGAGCGCCGACGGCGCGCCGACCGCGATGGGCGCGTGCGGCTCGTTGCGGCGAGCGAGGAGGTTGGCGCCCGCCGCGCCGGCGCCGATGCCGGCGAGGCCTGCGCCGGCCGCGGCGAGCGGGACGCCGTGACCGTCGCCCTCGCGGTGCGCCTCCTTCTGGTCCTCGTACTCGGCGGCCGAGATGGGCTGCTCGACGAGCGGCTGCTCGGTCGTGAGCGGCGCGTGCGCGCCGGACGCCGGCTCGCTCAGGTGCGCGAGCTCGGCCATGGCGGGTGTCATGCCCTGCGCGCCGGCTGCGACGGTCGGGCCCGCGACGGCGGCCGAGCCGGACTGCCCGTGGCCCGCCGTCGCCGGGTCAAGGGCGCGAGGTGCCGCGCCGTCGGCGGCGACGATGGGCGAGGTCGAGTCGAGCATGTGCGGGGTGGTGGGGAACGCGCGCTGGTCGTCGAGCGAGTCGGGGTGGGCGGTGGTGGCGTTGGTCTGCTGCGGCGCGAGAGCGAGATCGTCAGGTCGGATTCATCACGCCTGCGCGCGTTCGGCCGCGGCCGAGTATGGGCGAGAAGGAAGAGAGAAAGCTCGACGCACCTTGTCGCCGTCGAGAAGCTCCTTCATGCCGACGCCCGCCCCAACGCCCGCCGTTCCGAGCGCCGCCGCACCGAGCACCTCCTTGCCCTTGCCCTTGTCCCGCTTCTCCATGACGGGACCCTCGTCGAGCGCCTCGTCCATCTCGATCTGCTCGCTCCCGGGCGACGCAGGTGCCGGCGCCGGCGAGGGGACGGCCGGCGTCGTCGTGTCGAGGTTCTGCGCGTTGAGCGTCTCGGGGACGCTCGTCGCCGACGGGTCGAGGGCACCCGTGGCGGTGCTCGGCATGACGGTGTGGGACGTCGAGCGCGAGTCGACACGGGCGAGGTCGGCGGTCGGAGGAAGCTCGGCGGCGGGCGTCACGGGGACAGGGACCGCGGCCTGCGGAAGAGATGAAAGTCAGGACTGTCCACGGCCGCGATTCAGGGCATACGAGGAGTGTGTCGTGCGCAGGTGTGGGGCGAGAGAGGACGCACCGCCTGCTGGAGCTCGACGCTGGCCTGGGTCGGCTCGGCGACGGGCGGCGTGTACGGCTGGAAGTCCTTGGGCTGTACGGGCTCAAGACAACGTGAGCCCATGTACCCTGGAACGAGGGCAGAGAGGGCAGAAGGAGCGCGAGACGCACCACATCTTGCGTGAGGGCGGCAGCCGAGCCGACGACCGCAAGGGCAGGAAGCTGTGGGCGTCGAACGGCAAGGTCAGGGCCGTCGCCCGGCGAGGGACACAGGGAAGAGTACCAGACGCACCGCCGGAGCCGGGTTGTGCACGACGTCGCCTCCCTCGATCCCGCGCGCCGAACCCTCGTCAAGCTCGTGGTCGGTCGCGACGATGTCGCCGTCGCCGCGCATGCCGAAGCCGCCAGCTGCGGGACCCGGCGCCTCGGTCGGCGTGTGGATGCCGTCGCCGGCGGCGAGAACGTCGGCCGAGAAGGACGTGGTCGAGCCATGCGGGGTCGGGAGCGACGGGCGCGAGGTCGAGTCGGCGGCGGCGGTGGAGGACGAGAGCGGAGCGACGGGCTCCGAGATCTGTGGGTCCGCAAGCGGCAGGAAGAGATAGAGCCACTAGGTCAGGGGTGGGAAAAAAACAGGCGAGGGAAGATGAGGACGCACCTCGCGCTCGAGCGCCTCGCTGTGTGGGCTCTGCGGGACGCCCGCGCCGGCCTCGACGGCCTTGTCGGTCGCGACGTCGACAGGCGCCTTGGCGGGCTCCTCGACCTCGTGCGTGGCGCCGAGCTTGGCGCCGGCGGCGCCGGCGAGGAGGGCCGCCTCGTCGCGGTGGATGGCGGTGGACGACGAGGCCGTGTCGGCGCGGAGGAGCTGCTGCGCCGGCGAGGCGGCGAGTGCGGCTTGCTCCTTCTCGATGGCGGGCGTGCCGTAGTCGGGCGCGGCCGAGGTGGGCGTCGACTGGGCGTGGGTCGGCTGCGAGAGGACGGGTGGGGAGGGAGGCGAGGTCAGGGCCGCTCGGCACCGTGAAGGGAGGGGAGGGAGACGCACCTCGACAAGACCGTTGCGCTCGGCGGCATCGTCCTCGACGGTCGGCTCGCGCACCTCGTTGCCCTCGTTCTTGGCGCCTGCAGCACCTGCGAGGAGGGCGGCGCCGCCGAGGGCACCTGCGCCGCCGGCCGCGAGCTTTGCGCCGGTGTGCTTGCCGTCGGCGTCGTCATCTTGGGCGTCGGCGACGAGCTGCTGAGCGGGCGAGGCGGCGAGGTCGTCCTGCTCCTTGCGGACGGCGTCGAGGCCGAACTCGGGGCGGTGCGTCTCGTCGACCGGGGCCGAGTCGTCGCCGGCGAGAGTGAGCGTCTTGGCGCTCGCCGGGCTGCCGGTTGCGGCCGTGTCGTCGTCGTGGTGCGGCTCGAGGTTGCGGGTGAGGTCGTCGAGGCCGTCGACCTCGGGGGCAGGCACGCCTGCGAGCTCGCCGACCTTGGCGAGGAGGCCACTGGCGGCGCCGGCGATGGCGTGCTCGACCGTGTCGAGGGTCGAGGGGAGGGTCGTGACGGGCTCGAGAGCGGCGCGGGCGAGGAGGGCGTCCTGGTCCTGGCTGTCGTTGGGATCGGCGAACGAGGGCGAGGTGGGGAGGTCCTCGCTGGCCGGGGTGGGCGGGTAGAAGCCAGGGGGCTGGTAGTCGATGGTGAACGCGGGCGATGGCTCTGGTGCGCTCATCGTGGCTGCTCGCGGTGTGGTGGTGGTGGAGAGGAGGGCAAGCGGAGAGGCGGGTCAACTTGGCGATGACGGCGCACGCCGCAGCCTCGCCCGTTTCGCTCTGAGTGTGACTGCCTGCCTGCAAAGCAGCAGTAGGACAAGGTCACACGCCCCGGGCTCTACTCAAACGAGCCGTCCAAGTCACCCGTCGACGGTCGCTTCTCAAGCGAGTCTCCCTCTCGTCTCGACCGCAGCTGGTCAGTGCGGCATGGTCAAAAAAGCCTCTTAGAGAGCTTCACTGGAGCATCTAGCTGGAGAGCAGCGCCGCTCCGAGCGAGAGGCAATCCTCATCTCCCTCGACGTCGACGACCTCCCAAGGGCAGCTCACGCTCCTCACCAAGCTCGTTCGACGACCATGGCCGCTCCCGCAGCAGCACAGCAGACCCTGAGCACCCGCATCCAGTCCCTGTGGAACTCCCCAGCCGGTGCGTCCTCTCGTCCTCCTCGTCGTTCCCCATCGCTCGACTCGCGCCTCGGCACCCGCACACACCCTGACGCTCGCCTCCTGCAGGGCCAAAGTGCGTCTCTCGACCGTCCAGTACCCTCTCGGCGGCCTGCGCACGGGTCGCTGACCCGCTTCGTCTTTCCCCTTCCCCTCGTCCTCCTCTTCCAACCCTCTCGCAGGACCGTCTTCTTCTGGGCGCCCATGTTCAAGTGGTGCGTCCCCCTCGTTCCTCTTTATCCTCTCCCTGTCCACCACTGACTCTCCGTGCGCAACAGGGGCCTCGTCGCCGCCGGCCTCAAGGACCTCGGCCGCCCCGCCGAGGTCATCTCGGTCCCGCAGAACCTCGCCCTCACCGCGACCGGCCTCATCTGGGTCCGCTACTCGTTCGTCATCACGCCCGTCAACTACTCGCTCGCGGCCGTCAACTGCTTCGTCGCCGGCACGGGCATCACGTCGCTGTACCGGGCCTGGGAGTGAGTCGGCGGCCCCTCTCTCTTGACGTGTCTGGCTCCTCGCGCTCGTGCGAGCCTGAAGGAGCGAGACTCCGTCGTACGGAGCAGCCGCTGACGGAGCCATTTTGCCCTACTCCTCCTTGCCGCCTCGCCCTTCTCTCTCTTCGTCCGACCCCTTCTTCCTCGCTACCTTCCGCCCTCGCCCGTACTCTCCCTCTCTTCCCTCCTATCCTCGAACACGCCGCACCCGACCTGAAGCTGGCAGCGCAAGTCGCCCGCCGAGCAGGCCAAGATCAAGCTCGAGTACGAGGCCGACCAGGCCAAGCAGGCGGCGCAGGACGCCGTCACCAAGCTCAAGGCCTGAGCCGGCGCGCTCTGCTTTCTCGGCGGCTCGATCCGTCTTTCTCTTTCTCTTTCTTGCGGTTGGGCGTGTGCGCGGGACGAGGTGCGCGGCGCGACGAGGTAGATACCATGCTCGAGGAGGAGGGACGAGCGAGGGAGGGCCGGCGATGCGGTCTGGAATGGGGACTCTTTCTGTTGTGCTCACGTCTCTCGCACTCTCTGTTCGACGAGACGACCGAGAGAGGGCTCGAAGCACGGGGCGAGCGCGAGAGACGGGCCGTCGACGCTCGACAGCTTCGACGTGACGAGCGCTCGGGCCGTCCTTTTCTCTCGTCGACGACGGCTAGACTCGAACTTTCTCGCGCTCTCGGTCACGAGGCACTCACAAAGAGAGAACATAGACCGACAAGTTCTTGATGCAGGTCGTCTAGACCTCGCGCGCGTGGCTCCTGCACTCGTGCGCTCGCCGGGAACGGCTCGACGGGCGAGCAGATACGGAGGAAACGAGGCGACGCACCGGTGTACCAGAGGAGGAGGTCGAGGTAGAACGTCTGGGTGCGGCCCTCGATGTGCAGCTCCTCGAGGTTGGGGGAGGAACGGGCGCAGCGTGTCGACGCCCGTGATGAGTTCGTCCGGCTCCTGTCCCCACTCGCCCGCAATGTGAAGCTCGACGACCTTGGTGCGGGCACCGGTCGGCCTGGTCGCGCTGTCGCCGCACGCTCATGAGGTGTCGCGCGCAGAGGAAGCAGAGGTGCTCGGCGAGGGGAGGGCGAGGCGGTACAGGCGGTGGGACGCGCGACAGACGGGTGCGAGGTGGCTGCGGTGCACTGGCACGCTGTCGTCGTCCTAGTCGGGCTGGGCGACGTCGGCGGCGATGAGACGAGGTGAATGCGATGAGGGAACATGGCGACGGCGCGTGGTGCGGGGTGCGGGTCGGCTGGTGGCGCGAGTGTGTGTAGTGAAGAGTTGATTGTGCGCGTGCGGAGCGAGCCAGACGAGCTGACAGGCGAGATGGAGAGCGAGTGGCCGCAGCCCGAAGTCGCCGTTCGTTCGCATCGAGCTCTCGCTCTCGCTCCTCACCCTCTACGTCGACTGGCACGCGGGAACTCACCAGCCATGGCACAGGTCACCGACGCAGAAGGTGCACATCCCCCCTCCCTCTCCTCGTCTCTCCCTCACCGCACTGACTCTCGCTTGCCCCCACCTCCCCGCTCGCCTCTCGCTCGCAGCTCAGCGCATCATCAGGTGAGCAGGCCTGCGCTTGTCCTCGACCATGGGCTCCAGCTGACTCGCCACGTCCCTGCAGCCACATGAACAAGGACCACGAAAAGTCGCTCGGGTGCGCCCGCGCCTCCTCTCCCCCTCGAACACCTTGCCGACCTCCTCGCCGCGCCGCTTACTCCCTCCCGTCCCTCCCGCCAGGCACTACCTCGAGTACTATGGCAACATCTCGCCGTCGCTCGCCTACTCCAAGCCCGAGATCGTCTCGTTCACCTCCCCGTCGATGAAGATCGCCTACGGCCCGGCATTCGCCCGCGACGAGTTCACCTACGAGTTCTCGCCGCCGATGCACGCAGGAGAGGCGAGGAAGCGGCTCGAGGAGATGCACGCCCAGGCCAAGGTCCAGCTCGGCATTGTGCGTCCCTCGTTCTCCTTCTCGCGGTCCCCTCTCATCCTCGTTTCCTCTCTCCGTCCCTGTCGACCTCTTTGGCGGGTCGGCAGCCTCAAAGCGGCAAAGACTGACCCACTGCCCCTCTGCTCCCATCTGCAGAGCGACGCCGTCGTCTCGGGCCTGCCGCTCTCGGTCCCGGCCATCGTCGGCACGGCCGGCATCGTCGCCCTGTACTACTTCCTGATCACCGTGCGCCCCGAGCGCCTCGCGGCCTGGGTCCCGTGGCAAGTGAGCGCGTTCGCGCCCGTCGTCCGCCTCGCCGGCCTCGACCCAAACTCGCCCGCCAACGCCGGCCGCGCCATCAAGGCGTTCTGGCTCGGCCTGTTCTTTGTCGTGCACGCTATCGAGGTCCCGGCGTGCCTCGAGCCGCAGATCAAGCGGTACAACGTCGAGAGCCCGCTCTTGCGGCTCGCGTGGGTGCGTCCCGACCTTTCCTCGTCTCTTTCCTCCCTTCCCGGCCGACGTTTCCTCGTCTCTCTCTCTCCTCCCTTTGCCTCTTCCTCGGTCCCGGTACTGACTCTCTCTCGATGTCGTCGGCGTGTGCAGCGCTTCCTGACGCTGCTCGGCGGGTTCCCGGTGTGGCAGTCGTTGAGGGACGCGGGCAAGCAGGAGGAGAAGAAGCTCAAGTCGCTCTAGCGCGCTCGTCTTTGGTAGCGTCGTGTCGCGCTCGTTGCAGTACACAGTCGAGCTCTCTCTATCTCCTGGCCGTCTCTTTCGAGAGAGGGCGACTCGGCGGCCGCGGAGATCCGGGTGAGCCAGGCTCCCCCGCCTCGTTTGAGCTCGCACCGGACCTCGTCCTCGTTCCCCCACTTCACCCT
The DNA here is from genome assembly GCF_001329695.1 of Rhodotorula graminis WP1. NCBI lineage: Eukaryota > Fungi > Basidiomycota > Microbotryomycetes > Sporidiobolales > Sporidiobolaceae > Rhodotorula > Rhodotorula graminis. The sequence goes on along the minus strand of NW_017264931.1, from coordinate 200,096 downwards.
CGCGCGAGCCTCCCACGATGGCCCCAGCAGGCACGACCAACGCCGCAGGGCGTCCCAAGCGCAAGCGCCAGCGCCGCCGCCGCGCCAACGCCGACTCGGACGACGACCTCGACCTCTCATCTTCGTCGTCCGACGCCGGCTCGTCCTCGGCGTCTGACGACTCGGACAGCGACGCCGACACGCCGACTACGACCTCGGCGACTGCTGCCACCACCGCGCCGGCCAAGGCTGCCGCCGCGAGCTCGAGCAGCAGCAGCAGCGACGACGACGACGCCGGCGCCGACTCGGACTCGTCGTCCGGCAGCGACCTGAGCTTCCTGAGCGACGGCGGCGGCGACCTCGGCGGGCGTGGGCGGCGCGGCAGGGGCCGGCGGCGCGCAGCAGAGGGCCAGGAGGCGGCCGCCAAGGGTGCAGGAGGCGCAGCAGCTCCCGGCTCGGCTCCGCACGCGGCGGCAGCGCAGGCGCGTCGCCCGTACCCGGAGCGCAGCCCAAGCCCGTCGATGCTCGCGCGCGCAGACCCGAGCGCGTTCGTGCCGCTCGGGACGTCGCTCTTCCCACTGCTCGACAAGCGCGTGCCCAAGGCGGCGGCGACGACGACGGCGGCGGGCGAGGAGGACGGCGCCGAGGCGGGTTCGGGCAGGGTACTCGAGGGACTCGTCGAGGGCGACGAGGCGGTCGCAGACGGGCAGGCCAAGGAGGAGGACGGCAAGAAGCGCGAGGACCGGTTCGGCGAGTGGTGGCGCGCGAGGCTCGTTAGCGAGTTCGAGGGCGACTTGGGTGGTCTCGCAGCTGTGCGTCTCTCCTTTCTACTCTCCTGTTCGTCCTCGTGCCATACTGACTCGCCCTTGATCGTGCAGGAGCCCGGCTTGACCCCCTCCCGCCTCCAACTCCTCCTCACCTCCCTCACGACCCTCTCGTCCCTCCACACCTCGTCCGCCCTTCCTCCTTCCGCCCGCTCCATCTGGGCACACGACGCCTCGGCTACTCTCGACCCGCTCGCGACCCTGCCCGCCTCGGCAACAGGCGACGACCTCGCCGAATGGGCGACGACTCGGGTCGGCGGCGCGGGCGATGTCGAGGTCGGCGAGGAGGGCGTCGTCGACGACGAGCGCCGCAGCGCCAAGCACAAGGCCAAGAAGGAGCGTCGCAAGAGCGCGCCGGTCCCCGAGGCGGTCAAGATGGTCGTCGAGGCCGAGGGCGCCGCCGCTCCCGCGAGCTCACCGGCCAAGAAGGACAAGAAGGAGAAGAAGCGCAAAGGGCGCAAGAGCGGCGTGTCCGAGGCAGGGGACAACATGGAGGTGGACGAGTAGAGCGGTGTCGGGCGGCGTGCATCGACGACGCGAGCCGGTTCAACGGGCGAGGGCTCGAGGGCGATGAGAGGAGGCAGACAGCGGGCTCGAGCGCGGCCGTCGCTCGTTGGAGCTTCTTTCGTTCGCGCGTCGGCCGCATGCCCGCTCTGCAGTGTGCAGCTCCCTCTGCTTCGGGCGCTCGGCGCTCTCGCCTTCTCTCTTCGTCCGCCTCTTCCAGCTCTCGCACCTCGTCTCGCCATCTCGCTTCGCCATGTCCTCGTTCTCGCACGTCCTCGTCGCTGCCTGCTTCGCTCTCCTCGCGACGACGGGCGTCGCCAACGCCAGCTCGATGCGGCAGAGGCAGATTCAGGTCGTCAATCAGTGTGGGCCCTTCTCCCTTCTCGCCTCTCTCGACGATCGACGATACTGACTTCCTCCCTCGCCCAGGTACCTTTCCCATCTGGCCGGCGCTCTTCACAAGCGTGGGACCGCGCCCGACGCACGCGACGGGCTGGAAAGCTGCGCCCGGATCGCGCGTCTCTTTCCCGGTCGAGGAAGGCTGTACGTCCTCGCTCTCCCTCTCCCACCTTCTCTCGCCCAGTCGACGACACTCACGTATCCTGTCGACCACAGGGGGCGGCCGTATCTGGGCTCGGTGAGCCGCACTCGCCGCTCGGTCCTCCTCGACCTGTTCCTTCTTCGCGACGACGACGCTCACCTGCCCTCGCGTCGCAGCACTGGGTGCGACTTCTCCGACAAGACCAAGCCCGACTACGCGCAGTGCGAGACGGGTGGGTGCGTCGGCGGGCTGCAGTGCGACCCTCACGCAGGTGCGTCGGTCCTCTCTGTCACCCTCTCTCGTCCTCTCTCTCCTTAACGTTGTCCTGACAAACTCTCTTTGCAGGTACTGGCGTTCCTCCTGTCACCCTGAGCGAGTTGAACCTCCAGGCAACAGTCGACAACTGTGCGTCGTGGCCGTCCTCGCTCGTGGCCTTCTTGAGAAGGCGACCTCTTCTGACTTTTTGCTCGCTACGCAGACGACACGTCCAATGTCGATGGTGCCAGCATTTCCATCGCCATTACGTCATCGTCGAAGAAATGCCCGCTCAGCAACTGGTGCGCCCGTGTGTCTGTGCCTCCTCGAGCGCCGAGCGGACCCTGACCTCTTCGACGCCCTGCCGCAGCCCGTACAACCTGCTGAAGGCATGCCCTCACGAGCTACAGAAGAAGAACGACAAGGGCAAGGTCGTCGGGTGCCTTACGTCCTGCGGCAAGTACAACAAGGAGGAGGTGCGTCCCACCCTCTCTCTCTCGACTCGAGGGAGATCTCGTCGTTGGCTCACGCTCTCTCTCTCCCGCAGTACTGCTGCTCTGGCGCACACTCGACGCCCGAGACGTGCCCCTCGAGTGGCGTCAAGTTCTACGACTTCTGGAAGCGAGCGTGCGTCCAGTCGTTCTCTTCTTCTCTGCGCTCGAGGCCCACCTTGCGCCGCTCCCTCACCTTCTACAGCTGCCCTATCGCCTACGCCTATGCCTACGACGAGTCCTCGTACGTCCTGTTCGCCTTCGCACCTCGTCGAGCCGGCCCTGACGCACCTTTGCCCCTCTCGCAGCGGGACCGTGCGTCGAATCGACCGTCTTCCTCCTCGTCTCGCCGACCTGACACCTCCTCCTGCAGGCTCTCTTCACCTGCTCCGAGCGCTCCGACTACACCGTCACCTTCTGCCCGGACAAGAGCCTCAAGTCGACTGCGTGCGTCCTCGCCCGCAGACCTCGTCGCCGGGACCTTCTCAACTGACTCGATGCTCGTCTCGTCGCACAGGCTCCTCCCGAACGGCACGACGATCACGCAGGGCACCGGCTTCGACCTCTTCCCGACCTTTGCGGCCCACAAGAAGCAGCGCCGCACAAGCTCGCGCGGTCACGGCCACGCGACGAGGGCGGTCGGGTCGAGCAACTGAGCTGGCGACGGCGAGGACAGCAAGGAGGCGTGCGGGCATGGCTCTGTGTGAGGCTGTAGAGCGGCCTGCTGCAAGTACAGACACTCTTCCTCTCTGCGCCGTCGTCAAACGCGACCTGTCGGCTGTCCCGCGGGAGAGGCTCGAGCGCGCTCCTCCGCCCCCCCGTGTCGAGATTTCGACGCGCCGTTCGGCCAGTCGGCCAGCTCGACTCGGCTGAACGGACAGGGGCTCGAGCGACAGCGGGCGCGTGCGCAGGCCGGTCCGCGGCTCGTCCGCTGCCTCTTGTCCGCCTCGGCGTCGGCGCCCGCTCGCTGGCCACGCCGTTTCGACTCTCCCGCCTCGTCTCTCGCTGCCGCGCACCGCTGCGCTCACGACGCCAGCAGCTCTCGCACGCCCGAGCCTCGTCGCACCCTGCTGCACACACGAGCTGCGCCGTCTGCCGCGCCGTTCTCGTCTCCTCAAAACCGACCTCTCGCCGTCGAGCATGACGAGCTTCCGCCAAATCATCGCACTCGGGTCGTTCCTGGTCCTTGTCAACGCGGGAGCCAAGAAGAACCGCAAGATCACGGTCACGAATCAGTGTGCGTCCGCCGGTTTCCCTCGAATTCTTCTCCCGCTGGTCGACTGCGAGCGCTCACCTATCTTCTCGCGCGCAGGCACTTTCACCGTCTGGCCTGGAATCTTCACGAGCGTCGGACCGCTGCCGTCGCAGGAGACGGGCTGGGAGGCCAAATCGGGCACGTCGTTGACGTTCGAGGTCGAGGAAAGCTGTGCGTCCTCTCCCCCAAATTCCCTTAGTTGTACCTCGCGCAGCTACTGACTCGTTCTTCGACGATTCTTCGACGCACAGGGGGCGGACGAGTCTGGCCGAGGTGAGCCCGGCTGGCAAAAGAGCCTGCGTCGAGCCCCGTCGGATCGTCCTTCTCACCCGCCTGATCTCGCCCGCAGGACCGGTTGCGACTTCTCCGACACGTCAAAGCCCGACTACGACCAGTGCGAGACCGGCGGCTGTATCGGCGGCCTGCAGTGCAACGCGACGACCGGTGCGCACCGACCCTCTCCCTCTCAACCCGCCTTCTCTCGCCGCCGTCCTGACTCTCTCGCCTCTCTGCTGCAGGGACGGGTCGTCTTCCTGTCACGCTCGCCGAGTTCAACATCCAGACCGAGGTGGACCACTGTGCGTCGCGTCGCTCTCGCTGTGTCGGTTCTCGAGCGCTTGCTCCCTTCTGCACGCCCCGTAGCGTCGATTTTGACCCTGCCGAGCTCTCCTGGGCCACAGACGACACAAGCAACGTCGACGGGAACAACATTGCACTCGCGATAACCAACTCGGCCGACTGCCCGTTGAGCAACTGGTGCGTCCACTTTTCAGCTCGAACCCGGGCACGCACCTGATTTCCCCCTCTCCCGCAGCCCGTACGACCTCCGCAAAGCGTGTCCCGACGACCTGCAGCGCAAGAATGCGGCGGGCGACGTCGTCGGCTGCCTCACCGCCTGTGGCGCGTGGGAGGACAACGAGGGCACGTTCCTCGCCGGCAAGATCGCTCGAGGCCGTTCTTGACGACCTATCTCTTCCCTGCCACAGAGTACTGCTGCAAAGGCGCTCACGCCACGCCCGAGACGTGCCCTACGAGCGGCGTCAAGTACTACGACTGGTGGAAAAAAGCGTGCGTCCTCCTCTCGCTCGAGCCCATCTTTCAGGTCGAGCTCACCCTTCCTCCTTCCCTTATGCAGGTGCCCGATCGCCTACGCTTACGCCTACGACGAGGCGTCGTGCGTCTGGGTCTCCCTTGGTCGTCCTCTTGTTCGTGCACTGACTCGGAGCGAGCCGTTCTCTGCAGCGGGACCGCCCTCTTCACGTGCAGCAAGCAGGTCGACTGGATCATCACCTTCTGCCCCGACTCAAGCCTGTTCGAGACGACCGCGTACGTCCTCTCCCTCTCTGATCGTCGCGACGGGAAAAAGGACCCGCCGGCGGGACCTTCTCAAACTGCGACTGACTCTCTCTCGCTCGCAGGACTCTCCCGAACGGCACGACCATCACCCAGGGCGGCGATTTCGAGCTTGCCGAGTACGTCAAGGTCACGGGCGAGAGCGGCGGCGGCGGCGGCGGAGGTGGGTCGGACAGCGCGGCATCCTCGAGCGGCGGTGGTGGCGGCGCCGCCGCTGCCTCAGCTTCAGGAGGAGGAGGGGGCGGATCGAGGTACGCTCTCACTCTCTCTCGTCTTCCACAACGTCACGAGGCACGACGTGAAACTGACGTGGCGCGTTGTACCGCAGCTCGGCAGGATCTGGTGGCGGCGCAGGCTCGAGCGGCGACACGACCAAGGCGACGACCAGCACCTCGTCCAAGTCGTCGTCGTCCGCAGCGGCAGGCGCCACGGGCACGAGCGGCGACAGCGGCGCGGGCTCGTCGGGCTCGTCGGGCTCGTCATCGGGCTCAACCTCGTCCTCCTCTTCGAGCGACTCGACCTCGACCGACGACGACACCATTCTCGGCATGCCCAAGACCGCCGCGTGGGCCATCATGGGCCTCGTCATCCTCCTCGTCGTCGGGGCCGTCGGCTACTTCATCTGGTCGTCGAACAAGAAGGGCGCCGTCAAGAAGCATCGGCGGCAGAGCAGCGACGACTCGGCCTCGAGCGATGATGGCTCGTCGACGGCGACTGGCAGCGACGACGACGACGACGTCAAGCCGCACAAAAAGCGTCGCGGCGACGAGGACTACTCGCTCGCCAAGCTCGACGCGCTCGATGCCGCAGAGCGGCGCGCCGTCGACGACAGCATCTACTGGGCGGCGGCGCGCAACCCGCTCGGCCTGCGAGGCGCTCTCGCCGAGCAAGGCCGGACGACGTTCGAGCTCGCCAAAGGCCCTCTGAGCAGCGGCGGGAGCGACAGCGAGGCGGGCCGGCAGCTCTTGCGGAGCAGGCGAGGGGGTCGAGCGTTCGACAGCAGGCGGCTCTAGGTGCGCTCGTCGCTCTCTCTTTCGCCTCTGCCTCGGTCCTGACCATCTCGTCGTCGTCAGCAGGTGTGTGCGACTCTGTGACGCGGGCGCAGGATTCGGAACTTGCGTCCCTCCTCATGCTGCAAAAGACACTCTTCCTCGTTTCCTCGGCCTCTTCGAGAGAACTTGGCGACGACGTTAAGAGCGAGCGAGACGCAGAATAAGTAGCGAGAGCAGTGGCGCGTGGGACTCGGACTTGCTCTCGCTCGCGCTCGCGAAAGGGTCTCTCCCACTCGCAGAGCAGAACAAGAGTGAGGCTTCGGCGGAACGCCAGCATGCACTGCAGGCGCCTCGGTACCTCATTCCTCGTCCTCGTTGACCGTCGACGAGACGAGCCTCCCGATGAGGATGTCGAACGCTCGGTCTTTGTCCTCCCTCCCTCGCTCGCCGTCCTCCTCCTCGCCGCCCTCGCCGCCGTCCTCGTCCCGCCGCACGCTCGCCGGCGACATGCTCCCGCTGCGCTCGGCGTGGTACTGCTGCTCGAGGCGCGAGACGGCGTGGCCGGCCTCGTGCGCCGAGGCGGCCGAGACGGGCGGGCCGACGTAGCAGTGGTTGCGGACGCAGAGGCGGTAGAAGGCGAGCCACCACGGGTCGCGCTGTCGAGAGACACCGATATGATGGTCAGTGTCGCGAACGAGGAGAAAGAGGACGCAGGAGAAAGAGAGAGGGAGGGCGAGAAGAGAATGAGGAGACGGACCGCGAGGGTTTCTGCGTTGCCGACGACGATGAGGAGCTCCTTGGCGCGAGTCATGGCGACGTTGAAGCGCTTGGGCTCGTGAATAAGGCCCCGGTTCTGCGCTCGGTCGATCGGGAGCCACCGAAGCTCCTTCGAGCGGACGGTCGAGATGATGACGACGCGGCTGTGGCGAGGCGAGAGGGTCAGTCGACGCTGCGAGGGCGACATCGACGAGAGAGAGAAAGGAGGACGCACTTTTCGGCACCCTGAAGCGCCTCGACGTTGCCGACATCGACCTCGCCGAGCCCGACCGCCCTGAGCGCAAGACGGATGCGCCACACCTGCTCGCGGAACGGGCTGATGACCGAGATCTCCTTGGGCGCGACGGTGCCGTGTTGCGCCTGGTCGGCCGGCGGTCGTACGAGCGCGAGGATGTGCGCTCGGACCTGGGCGACCTCGGCGTCGTTGTAGAAAGAGGCGCCCTCGTCGATCTCGAGGTCGAGGCCGCCGACGTGCTGGAAGAGGATCGGGAAACCCGGGTTGGGGAGCTGTGCCCAGGATCGAAGAGGCCTGCAGAGCGCGCACGAGTCAGGCCTGGTTGCGCAGGCAGGAAGAGGCAGAGAGAGGGGGACGCACGTGTGCTGGACGCTCTTGGCGGCGTACGGGAGGAGCGTCTCGTGGTAGAACTGCGCGACGACGAGGTCAGGTTGAGGTCGAGTACACGAGAGGAGTAAGAGAGAGAGAGAGAGGACGTACAAGGGTCGAGGGCAGCCAGAGGATCTCGGGTGCCGAGCGGTAGTTGCGCACGAGGTCGACGAACGGTGTCGTGCGCAGGTCGAAGCGCACGTCCGGGTTGCGCGAGCGGTTCCTCCTCGCGAACGGGTGGTCGGCGTAGACGGGCAGGTTCATGAGCCGCTCGAGGAGCGACACGTCAAAGTCGTTCTGGCGCGCCTCCTCCGAGATGATGTGCGGGCCGAGCTGGCGAGCGTCGCCGCAGACGGTGACGTGGGCGCGGTGACAGCGCGTGTCGTCGGTCGCGACGGCGTTGAGGGCCGGCACGATGTCGGACTCGGTCGCCTGGGCGGCCTCGTCGACGAGGAGGAAGCCAAAGTGCGGCTTGGCGAGAGGAGGAGGGTTGTTGGGGTGCACGCTGCCGGCGACGTAGATCTCGAGGGTCGACAGGTCGTGGTTGGTGACGTGGGCGTTGAGGAGGATCGAGGCGTCGAGGACGGTGCAGCAGATGACGCGCTTCGAGAGGAGGGTCGACATGGACGGGAGGGCGAAGCGGTCGTTCTCAACGTGGCAGAACGGGAGGAGCTCGCCCTTGACCTCGGCGAACGGTCGACTCGGGGCGTTGAGGCGGAACAGGTCCTTGGGCATGAGGGAGCGCAGGCGCATGGCGAGCGTGTCGGTCGACGGGTTGGACGCGCCGCAGACGAGGACGTGCGTGGTAGGGTGGCCTGCTCGCGGTAGCTCGTCAGGTCCGTGTCTCTGTGAGAGTGAGAGAGAGGAAGAGGAAAGAGGGACGCACGCTTGAGGATCTGGAAGACCGACTCGACGAGCGTCTTGGTCTTGCCCGTCCCGGGAGGCCCGTGCAGGAGGAGCGGACAGCGCTGCTTGGCCCAGATGATCGAGCGGATGGCATTCTGCAGGGCGTCCAGAGTCAGTACGGCCTCGTGCAGGTGGAAGAGAGAACGCTCGACGCACGCGCTGTTCCTCGTTCAGGCTCTCGTCGACCCACTCGGGGTCGAGGTCGTCCTTGGTCGGCGCCGGTGCGTGTACCGAGACGTCCTCGCTCTGCGGGAACAGCCACGAGTCGATCGCCGTCCTGCGGCGCTTGGTCGGCGGGCCGTCCAGGAGGATCGAGCTCGAGTTGAGGTACAGGTCGGCGAGCTCGGTCGAGCGGCGCCACTCGTTGAAGATGCGGTCCTGGACGCGCCACACGACGTTGAAGACCATGGCCTCCTGGTAGCCCATGAGGCCGTCGCACCGCAGGAGGACCTCGCCCGCCGCGCGATTGATGCCGGCGACGCTCGCCTCGAATTCGAGGCCCTGCCAGCTCTGGAAGCTCGGGCGCAGTTGCCGCAAGTTGAGGATGTCGCCGAGGTCGACAGGTGGCCAGCCCTCGCGGATCGAGCGCGCCTCGAGCATGTACAGCGGCGGGCCGGGCGGGTCGCTCGGGTGCGGCGGGACGGGTCGCAGCGGTACGGCGTACAGCGCCGCCTGCTGGAGCTGGAGGGCGCGCGCCGTGTACTCGGCCTGCTGCAACGGCAGCCAGTGGTGGGCATAGGTCACTGGCGCGAGCGGGAGCGGCGCGGGTCGAGCGCCGAGGCGACCCTGGCTCGACGCGCGGTCGAAGTGCTCCCTGAGGAGATGCTCGTGGTTGGCGCGCTCGATGTTGCCGAGGTGGTGGATGAGCTTGGGCGGGTACAGGGCGTCGTGCATCTCCGAATACTCGATCTGTGGCGGGGCGAGAGTCAGTTTGCGCCTCGGAGCGAGGGAACGGACGAGGCAGAGGAGGACGCACCGCGAACGCCTCGGCCTTGCTGCGCGGGACGACGTACTGGGGCCGGTCGGCGTTGACGCGCCGGAGCCATACAGGGACGTAGAGCTCGGCGAAGCGGCTCAAGCCGGGCGGGTGCTCGAGCCTGGGCTGCTGTTGCGGCTGGACCGAGTTGGTCTGCGGCGGCGCGGGGATGGTGACGGCGGCAGGGATGGCGTGCGTGTCGGGTCGAGCAGGGATGGTGATGGCTGGCGGGACGGTCTGGTAGAAGGTGGTCACGGCGGGAGGAGGAGGAGCGCCAGGGCCGACGGGAAGAGGGACGACCGGCGGGAGGTGCGAGTTGAGGGAGAGGGGGATCGCTCTTGCTGCGACTGGCGGACCTGGAGAGGGAAGCGAGAGTCAGACCGAGGGCTTGGATGGCGAGTACGGCGAGTCCCGCACCCGAGGTGAGAGCTGCGGTCGCTGGCGAGATGAGGATGAGCGGGGCGACCACCAGCGACGACGAACGACGACAGGGGAAAGGTGGGACGCACCGCGCTCGTGTGCTGCCCTCGTGCGCTCTTCTGCTGCCGCCCTGATGCGCTTGACGTGCTCCTCGGCCCGCTTGCGCTCCTCGCGCTCGACCTCCTGCCGGCGCTCCTCCTCGTCGCGCTGCTCCTCGGCGAACGCGGCGCTCGACAGGGCTTTGACAAACTCGGCACGAGAGAGGCCCGCACGCTGCGGGACTCCCTTCTTGCGCGCCATGCCGAGCGAGGGTGAGGTGGGCTGAGAGTGGGGAAGCGAGCACACCTGCGTGCGGCGAACGCCCAACATGTCACTCTCGTGCGCTCTCGCTTTCCTCGGCGAGCGTACAAAGAGGGCCGCTGCAGAACAGACTTGCACGCGACGCGCTAGACCCACGTGCCCAACTTCCTCCTCACCACCTCGAGCAGCGCCTTGCGGTTCCGCTCGTCGTCCTTGGCCGACCCGGGCCCGCTCAGCGCCACCGCCTTGTCGACCAGCTCGACCACTTCTCCACCGAGCTCGTGAAGCGCGCGCGACGCGCCGCCCTGCTGCTGCGCGTGCAGCGCGAGCTGCGTCGCCGACAGGAGCAGGCACGCCTCGAGCGTCTCGGCGCACGCGGCACGCAGGACGGGCTGCGAGGCTGGAGGGAGAGAGGGGAAGGGCGAGGACGAGGGGAGAGAGGGTGCGGGCGAGGTTGTCGGTGGGGAGCGGAGCGCGTCGATGCAGAAGGTGCTCAGGTCGAAGAGGGTGCCGAGCGACGCCTTGTCGCCCGCAGTGACCGTTGCCGTCTGTCCAGGTGCACGTGTCAGTCGATGGGAGCTGAGAAAGAGGCAGAGAGGAAAGAGAGAGGGGGACGCACAGGGAGAACGACGGCCCGCTCAGACCGCCAATCCATCGGGTCCTTGAGGAGGGTCGACCACGCGTCGGCAAACTCGACGAGCGCGCCGACGAGGTCCCTCGCGAGCTGGACGACCTTGAGCGTGACGGCCTGCGCGACGGGCCGCTTGTCGACGTCCTGCTCGGCCGCCTCCTTCTCGAGGTACCCTCGCTCGGCCGGCGTCAGGCCCTCGACGAGCGCCGCGAGGTGGTTCGGGTGGAGGAGGGCGTAGACGAGGTGCTGCAGGAGGTGCAGGCTCTGCTCGACAAAGACGCTGGCGACGGCGACGACGGGCGACGAGGGCGAGACGCCGAGCGTCGTGCTGCTCCTCGCGATGCCGTGCATGAGGGCGACGACGGCGGACAGCTCCTCGAGCCCGGCAGCCGTCACAGGCGTGCTCGACGTCCAGCTGAGGGCGCGCACGACCTGCTGGCCATACAGGCGCACGAAGCCCGTCACGTCCTGCTCGACGAACCGGGTCGACTCGCCGAGGGCGGCGACGAGCGCGACGACGAGGGCGAGCATCGACGTCCACAGCTCGTGCTGTGGCGTCCTCGACGCGTCTGTCGGCGACACGAGCGCGATCGCGCCGGCCTCGGCCGCCGCCGTCAGGGCGTTGTTGGTCAGGGCCGTCATGGCGCCCTCGAGCGGGAGCTGCTCGGCCGCTCTGGGCGACGACGTCGCGATGGCGAGGCACAGGTCGAGGACGTGCTGCGCGTACAGCGGCTGACCCGGCTCGAGCTGGTCCATGTGGACAAAGACGTCGAACGCGCATCGGAAGAGGTCGAGCGCGTGGACGTGGGCGAGCCAGACGGCGGCGGGAGGGGCGAACGCTGACTTGAGGACCTGCGAGACGACGGCGACGGCGAGCGCGATGTCTTGCTCGATGTCGACGTCCTTGCGCGCTCGGGCGAGTACAAGGAGGTCGCGCGTCGCCGTCAGGACGTCGCGCAGGATGGCCTCGGTCGCCGCCGCGACCCGAGCGCGCTGCTCGTCCTCGAGCGCCTTGGTCGCCGCCTCGGCTGTCGGCACGCACACCTCGAGCTGTCGGAAGGCGAGGAAAGTGGCGCGGAACAGGGCGACGTGAACGGGCGGCGTCTCGCGCCCGGCGACCGACTCGAGCGGCTGGAGCGTCTCGCTCGCGAACATGGCGGCGAGGTTGACGACGAGCTCGACGAGGGGCGCCTTGGCCTTGGCGGGCTCGACGGTCCCGAGGGCCTGCACGAGCGTGAGGAGGATCGACAACCGCTCGGCCTGGACCGTCGTCATGATCTGGCCGCCGCGAGTCTCGCGCGCGATCTCCTCTGCGACGAGGCCGACCGCCGACGTCGACGGCGTCGCCGTTTCCTTGCGGACGAGCGGCGAGACGGTCTCGAGGAGCTGCCGCCACGAGCGCGTGTCGAGGATCTGCGCCTCGAGGAGCGAAAAGTTGCGGTTGAGCTGGGCCGTCTGGGCGACGACGTCGGCGAGTGCATCGCCGTCGACGGCGCTGTCGGCGTCGGCGACAAAGCCGTCGAGCCGTCGGCGGACGAGCGCGAGCGCGTACAGGTACTCGGACCCGAACTCGCGCGCCTCGTCGAGCGGGTGGGTCGACGGCGCGTTGCGCAGCGCGTCGAGGTCGAGGCCCGGGAACGTCGCGTGCACGAGCTCGTAGATGCCCTGGTGGAGCTCGGGCGCGCACGACGACGCCATGGCCGACGTGAGCGCGGCGGCGACCTGGGCAGGATCGCGGAACGCGGCAAAGAACGCCTTGACGCTCGGGGCGTCCTCGGCTTTGGGCTTGGCGAGCGCAGCCTGGACGTCGAGCGCGAGGATGCGCGCCGCGTGAGCGCGAGCCGTCACGCGGTGGCAGTACTCGACGACGCCGACCTCGTCGTGCGGCTCGGAGCCCGGGTTCTCGCACGCGATCTTGACGAACGCCTCCCAGGTCGACGTGCGAGCGCGAAAGTCGTCGAGCGCAGGGCCGTACTCGACGAGGTGCTGCCACGCAAAGTCGAAGAAGCGCAGGACCGACGCGAGGAGCGCCGGCCGCTCGGACCAGATGCTGCTCCAGGTGCCGAGGGTCGACAAGGCGACGCCGACGGCCGTGCGCGACAGCGGCTTGGGCGCAGACGGCGCGAGCGACTTGGCGAGCTCCTGCGCCGCCTTCTCGGCGTCGTTGAGCTCGCGCGCCTTGCCCTTGTCGTCCTTGGGCGGCGCCGGGACGAGGTCGTCGATCGAGAACGGCGACGAGCGGCCCGTGACGAGGAGCATGCCGAGCCCAGGTTGCGAGTCGACGATGGCCGACAGCTGCAGGGCCGAAGGAGAGGAGTCAGGAGCGCTCGAGAGAAAGGCGAGGAGGAAGAAGAGGACGCACGAGGTCCCAGATCGCGACTTGCACCTCTTGCGCCGCCAGGTGGTCCTCGACAACGGCGAGGAGCGCCGTCAACAGGCGCTCGAGGCCCTCGCTGCCGCCGAAGAGCGCCGTCATGCTCGCCGGCGCCGTCTCGCTCGCCGCCGTCGACAGGCACAAGAGCGCGACAATGCGCGCCGCCTGCACGGCGAGGGCGCCGTCGAGAGGGGCGACGACGAACCGCACGAGCGACTCGAGGAGCTCGGGCCTGCGTGCGGGCCGGCCCTCGCTGCTGCCGCCGTCGAGCTCTGCCGCGAACCCGTGGGCCGACCCGGCCGTGACGGCGTACGACGCGCTGCCGGCCGGCGACAGGCACAGCTTCTCGAGGAGCGACGACGAGGTGCCCTTGGTGCGGCGACGAAGGCGCAACAGGCCGAGGACGAGGTTGAGCGACGAGCGCACGAGGTCCTCGAGGGCCTGAGCGTCGGCGAACCGGCTGGCCTTGCGCAGGAGGAGGATGGCGTCCGGGCCCGATGCGAGCGTCGACAGGACGGGCGACAGCTGGGCGACGGTCGCCTTGGGGCCGACGAACGCGTCGGTGACGACCTGGACGACCTGGCTCGACGACGACGACGCGGTCGAGGCGGCGACGGCCGACTCCTCGAGGACGAGCTTGAACACGGACGTGCACCGGCGCGCGAGCTCGTACTTCTCGACGAGGCTCGCGAAGCGCCACGCGCTAAAGCTCAGCCACACCGTGTCGCGCACCCACGCGAGGGCGCGCACGAGGACGCCGTGCTTGGTCTCGCGAAAGTCGCTGCGCGTGACGCACGCGGCGACCTGCTCCTCGAGGACGAGGGCGTGCACGAGCGACAGGAGGGCGAGCGTGACCGGGTACTGGCCCGAGAGGCGCTCGGCGTGGAGGACCTGCGGGCGCACCGACGACGACGACGACGAGGCGAGGCCGGCTGCGCCGGCGCCGTAGCCGAATTCGCTCGCCGAGTTGGACGACGCCTTGGTCGACGGGAACAGGAGGGCCGAGCCGCGCAGGTAGGTCCAGATGACGCCCGGGAACGACGGGAGGAGGGCGGCGATGAGGCCGAGGAGCGAGCTGACGAGGGCGGTCGGCGGCGGGCGGTCGAGGTTGGGCGCGAGCGAGCGCTCGAGGATGCGGAACAGGACCTCGACGAAGCTGTTGCGCGCCGAGGCCGGGTCGGCCGACTCGGCGAGGCGGCCGGGCGCGGTCGCGAGGTGGTCGATGAGGGCGACGGCGAGCGAGTGGTCGCTGTGGAGCGTGATGCGCAAGATGTCGAGGACGGCCGTCACGTCGCGGTCGTGCTCGTCCTCGCTGTCCCACTCCATCGGAAGCCCGTCCGTCTGCGCCTCCTTGCTCCCGAACACGTCCCTCCTCGCGCCCGCTCCTCCTCCAGCCCCTGCCCGGCCCTTGACGCCCGCGTAGTCCTCGAGGACGTCGGCAAACAGGCGCCAGGCGGACCACTCGACGTCCCACGCGACGACGACGGGCTTGGTCCCCTGCTGCGACACGAGGCGGCCCTGGGCGCCGACCGGGATCGCGACGCTGCGACTGACGCCGATCGGCCTCGTCGCGCGGTAGGCGTAGCCCGTGTCGGGATCCGGGTACGCCGCCACCTCGTACGGGAGCGGCGCGGCGGCGCCGACGCCCGGGACCGATGCCGAGGGGACGACGTGCGTCAGGCTCGGGAGCGTCGCGAGGTATGCGAACGTGCTCTGGGCGCACCGCGCCGCGAGGAGCTCGTCGTCGCTCGACGCGGCCGGGCTGCCGCCGCCCGGGTGCTCGGTGGGGACGAGGCCCGCGGCGCCGGCGCACAGGGCGCGCACGAGCTGCGTCAGGCCGCCGAACTGGAGCGGGAACCTCGAGCGCGCGAGGTCGACAATGTCGTTCTCGCCGGCGCTCTGGGCCGTGCGCTCGACGAGCATGCTCGACTCGTCGTCGTCGGCGCCGTCGAGAGCCGCGTTGAGGACGGCCTGGTCGTTCCAGAACTGGGCGCACAGGACGGCCGACGACGCGTTGCCGTACAGGGCGGCGTAGGCGTCGTACAGGGCCGAGAGTTGGGTCGACGACAGGTACGGGAGGCGGACGAGGTTCGGGATGGCCGTGACGAGGCCGCGCAGGACCGAGAGGTACCCGATCGCGTTCGGCTCGTGGTTGGCGGCGGCCGAGAACGACTCGCGCTGCGCCGAGTGGCCGAGGAGGGGCGAGCGGAGGATCGACAGGAGGACGGGGAAGAAGGCCGACGCAGGCGACAGGGCGTGCGCGGCGTACAGCTGGAACAGGGGCTGCGTCGACGAGCGCGACGAGCTCGACGGCGCCTCGACGCGCAGCGACTGCTCGGCAAAGTCGTGGTACGCCTCGGGGACGCCGCGCTCGAGGAGCGACGCCGTGACCTTGGACAGGAGGAACGCCCACGCGAGGAGGATGGGCGACGCGCGCGCGGCGCCGGCGAGGGCCTCGACGAGCTCGGTCACCTTGACGAGGTTGGACGGGTGGTACACGCTCGACGGGTCGACGACGGCCTCGCCCGGCGCGCCGATCGGGTACTCGGCCTCCATGGCCTGCTCGAGGTTGCACGCCTCGAGAGCGACGACGGTCAAGAGGTCGCCGATCTCGCGCACGACGCCCTGCGCCTCGGCGTCAAAGTGGCCGAACAGCTCTTGCCGCTGGCCAAACTCGGTCGCCTGGATGGCCTCGAGGACGCGCGCGAGCTCGAGGCCGTCGGCCGGGCGCGGCGAGTAGTAGGCGAGGAAGACGAGCTCGAGGAGCGTCTTTTGCTCGCGCACGAGCTGCTTGGTCCAGAAGGCCGAGTGGGTGCGCGAGGGGCGGACGGCGTCGGGGAGGTGCTGCGACGTGCGGCGGGTGAAGGCGGCGAGGAGGGACGAGGTGAAGGAGGGCGTGACGATCTCGGGGACGAGCTCGAGTGCGAGCTCGTAGCAGGCGTGAGCCGGGTCGTCGTCTGTTTTGGTCGAAGAGTCAGTGAGTGTGCGGCACAGAGTGAGGAGAGAGAGAGACGCACAGCTGCGCAACAAGAGGGCGACGACGGCGAGGACGGCCATGCGTTCCTCGAAGAGCCAGGCCGTGATGCGGTCCCACTCGTCCTCAGCGAGCTTGTCCGGGTGTGTGCCCTTGGCGCGGCGCGCATGGCGCAGTGCGTGGTACGCCTCGAGCTCGTCGCACGAGAAGCGGGTTGCGACGTCAAGGGCGAGCTGCTGGTCGGGTTTCGAGACGTCGAGCTGGCGGCTGGCGACGGTGAGGGAGCCGGACGAGAGCTGGGTCTTGCTCTGGTGGCTGGGCGGGAAAGGGTCGTGCGGGCGCTGGAGCTGGTCGAGGTGAGAGCGGAGGAAGGTCGCGGCAGAGGGGGGGACGCCGTTTGGCGAGGGCGACTCGAGGAGGACGAGGGCTTGGCTCCAGGTTCTGTGACGAGGTGTTAGAGTGAGTACGAGCTGAGTCTGGCGCGCCCAGAGGTGTGGGAGAGGGTGGACGGACAAGTGACTGATGGAGGACGAGGACGCGACGACGGCGGCCATGTCGAAGGCTGGCGCGAGCCTGTAGCGGGGTTGGGGTGACCTCGAGTGTGGCGTGGCAGATAGCAGTGCGCGGCTCTGGCCAGGAGCGACGCTGCGAGGGGCGAGGTGGACCAAGGCTTCGGTTCGCTCGTCGTCTGTTGAGCTGTCGCCGTCCACCTGTCAGCCTCACTCAGGGACACCAGCAGCGCATCATGTGAGTACTCTGGATCCATCTGAGCTCCATCCCCCGTCCACTGACTCGGTCGCACTGCAGGAACCGCGAGGCTCCCTCTTCCCTCCCGCCCCCGGCCTACTCGCTCCAGCGCTACTCGTCCACCACCCGCAACCTGCGCCCGGCCGCCTTGATCATGACCTTCTTCGCCACCAGTCAGTCCTCCCCCACCCCTCCACCCCTCACCGCGACGAGTTGCCGTCTTCCACCCCGCCTCGTCCCGCCTCTCGACCGTCATCGTCTCGCGCGCAGCACCGCGGGCATGGCGAGCGTTCCACGACCAGCCCGGCTTCCATGTCGAGTCCGGCCAATCCCGCACACGAGCGCCGTCTGCGAGCGCACGCTCGCTGTCGCCGTCGCCCCTCGTCGAGGAGGCGGTGCTGCGCAGTCTGCCGGCGGCGACCAGGAGCAGCCCACCCTCTGTCCTCGAGCACCGCACTGACACGCACTCTTGCGCCCACAGTCTGGGGCCTCGTCGTCGGCGCCGCCTACCTGCGCAACCGCAACGACGTCGAGACGCCCTCGAGCCTCAAGACCGTCTGGCTCGCCCTCGCCATCGTCTACTTTGTCTGCGTCGCCATCGAGGTGCGTCCACTCTCTTTCTTCACGTTGCGGTACGACGGTGCGCGAGCGCCTGAGTGGCGCAGTCAGGTCTCGCGCAGTCGAGCGCGAGCTGGCCAACGACGCGATTCTCACTCACACTCTTTCCCTCTCGACCAGGCATTCGGCTTCTTCGCGTCGTACAAGGGCTCGCTCGGTCTCGTCCGCCTGTACTTCTACGGTTCGCTCGTCGTCGCAGCCCTCGTGACGGGCGCCGAGCTCGCCCGCACGGTCTGCCACTTTACGATGAAGAGCGACATCCTCGAGGCGTGCGCCGCGTCGTACAGCAGCGACATTGCCGACGGGTCGCTCACGACGTCCACGGTCGAGAGCTACTGTCGCGACAACTGGCGCAACTCGTCCTACGTGCGTCCCTCGTCCTCCTCTCCTCCCTCGCGCGCGTTCGCGGGTTCCTGACTTTCGCTCGACGCCCGCAGATCGACATTGCCCTCCTCATCTTTTCGCTCTTCATCGCCTTTATCTTTGCGTCCCTGAGCGCGTCGTACTTGCACCAGCTCAAGAACGTGCGTCCGGCCGTCCTCGCTCTCCTCGTCCACCCGCACTAACCCTCTCCCTCGTCCCACACGACCACAGCCGCAGAGCCTGCGCACCCACGTGCCGCAGCTCAACGCCTCGTCGCAGTACGCGTACCCGCTCGCGCCTTACCCGGGCCAGCAGCCGCCGTACCCGGCGTCGGCCAACCCGTACGGCGCGCCGCCTCCTCCCGGCTACGGCGGCGGCTACGACGCGACGCGCCTCCCGTCGTACGACAACCCGTACGGCGTCTCGGCGAGCGACGACAAGCTCCCCGTCCAGCCCGCCGGCGTCGTGCAGCACCCGGCGCCGGCGAGCAACCCGTTCGCCGACAGCGTCGAGCACGGCACGGCGGGCGAGGCAGAGCCCGTGCGCCGCGAGGGCGAGACGGGCGACGAGTTTGAGCGCAGGCAGCACGAGTGGAACGTGAGGCGGTACGGCGAGAGCACCGAGACGGTCACGCTCGAGCCGAGGAAGTAGTTCGAGTCGGGTCGGGCGGCGTCGTCGAGCTTGTAGCACTTTCTCTCGCCCTCATCCTTTCCTCTCTCTCTCTTTCTCCCTCTCGAATGTGCCGCCTCGCGTCTGCTATCACGGACTTTGTTTCATCGTTTTGCGTCGCCGCGAGAGCGACTCGGCCTTTGTACAGCGCGCTCGAGCCCCCCCCTCACTTCTTGGCCGCCTTGGCCTTGTCCTCGTTCGCGTCGAGCAGGTCAAAGCTGCGCAGGCCGTCGCTCCTGAGCGCGCAGTTGCCGTAGTCGCGCTTCTCGAGGCCGTCCGGGTGCGGCAGGATGTCGCGGTCGAAGATGGCCGTCGGGAGCGAGACGGTCACCATGGCGTTGGGCACGTCGACGAGGGCGGCGACGTGCGACTCGACGGGCTGTGTACGAGCGTGAGAGAGAGCCGACAGGTGAGCGGCGAGAACGAGAGGAGGAGAGGGAAGAAGGACGCACGGCGGCCGAGAGGAGGAGGTACGCTTGCTCGAGCGTGTAGCCGAGCTTCTTGAGATCTGCATTACAGGAGCGTCAGTCGGTCGTCGGTACGTCGATGGCGAGAGGTCTGAGGCTCACAGGCAATGGCGTTGAGCGACGCCTGCTTGTACGCCGTCGTCGCGCACATGGACTTCTGCGAGCCGTCTCCGTGAAGGTCTGGTTTGAGCGTCGAGCGGAAAGCCGGAAGGTGATTGACGAGGAGAGGCGGAAAGGGGAGGAGGACCGTCAACTTGGGAAGGCCAACTTGGGAAGGTCAACTTGGCAGATCTGGACGGACGTACCGGCGCCGATGCCCTCAAAGGTGAGCTGCTGCGTGTAAAGCGGATCGATGGGCGAAGGCTGCGGGACATGGACCGTGAGCGAGGTCGACCAAAGGTGAGGAGGGAAAGCGCGACGCACAAGGAAGATGGGCTGCTTGAGCGCGAACTTCTCGATGCCGCCCTTGACGACCGAGCACTTGAGCGTCACCTTGCCGGCTTGCTCGATCGCCCCGCAGAAGCTTTGCTCTCCCTGCACGCAGACGTGAGACAGGAGGGATAGGGCGAGCGAGAAGCCGAGGGAAGGAAAGAGGGAGAGTCAGTCGCTCTGCAACATTCCGACTGACGGCGGCTGGCGCACGTCTCTGAGTGGACACGGACAGGACGTACATCGCCTTGCGAGAAGTGCAGGTCGCCGATAGCGAGGTTGGCGCCCGGGACGAACACGGGCAGCCAGACCTTCGAGCCGATGCTGAGGTTCTTGATGTCGCAGTTGCCGCCGTGCTCGCGCCCAGGGACCGTCCGAGCACCCTCCCTGGCGATCTTGTCGAGGACGTCGGCGGGAAGATCCTGCCCGACGTAGACGCCCTCGGCGAGAGGCGGGAGCGCGACGGCGGGAGACGCGCCCGGGTGCGCGTCGTTGAGGGCTTGCTCGCGGCGGTTCCACTCGTCGAGGAGCTCCTGCGACGGGGCAGTGCCGATGATACCCGGGTGCGTGATGCCGGCGAAGCGCACGCCCGGGATGTGCCGGCTCGAGGCGAACCGGCCCTCGAAGTCCCACACGGCCTTGCTCGCTCGCGTCTTGAACTCGCTCGCAAAGAGCCCGCCATCCTTCTCCTCGAAGATGCCTGCAGACCGAGAGCAGGTCAGCAGCCGTGCTGAGCGATACCGGCGGCCCCTCGGCTCCTCTCGGCGGCGCTCGAGCGACGTTCCGTCGACGCGCTCGGACCTCTCCTCCCACACGCCTTGGCCGCCGCGTATGCGAGAGCCAGTTGAACGCACCGGTGTAGCCCCAGGGCATCTCCTCGTAGTACTCGATGTTGAGGATCTCGACGACGAGCGCGTCGCCGGGCTCGGCCCCATCGACGGCCACGGGGCCCGTGAGGAAGTGGATCTCGGACAGGTCGACGTCGCGGATGTCGTCGGCGTCGTCCGAGTTCTTGACCTGGCCGCCGGTCCACTCGTGGCAGCCGAGCTTGAAGACCTCGCCCTGCGCGACGCGGGCGAACGCGGGGATGTCGGGATGCCAGCGGTTCATGAGGCCGGCTTGGCCCCTTGCAGGCTTGAGAGGGTCGACAGTGACGAGCATCGGGTGCGGTGCCATAGCGGACAAGGTCTAGCAGAGTGCGAGCGAGGTTGGCGACGAGAGAGCGAGCAGGTGGGGCGAGGTGGAGAAGCGCTCGAGCGGCGAAGTGGAGATAGGGCTGCGCCGCCGGAAAGCAGCTTTCCGTGTGCGAGCCGACGGAAATGAGCAGATCGTTCCTGTTCGCCCGAGCCGCACGACGCTAAAAAGTGGAGAGAGCGCAGCTCGAAGGGTCCGGCGCCGCCGCGGAGAAGCCGGCAGCCATTGCTGCTCGGCGGCGCCGTGCATGGTCCACTGCACGCGCCCCAGGGCAGCACAGTGAGCTGTGTGGACCGTACGTCGCGATCGTCGCTCAATCCAGCGTCTGTAGCGAGAGAGATTCGAGAGCGGTTTGACTACGTCGTCCGGCTCGTCCGCCTTGTCCGCTCGCTGCCCTTGCGCGCCGAGGAGGGTTGATAGCGAGGGCCGGTCGCAATCGTATCGCCTTGTGAGCACATCCGAGGCAGGCCCGCACCATCTGAGCCGTGTCGAGCGCCGCCGTGCATGCTTCGCCTCGAGAGCCGTGACGGCGCAACTGATGAGCGCTTTGCTCCCCGAGCAGCGGTCGAATCGCTCTCGCTTTGCGCCCATCCTGCCAAGTACATGTACATGCAGTCCGAGCCAGCATCAGGAAGGCTGCGCAAAGCCACGGGCGTCCGCAAAGAAGGTTCAGGCGCGAGACCCAATCTGCGACCTTTTTTGCCGCTCGCGCTAAGCGCGCCGGCCCCGTCCTTGCTCGAATCACGTCTGGTGGGCAGAAGGGGTCGATTGGCGTCGTTATCTGGGGCGCAGAGGCGGCCGCTCGTGAGCTGCTCCCTCTCGGCTCGCAACCTCTCCTCTCCCTCGCTCGCTACGCCCCCTCTTTTGCTTGCTTTCCGACAAGCCTCGACGTGCCACGACCGCGTTACCACGCCGAACGACCTCCCCGACAACTCCCTACTCGCCCTCCATGTCCGACGTTGCGATCCTCTCGGAAGGCGTCGGGTACGGTGTCGTTCTCGGCATCGGCTTCTTCTTCGCTGCGCTCATGTGCGGCCTCACTTGGATCCAGAACAAGTACACGACTCGACGCACGGCGTCGGTGGCTGAATTCGCGTCGGCGTCGCACTCGGTCAAGCCGGGAATGATCGCCTGCGCAATCGTATCTTCATGGACTTGGGCTGCAACGTGCGTCTCGTCAATCCTCTCGATCCCTCGTACACACTCCTGGACTGTCGCACTGTCGCACGGACCGCCGCAGCTGACCTCGATCTCGCTCCTCCCTGCAGCCTCTTGACGGTCCGTCCTCGCTTTCTCACCCTCCCGACGACCTCGCTGACGCTCTGGACGTTCCCAGAGCACCGCGCAAGGCTACAAGAACGGCATAATAGGTCCCTATAGCTATTCGGCGGGTGCCAGCGTGCAGATTATCGTGCGTCCTCGTCCTCCCCTTCGAGATCTCGTCCTCCTTCTTCGGGATCCTCCCTCGCGTACTGCTACTGACGCCACGTCTACCTTCTGGGTCGATCTTTGTGCCCTGTACTAGGTTTTTGCGTGCAACGCCGCCAAGTACGTCCTCTTTCGCTTCCTTTTCTCCACGATTCGAGGGCACCGGCTAACTTTCGGCCTGTCGCCGACGCCGACAGGATCAAGCTGAACGCGCCAAAGGCCCACACGTTCCTCGAGGTCAGTCAGAGCGATAAGGCTTGCGGCCGTGACGATCGTGGGAGGAAACTCACCCTCTCTTGACTTGGACAGGTGCTTCGCGTGCGATGGGGCAAGACGGCGCACATCGTCTTTCTGTGCTACGCGTTCGTCACGTGCCTCCTCGTCTCGGCGATGCTCGTCACTGGCGGCTCTGCTGTCGTCACAGTACGTCGTCTGGGCCTCTCAGGCGCCGAGTCTCGTTCGACGAGAGAGCGCACTGACCCTCTCTGCCTCTCGCAGGACCTGACCGGCGCCAGCACCCCGGCCATCTGCATCCTTATGTACGTCTGTCTGCTCAGTCGACTCGAAACCGTGCGCTCGAGTACTGACGATCTGCTCGCCGCCGACTCGACAAACCTTCCCGCCGCCGCTTCGACGCGCATGCTTCCCTCTTGCAGCCCGATCGGCGTCATCGGTGAGCTCGAGTGACCTCTCTACGCACTGCTTGCCGCGAATATCGACTTTCACGAGCTCGCTCGCTGATGATTCGCTCTAAAAGTATACGTCCTCATTGGAGGCCTCAGGGCGTCATTGCTCGCCGACTACGTCCACAGCGGAATTTTGTTTGCTATCATCATGGCCTTCATGGTGCGCTCTACATTCTCGCGTCTACTCAGCGACCGGGCTGACCCGTTCGCCCCCAAGTTCCATGTCTACACGC
Organism: Rhodotorula graminis WP1; assembly: GCF_001329695.1. Lineage (NCBI taxonomy): Eukaryota > Fungi > Basidiomycota > Microbotryomycetes > Sporidiobolales > Sporidiobolaceae > Rhodotorula > Rhodotorula graminis. The sequence continues at coordinate 177,106 of NW_017264931.1, read as the reverse complement.
GCAGCGAGAAGATCGGCTCCCCGAGCGTCATGTACGACCTGCTCGTCAAAGCCGCCGAGGACTGGCCCGTCGAGGGCAACAAGGACGGCTCGTACTTGACGTTCCGAGCCAAGAGCGGCCTCATCTTCATGGTACGTCTTCGCAGCCTTCTCAAGTGCGACCTTCTCAAGTCGGGCTGGACGCTGACTTGCCGCCTCCTGCTCCTCCTTCTCCTCCTTCCCCTCCTCTGCACAGCTGATCAACCTCGTGGGAAACTGTGGTACTGTATTCCTCGACCAAGCGTACTGGCAACGGTGCGCGGCAGCTCCCCCAATCTCTGCGTCTTTGCGGCTCGGAGGCTGACCTCCCTTCGCGCCCTCCTCCGCCTTCCTACTCGCCCGTTCGTCATCTCGCACGCGCTCAGTGCCATCGCGTCGGTCCCGTCTACCGCCGTCAAGGGTTACCTGCTCGGCGGCAGCGCCTGGCTCTCGTGCGCTCGAGCCTCTTCTCCTGCCTCTCTCTCGAGCGGTAGCTGATCGTCGCTGTTCCGCCCCGCACAGGGTCCCCCTCGGCATGGCCACTACGATGGGCCTCTCTGCCGTCGTCCTTAAGTACGACCCAAGCTATCCGGGCTACCCGATAGGCTTGTCCGACTCGCAAGTGGGAGCGGGTCTTCCCGCGGCAGCCGCCGCTCAGACGCTCCTCAAAGAAGGCGGAGCCGCCATGCTCCTCATTCTTCTCTTCATGGCCGTCACCTCGGCTATGTCTGCCGGTCCGTCCACCTCTGGCGTCGCCCTAGCCTTTCCTTCTCGACTGACTGACTATCTCCCTTCTCATCGCCCGCACCCGTCCTCCTCATGGCGCGCAGAGCTCTGCGCTGTATCGACGGTCTTCTCGTACGACGTCTGGGTCGCGTACATCCGCCCGCACGCCTCGGAGCGCGAGGTGCTCTTCGTCGACCGCTGCGCCATCGTCGCGTGGGGAATTTTCGCGGGCGTCATCGGCATCGCCTTCCACTACGCCGGGATCTCTATGGGATGGCTGTGAGTGTCCCTCTGGCCCGCTCGAAGCACGCGATTGAGCCTTACTGACTCGTCGTCACGCCCTGCCCTTCCGCCCTCACCTCGACACTTTCTCGCTCTCCTCGATCCTCTGCGGGCCACCAACGCGCCAGGTATAACTCGATGGGCGTGTACATCGGCGCCGGCGTCGTGCCCGTCGCCATGGGCATCATGTGGCATCGCGCCAATCCCAAGGTGTGCGTCACGGCCGCTCTCGTCGGCACGACGTCCGGCCTCGTCGGCTGGCTCGTCTCGACCAAGTGCCTTTACGGTACCGTCACCATCGACACGACGTTCAATGATTACCCTATGCTCATCGGCAACGTCCTCTCGTGCGTCGAGTTTGACCTTCTCAAACGCACGGACCCTTCTCCTGACCCCCTCGCTCGTCGAGCAGGTTCTGTGTCTCAGCTCTCATCGCCTTCTTCGGATCGCTCATATGGCCGAACGACTACGACTGGGTCGAGACGCGCGCCCTTCACCAGCACAGCGAGACTTCCGAGGAAGTCGACGACGTCCCGCTCCCCTCGACGCCCGAGGGCCCCGCCGAGAAGGAGAAGGAAGGCGTCGCGTCGCCTGCTGCGGGTCGTTCCGTCGCCCCATCTGTCGCCGAGGACGTCCTGCCTCTCGTCAAGGAGGACTCGCCCGAGCAGATCCGCAAGACGTTGCGCTTTGCGACCGTCGTTGCCATCGCCACTTTCGTCGTCCTCATCATTCTGTACGTCCTCGCTTTCCCTCTCTCACGTGCTCGACGAGGCAGAGGCAGAAGGGCCTGACGCTGTCGACCTGGTCTCGCTCGCAGCATCCCGCTCCCGATGTGCGGCACCGGCTACATCTCGACCAAGGCGGGATTCACGTTCTACGTCGTCGTCACGTTCATCTGGATCTTCTGTGCGTCTCTCGAGCTGTCGTCGACGGCGCGATCTCCCTGTCCGCGCGAGCGTGCTCACGAGCTCCTTCTCGTTCCGCAGGGGGAGCGTTCGTCTGCATCTTCCTGCCGGTCTACGAGGAGCGCGAAGCTATCTCGCGCATCTGCGGGCACATGTGGGCGGACCTGACGGGCAAGGGACCGAAGAGGGAGCTCGCGGCGGCCGAGTAACCGCAGAGCGAGGAGGGGGAGACGAGGCGGGTCGGGTCCGTGCGCAGCGACTTTGGCTTCCTGAAATTGCTCAGTTCTATCGCGACGGGGTCTCTTGACACGCTGCAGCTTCGAGAGAGGGTCTGTCTGCAAGAGAACAAGCGAGGCATCGGGCGACTCGACTTGAGAAGGTCCCGCTTCACGAGGGCAACCCTCCCTCGCTCTTGCGCAGGACGACCCGACGCTGCGAGATTCTCCCGAGGAGCTCTTCAGACGGACCTCAGATTGACTTTCGATAGCGCAATCGACGAGCTGCTGCGTCCAACCTAGCGCTCACCCTCGTCGACGATGCTCTCGCTCTCGATCTGCTCGACGCTCTCTGGATGCGGCCGCACGACAGAGCTCGGCCAAGAGTCTATTAGGAATACAGTTCCGACGAGAGAGGGCGCGACAGCGTCTACACTAGAGCACCTTTAGAGCCACTCGATCGTGCCGGGCGGCTTCGAGGTGATGTCCATGACGACGCGGTTCTGCGAGGCGCAATAAGAGTCAGTCGCCCTGGAAGAGACACGTCGACGAGAAAGAGAGAGAGAGAGAAAGAGGGGCGCACGATGCCGTTGACCTCGTTGGTGATGCGGTTCGACAGCTTGCGCAGGACGGCCGGCGGGAAGTCGAACCACTCGGCCGTCATAAAGTCCTCGGTCTTGACGGCGCGGACGCAGATGACCTGCTCGTACGTCCTGCGGTCGCCCTGGACGCCGACGGCCTTGACGGGCAGGAGCGCGCAGAAGGCCTGGCTCATCTGGTCGTAGATGCCGGCCTTGCGGATCTCCTCGATGAAGATGGCGTCGGCGTGCTGCGCGATGCGGACCTGCTCGGGCGTGATCTCGCCGAGGATGCGGATGGCGAGGCCGGGGCCGGGGAAGGGGTGGCGCATGACGAGGTGGGTCGGGATCTTGAGGAGGCGGCCGAGCGCACGAACCTCGTCTGTGGCCGGGTCGAACATTAGTGTCTCTGGCACTTGTCGACCGGCGACCGACGCTGGAGAAGAGGAGAGACGCACCCTTGAACAGCTCGCGCAGGGGCTCGATGAGCTTGAGCTTCATGTTGTCGAGGAGGCCGCCGACGTTGTGGTGCGTCTTGATGGTCGCCGACGGGCCCTTGAAGCTGATCGACTCGATGACGTCCGGGTACAGGGTGCCCTGGAGGAGCCACTCGATCTTGCCGCCCTTGGCGCCCGTCTTCTCAATGTCGCGCTCGAGCTCGGCCGCCTTCTCCTCAAACACCTCGATGAACGTATTGCCGATGATCTTGCGCTTGGTCTCGGGGTCCTCGACGCCCTTGAGCTTGCCGAGGAAGAGCTCGGACGCGTCGACGACCGTCAGGTTGACGCCGAGGTCCTCGCATAGCATCTTGTGGACCTGCTCGGCCTCGTTCAGGCGCAGGACGCCGTTGTCGACCATGATGGCGTGGAAACTGCACGGGCGAGACGAGCGTGAGTCGTGACACCATGTGAGGTGAAGAGAGAGAGAGCGAGACGCACCGGTCGCCAATGGCCTCGTGCATGAGCTTGGCGGCGACGGACGAGTCGACGCCGCCCGAGACGGCGCCGATGACCTGGCCGGTCGGGCCGACGAGTTTCCGAATGCGCTCAATCTCCTTGTCGATAAACTCCTCCTGCGGGCGGGAGAGTGGGTCAGGGTCCGGCGATCGAGAAGGACGAGGGAGAGGTGGGCGCACCATGGTCCAGCCGCGAGCGCAGCCGCAGATGTTGATGACGAAGCGCTGGAGGACGTCCTTGCCGCGGAGCGAGTGCGTCACCTCGGGGTGGAACTGGATGCCGTAGATCGGCTTCTCGTTGTGCGCGATGGCGGCCCACGGCGCCGACTCGGTCGTCGCGATGGTGGTGAAGCCCTCGGGGAGCGAGTGAAGGCGGTCCGAGTGCGACATCCAGACGGGCGACTCCTCGGGGATGCCCTCGAAGAGCTTGTTGAGGTGAGCGGGCGCGTCCGCCGGCTGCGACAGGACCTTGATGATGGCCTCGCCGTACTCGCGGTGGTCCGAGGCCTCGACGCGCGCGCCGAAGAAGTTGGCGGTCTCCTGCTCAATCGCTCAAGGTCAGCTCTGCTACACGGACGTGCGCCGAGGCCCGCAGAGAAGTAGGGACGCACCTGGAGGCCGTAGCAGATTCCGAGAACCGGGACGCCGGCGTCAAAGACGGCCGGGTCGACGCGTGGCGCGTCCTTCTCGTAGACCGAGAACGGCGAGCCCGACAGGATGATGCCTGCAAATGAGTGTGCGAGGAGTCAGTTACCTTGACTCGGGCTGATGGTGACGAGGGAAGGAGGAGGAGACGCACCCTTGGGCTTCCACTTGAGGTCGGCGAGCTTCTGGGTGCACGGGAGCATCTCGCAGTAGACATTGAACTCGCGGCATCGGCGCACGATCAGGTGAGAGTATTGCGAGCCTGCGAGGTGGGTTGGAGAGCAGGTCAGTGGGGGAGAAGCGGGGCACGGCGCGAGGGCGAGGGAGAGAGGGACGTACCAAAGTCGAGGATGAGGATCGAGTCAAAGTCGGCCACGATGCTGTTGGCCGACTGGGAGGGCGCCTCGGCAGCCATGTCGGAGGATGAACGAGGGTGAGGCGGTGAAGAGGGAGGGAACGAGTGCGAGGTGGTCCGAGGGAGGCAGCGGCTGGGGCGTGCTGGGGCTTGGTGTACGGCCTACTGGGAGACTGTGCTGGAGCTGGTCGAGTGCTGGACCTTGCACGAGCGGCGTGAGGTTGTGGGAGCAAGGCAGCGAACAACGAGCTCGAGCCGGCGTGGAGAGGCGCCGCGATCAGCAACCGCCTCTCCCACGACACTTGTGGCTGCATTGAAGCGTGCGATAGTATTGGAGAACTCTGCAGGCTGCACAGACACGAGCGCTGGCTCCCTCGCTGCCGTCGCGGCCGACCTCTCTCATCAGCTCCTCATCGTCCTCCTTGCGGCGCGACGAGCCGGCTTGAGTCACTCGCAACAGCTTTCTTCCCTCTCATACGACAGGCTCAAGTGCGTGTACGACCCGCGTTGCACGCTCTAGTCATCGTCGCCCATGAGCTCTGCCAGCTCGCGCTCCTCCTCCTCGGTCAGGAGGCTCTCCTTCTCCTCCGCGCCTGCCTGCTGCTCCTCCTCCTCGACGGGCACGAGTACGAGCCGCTCGCCCGGCGCGTCGCGCATCTCGCTCCACTTCCATCGCCGCAGCGTCGCGTCGAGGCTCGCGCTCAGGACCCACAGCTCGCCCGCCCGGTCGGCGTACGTGCACAGCTGCACCACCTCGTGCGCGTGGCCCTCGATCGCGCGCACGCATCCGTCGAGCTTGGTGCCGGGAGCGACGGGCACGCCTCGCCAGGCGCGCTGCGCCTCGCGCGACGCCGACGGGTCGAGCGCCGAGCAGTCGAGGTCCCACACGCGCACGAGCTCGTCGGACGCGCCCGTGACGAGGAACGGCGGCGGCGGGACGCCGCGTACGAGTGAGAGGGTGCAGGCGGCCGATGTGTGCGAGAGCGGGAGGAGGGAGCGTGTCTGCGCGGGGTGCGGGATGCGCAGGATCGGGGTGGGCGGGGTCGAGGGGGACGAGCGGTCGAGGGAGGAGAGGAGGACCGAGTTGTCGGCCGAGGCTGCGAGACAGGGCACGAGTTAGTGTCATCACGGCGAGTCGACGGTGGACAGAGGGAGAAGCTCGGGACGCACCGGTCCACAGCCCAGCCTCGCCGAGCGACATGTCGTACACGCCCAGCTCGTGCTCCCTCGCCTCGCACCGCAGCTCGCCCTTGACCGCTCCCTCGGCCGTCCTCGACAGCTCCCACACCTTGAGCGCGCCCATGCTGTCGGCCGACACGAGCGCGACCGTGCCCGTCTCCTCGCGCGGGTGCTCGTCGGCCTCGTCCTCGCTCAAGCCGGGCGGGAGTGGCCGCAGGACCGGGTACGCCGCGAGCTGCTCGATCGGTCGCACGTGGCCCTTGAGCGCCAACACGCACGGGAGCGGGCGCAGGGCGACGGCAGGCGGTGGGGCGGCGCCCGTCTGCTGAGGTGGCGCGACATCGGGCGCGGTCGACGTCGAGGCGACGGGCGCAGAGGCGAGCGCATAGATGTCGAGGTTGTCGAGCAGCGAAAGGTCCCACAGGCGAATGTCCTTGTCGGACGAGCCCGTGACGAGAAGGTTGAGCGAGGGGAGGACGAGAAGCGTCTTGACAAAGTCGATGTGGCCGACCGTGGTCGACAGAAGCGTCTTGGTCTGCGTCGAGTCGAGAGTCAGGAGTGTGTCTGGCTGCTCGAGAGAGAGAGAAGGAGCGCACCTTGACGTCCCACACACGGAAGCTCTTGTCCCAAGACCCGCTGATGACGAGCTCGCGGCCCTGGCTCGAATGGAACGCGAGCGACGTGACGGGTCCACCGTGCCCTCGGTACAGCTGCTTGGTCTTGCCCGACTCGAGGCCGACGCGGCGCACGACAAAGCCGCTCTCGGCGACCCAGGCGTCGGGCTCGTCCGAGGCCTTGGAGTCGCGGACGACGACGCGCAGGGGCTTGCTCGCGAGCTTGATCGGGTTGCCGCGGTCGGCGAGGAGGTGCGCTCGGGCTGCTCGCTCTGCGGATCTGTGAGGCGGAAGGAGAGGTGAGCGACTCGCGGTGGGGCGAGGTGAGAACGAGAGGAGAGACGGACTGCTGGTGCTGGGCGTCCGACTGGAAGAGGTTGCCCTCGTCGGTAGTGTAGCTCATGCAGGCGCAGCGGTGCGCTCGTAGCAGCAGGTGCGCCGAGTGGACAGAGAGGAAGCGAGAGCCTGGAAGCGACCAGAGATGAACCTCGTCGCTCACTCTCAACAGCACTAGAGCACTCGCCAGCTCACACGAGCACCCTCACGAGTACCAGCTCCAGCTTCAGCCGAGCGCCTCTCGCCCCCGGTGCGCCCTTCGCCACCCTCTCCTCGTCGACCCTCCGCGCCCTCGCCTCCTTCAACTCGCCTCGGCACCACCACCCCGCCCTAGCCTCGCCGCATGTCCTACTTCCTCCCTCGACTCGAGTCGGGCTGGCACGTCGACCAGGCCATCCTCGCAGAAGAGTCGCGCGTCGTCGTCATCCGCTTTGGCCACGACTGGGACTCGGACTGCATGCGCCACGACGAGACCCTCCTCCGCACAGCAGAAAAGGTCAAGAACATGGCCGTCATCTGTCCGTCCCTTCTCCCCCAGCTCCCGCCGTGCGGCCCTCGAGCGAGCCCGTCCCTGACCGTCGTCGTCCTTTGCGCCCGCAGACACGGTCGACATCACCCAGGTGCCCGACTTTAACAAGGTGCGCCCATCAGGTTCCCTCTCTACGGCCGAAGGAGAACGCTGACCTTGAGCGCGCCCAGATGTACGAGCTGTACGACCCTTGCACGACGATGTCCGTCCGCCTTTCTCCCTCGCCCTCTCTCGTGTGCGGCACTGACCTCGCCCTTCTCCCACAGGTTCTTCTACGTACGTCTTGCAGCCCTCTCTCCTCGACGCCGACCGTCGCAGTCACCCTCGTCTCTCGCGCCCGCGCTCACGCTCTCCCTCCTTTCCCGCCCGACCCGCAGCGCAACAAGCACATCATGGTCGACCTCGGCACGGGCAACAACAACAAGGTCAACTGGGCCGTCGAGGACGACCAGGAGCTGATCGACCTGATCGAGACGGTGTACCGAGGAGCGAGCAAGGGCCGCGGTTTGGTCGTCTCGCCCAAAGGTGCGCTCCAGCTCTCCCTCTCTCTCTTTCGCGCGCACAAGTACCTAAACCTGACGATCGGCTCGTCTCGCAGACTACTCGACGCGCCTGCGGTACTAGGCGCCCCTCTCTTCTCGCCTCTCTCTTCGTACCGCCGAGCCGAGTGTTGTAAAGCTACCGCGTTGCACCGTGCCCGCCCCTCATGCCCCTCGCGAGAGAGAACAAAGCCCTCCCTCACGCTCCCTGCGCCCCGTCGAGCCCCCTCACGGCGACTCGCCCCGTCTTTTTCGCCTTGCCCGGGTACACGTCCGCGAGCCACTTGGCCCAGTCGCCGAGGGTCGCGCCACCGCTCAGCGCCGGGTCGAACGCGAAGCGTGTCGGCGTAATGCGCGAGAAGCCTGCAGGTGGGTCGAGAGAGACAGAGAGAGGGAGGGGAAAGAGCGAGAGTCAGTCCTCGTTGTGCGCGCCCGGCCTTTTCCACCATGCGAGAGAGAGAGAGAGAAAGCGATGCGGCGCACCTTCCCTCAGCGTCGGCACCTGGAACGTCTTGTCCCACGCCTGGAGCTCCTTCTGCTCGACGAGCTGCACCCCGCCACCGCGCGCCGTCACGAGGCGGAACACCGAGTTGTGCTTGGCGAGCTCGACGAGCTCGCGCGCGTCGTGCGACGAGCCCATGCCGTCCGGCGCCGAGCGCGTGCGCGACGTCCACAGGACGCAGCGCGAGCGGAACGGCGCCGAGGTCGAGGCGAACGAGCGCACGGCGGCGAGGACCTGGGCGCGCGCCTTGCGGGTCGGTAGCGAGCCGTCGATGACGAGGCCCTTGGCGTCGATGGCGAGCGTGTCGGCGAGGGCGGCGTGCAGCGAGGGCGCGAGTGACGAGGTCGACGTCGAGAGCTTGGGCAAAGTCTGCGAGAGAGCGTCGTGAGCAGGTCCTCGAGGAGGACGACATGCAGAGAAGGGTGGACGTACAAAGACGACGTAGCCGAGTCGCTCGAGCCGAGAGGCGTACGACGTCTTGCCGATCGCCCGTGGGCCGACGAGGAGGACGACCTCGGGCGTGTCGAGCGGCCCGAGCGGCGTCGTGGTGTCGAGGAGCTCGTGCGGCGGGGCGACTGGCGGAAAAGGTGCGTGAGTACGGCGCACGGATGACAGCGGCGGGGGAGGGGGCGCACGAGCGTGGTCGTAGCCGTGCGGGTACCAGCCCCACAGCTCAAAGTTGCGGTCCTCGGGCCGGCCGAGGAAGAACTGCTCGGGCGTGAGGAACCGGACGCCGGCGTTGAGCGCAAACTCTGCGACGGCGCGAGGCAGGGTGAGCTCGAGGTTCAGGCTCGACGAGAGGGAGAGAGGGCAAAAGGGAAAGGACGCACTACGGTCCGTGTCGGCGTGGTCGGCCGGTCGACCTGCTGCGTCGCCGACGTAGAACGATGCCGCGTAGTCTGCGAGCGCAATGAGAACGTGAGCGGACCCGCACCCTGCCGCCGACGAGAGGGAAGAGGAAGGTCGACGCACCGACCGCGAGCCCGCCGTTGAACCTCCCGACGAGAGCGTCCCACATGCCGCTCACCGGCTTGCGGTACTCGTCAAAGTCGAAGCAGGCCATGATGCGCAGCGGCACGCCGATCTCGCGCGCGACGAACGGCACCTTCTTGCGAAAGTTGGCGGCGAGCGAGGGACCCGACGAGGCTTGGTTCGACAGGAGGATGAGCGCGTAGCTGCGCGAGGGGGCAAGGAGTCAGTGCACGATCCGTGTCGGGCGCTATGATGCGCCGTGATGCCATAGAGAGAGCGGTCCTGCGCCGCATCGGCCGAGGAGAGAGCGAGACGCACCCGTCGCGGTAGGTCGCCCTCAGCTTTGGCACGATCTCGGGCCCGCAGAACTCCCAGTCGAACGAGCTGCTCGGAATGCCGTTGCCGCTCTTGGTACGGATGATGGTGCCGTCGATGTCTGCGAGGGCGGGAGCGAGGTCAGCACGCAGGATCGAACTCGAGGCGCACAGACGCGAGGAGGCCAAGGCGAGGGCGACCAGGGTCTGCGCTCCGGGAAAGGGACCTCGAGGGGGACTCCCCGAATGCAGCGATCTTGGTGCTCGGTGCGGGCGAGCCATAGACGAAGTGGCCGCAGCCTTGACCGTCGGGTTTGAGCGACCGGCTCGCGAGGACGGGGAGCCACGAGCCGTCGGGTCGGGGCTCGCCTTGGCGCTGTCGCGGGCGTTTTGTCGGAGGTGCAGGACCGGTCGCGATGCTGGGCGGGCGTGGGCGGGCTGTGGCTGTCGAGGTCGAGGCGGTCGCGGTGGGGAGCTGGGTGGAGGAGGAGGCGGCGAGGGGTGCGACGGCGACGCGTGCGGTCTGAGCTACGCGCGCGGGCGCCGAGGGGCTCATCGTACTGCTCTGAGTCGGCGCAGAAGCAGCAGGAGCGTGTGGGAGAGCGACAACAGTTGACATCGTCCGCCGGCCAGCGACAGCGAGGCGAGAACAGCGACCGCACCCGGTGAGCTCGAAGGAGGACGACAGAGCTGGTGTCCGATAGCTTGCAAGCACCTCGAGCCGCACACCCGCACGCTGGAGAGCGGTGGCGCGTCGCTGGCCGTGTTGATCGCTCGTTCGAGGTTGCTTCCGACCACGGCTCCGCTCTCGCCGCCAGAGCTCGCCTGGCTGCTGCGCCGGCCTGCGCACAGCTGCTGCTGCGCACCCCGCGACTTCGCACTCGCCCGCATGAGCTACAACGCCGACACGCCCGCCGACGCCGGCCCCTCATCCGCCTCGACCTCGACCCGGCCGGCAACCGCCTCAAGGCAAGCAGGGCAGGCCAAACCCGCCAAGGTCAAGCTCACGAGGAGCAAGGCCGCGTGCGACGCGTGCCATAAGGCTAAACAGTGCGTCTCCCCCTTCCCCTCCTCCTCGCCGTCGAGCGACGCCTCCTCGGTCGCCCCTTCTCGACCTTGATCGCGATCAGAGTGCTCACACTTTCGCTCCCACAGACGCTGTGACGGGCCTCCCGGTCCCTGCCACCGCTGCAACACGTGCGACACACCCTCACCTCGTCTTGATTGCGAACGTCGAGCCTGACCAGCTTCTCCGCTCGCAGCTGGGGCATCGACTGCCTCTTCCCGTCAGCGGCAGGCCCGACGCCGTCCGTCAAGTCGAACGCGTCCCGCTCGTCCACGCCAACTCGCCCGACTCGCGGCACGGCCCCAATCGCCCCAGCTGTCGCCCTTCCTCCTCCTCCGCCTGCCTCGTTCCAGCACCCTTACCAGTTCCCGCCGCCGCCACCTCCGCTCTATACGTTCACGACGACGGCACTGCCCGCAAGCGTGTCGGGCGGCGTGACGCCCGCGTCCACGGCGACGGCGCCGCACCCGAGTGCTCCGGGCGGTACGACGCCCGACGTCGCCGAGCAGCTCAAGCGCATGAATGAGCGCCTCGAGAGCCTCGAGTCGGCCCTCGCGCGCGCGACGTCGCTCGCCGCCGGCCCTGCTCCGGCCGCCTCGGCGCTCTTTGCGTCGCACGGCCACGGCCCGTCGCACGCCGGCAGCGAGTCGAGCCCGATGGCGGCGGGCATCACGCCGCGCAGCACGCACGCTGTCGCAGCCGAGGCGCATCACGATGGCGCCGGCGCCAACGCGGTCGAGACGGCGGGCGAGGCGATGGCGGTCGAGGGCCTCGTCGACCTTGGTGCGGCGCAGGCGAGAGGGGCGGACGGCACGGCAGCCCAGGCGACGTGGGAGAGCATCAAGCCGGACGTGCTCGGGAGGGGCATCATGACGCTCGACGAGTGCGACGCCGAGTTTGACTTGTGCGTGCTCGTTCTCTTCCTCTGCGCCTCATGTCGCGTTGCCCACTCACGCCTCTCTCCCTCGCCGCAGCTACTTCGCCCACCTGCAACCCTGGACCGCCCTCCTGTCGACGACCCTCGATCGGCATCCTCTCGTCGTGCGCGAGCGCTCGCCCCTCCTGTTCCACTCGATCCTCCTCGTCACCCTGTACTACCGCCCTCGCACGCCGGCCAACCTCGCCCTGTACCGCGCCGTGTCTTCCATCCTCGACTCGATCCTCGCGCCGCAGATCCTCTGCCCTCAGCCGGACCAGCTCTCGTTCGACTTTTGCCGCGCCGCACACCTCCTCCTCCTGTACAAGCCCGTCCAGTACTCGGCGCTCAACGCGAGGGGTATCAGCGATCCGGCCCAGATCGAGTCGGCGTCCAAGATCAACGTCCGGGCCTCGTGGATGTTGCGCCTGCTCGTCTCGCGCGTGTCGGCCTTTGTCGGCCTGCCCTCGGTCGCCAACTCGTTCGCGCTCGCGTTCGCCAACCAGCACATCTCGCCCATCCCCGAGGCGCTCATCGCCCAGGAGCGCCTGTACCTCGGCTGCGTCTTCCACGAGTCGCACGGCGCGCTCCAGAGCGGCAAGACGGCCAACTTTGACCCGCACGCCGCGAGCCACACTACGCGTCTCTTTGCCCAACTGCGCAACCAGCCGTCCGACGTACGCCTCGCCGCATCGGTCGAGCTCGTCGCCCACGCCGCGACGGCGCTCAACGCGCGAGCCGCCGCCGCAGGCGCAGAGAGCGGCGGCGGCGGCAACGGCGTGCCGGACGAGGACGACCTGCGCCGGTTCGACGACGACCTCGAGGCGTGGCACGAGTACTGGGCGCCGCTCGTCGCAAGCGCGCAGGCGCACGACGGCGCCGACTCGGTCGCGTGGTCCCTGTGGTACCCGTACGCGAGCTTTGCGCGGCTCAACCTGCGCGGCGCGGCGTTCAACAAGTGGAAGGCGGAGCGCAAGGACCGAGCGGCGGGTCAGCCCGGTGGTGGGGCAGGAGCTGGGGCAGGGCAGGCGGCGCTCGAGGTCGACGAGCGCGAGAACATCGCCATCGCGGCCGAGGTCGCGCAGGAGATGATGCTCGCCATCACGGTCGACGGCGACGAGCTGCGCAGCGGGCGCCGGGGCGCTCGTGCAGAGTGGCGCTCCGAGACGGGCCCGCTCGTGCCTGATCCCGAAGTCGTGCGCACGCTCAAGTACGCGAGCGACAGCTTGACCTGCGTCGTGCGTCCTCCTCTCCATTTTCGCTCTCTCCTTCTCTATCCCCTTCTCCTCCTGGTCCTCCACTTTTCAGAGACTCACTCTCTCATCACCTGCCGCAGATGTTCAGCTACGCCATCATCTTTCTCGGCAAGCTCGCCAACGAGGGCCTGCTCCGTCCCGACCTCACCGTCATCGACGCCGGCTCGCCTCCCCTTCCGCCGATGCCCATGTCGCCCAACGACCGCCTCTGCCGCCTCTTCCAGCTCGGCGCCGACTTCCTCGACGCGATCGCGCCGACGCCGCACCACCCCGCCGTCCGCCAAGCCGCCTTCCTCCGCAAGGTGCTCGACGCCGCCATCAGCGGGCGCCGGTCGACCACGAGCGCGCCCTCGAGCCCGAAGCTCGGCGCCAAGACCTCGCCTTTCGCGCCTCACGCGCTCTCGCGCGAGCTCGAGTCGGCCGCAGCTCGGCAGAGCGAGCAGCAGCGCCAGCAGTCGCGCCCGCTCGGACCGCCCGCCCTCGCGCCGGCGACCGTCCCTCCCCCTCCCCTACCTCCTCCTCATCGCGCCCAGCACCCGTCGAGCACGCACGCCAGCGGCTTCTCGAGCACGATCGCCGCCAATGGCTCGGCCGCCGCCGCCCTCTCGGCGCACGGTGACTTTTCGCTCTCGACGTCGTACCAGCCGACGCCGATGCACTCGCCGCCGCCGCCGTCTCAGCAGCAGCAGCAGGCTGAGCACCTGCAGCGAGGCGACGGCGCCGGCAGCAGCAGCGCGTCGCACATCGCGCCGCCGCCAGTCGTTGAGGACCCGTTCGCGGCGCTGCTCAGCGGCGTGAGCCCGAGCATGTACGACGCCGGGCAGGCGTTCTTTGCGCTCGATGCGGGCATCGACTGGTCGGCGCTGAGCGGGACGCACGACGCGCAGGGTCTTGGGCAGGGCGGGTACTCGCTGTTCTGAAGGCGGGCGTGATTTGGCAGGAGGCGTTGTCGCTCGTCGAGCGGCGGCCTGCAACGACAGCGTCACTTTATCACGCTCTCTGTGTCTCGTCGAGAGAGCTTGCGTGTCAATCGAGAGCAAGCTCGACCAACACGCAGCAGTCGAGCTCTCGGGCAGCTCTCGCGCTCGAGCCCCTTTTTCTCACGCTCGCTCAGCTTGCTCGAGGAAGCAAACCACAAAGTTACTGCACGTTGTACTACTCAAACTCGACCCACGGGAGGCCACTCGAATGCTGCTCCTCGCTCGCTCGTCGCGCCGAACCCGTCAAACGCGGGCGCCGCCGCACCCGCCGCGAACGCTCCCTCGCTCGTCACGTCAAACCCGGCCTGGACCATGCCGTGCAGCTCGTCGAGGAGCGTTTCCCAGTCCGTCGTCGTCGCGCTGTGACAATATGAGAGGCGATGGGTCAGTGCGGGCGCCGAAAGAGCCGAAAGAGAGAGTGAGAGAGGGGGACGCACCCTGCGCCCGCGTTCTCGTCGCCCTGCGCCGCCAGCTCAGACGATAGGAAGAAAGGCAGGCCGGTGGGCTCTGCTACGTCGACCGACATGTCGACGGAGGACGGACCGGCGGCGGTAGAGCGAGTCGGCGAGCCGGGAACCGCGGCAGGAGCAGGAGGACGGAGGATGCTGGCGATGCGGCGCGATTCCTGTGGGCGCGACCGTGCGTCAGTGTCGTGCCTCGACAGCATGCTCGGGCACTAAGAGAAAAGGGAACTAGAGGACGCACCTTGAAGATGGCCTCGTGCGAGGCGACCTTGCCCGACGTGCGCTTGTTGGCCTTCATCGCGCGCGAGATGACCCCCTCGACCTGGGCCCGGTCGGGCGCGTCGAGGTACAGGATGAGGTAGACGAACAGGACGGTGAGGGCGGCAAAGGTAAAGTAGGCCGTGCTCTGCGAGACGAGGGAATGCGAGGGGTCAGTGCGGGCTCGCGAGGGCAAGGAAGGAAAAAGAGAGAGAGACTGGGACACACCCAGAACATGCCCGAGTACGAGCTCTGGTCCTGCATCATGATGGCGACCTCGCTGATCTGCATGGCGGCGTGCACGCAGATCTTGACCTCGGCCGACGGCGTACTCGAGGGCGGCGTCGCCGACGGCCGCAGGCGGTTCAGGAGCTCGTCGAGGATGTAGCTGCGGTAGATGAGGAGCTTGACGAAGTGGTACGCCGAGTGGCACCGGCGGCGCTGCCGCTCAAAGATGTGCGGCACCTGGGCGAACGCCTCGTCGAGGGCGTCGCGACCGGTCGGCGACGGCTGGAAGAACGCCGGCGACTCGAGCGACCATTGCGAGAGCTCGGCCTCGAGCGTGGCCGTGCGGGCCTTGCGCTCGTACGGCGTGACCTCCTTGGGCGAGCCGAGAAGGCGGATGGCGTGGCCGAGGATGCGGGTGAGCCTGCGCGCACGAGTTCGGCAAGGTTAGGGCCGGCTTCTCTCGGCTGATGAAGGGAGAGGGGACGCACTTGATGTGAGCGAGAGAGCCGATGAGGACCCGGTTCTGCTGCGCGATGTCGGCCCGCAGCGTCGCGTTGTCGGGGACGGCAAAGTAGCGCTGCGAGATGTCGCGCTCGTCGTACAGGCACGGCAGGCCGACGACGGCCGCGACGTAGCGGTCCATCATGAAGCTCGACCAGAAGACGCGTCGCCGTTTCTCGCGCTCGAGCGGCGGCAGGCTCGAGTCGTGGCGGTGCAGGCCGAGCATGAGGGCGAGCCGACCGGCGGTGCTGAACTTGACGTAGGCGGCCGAGAACCGAGCAATGCCGAGGAGGAAGTGCGTCTGTGCGGCAGAGAGTCGAGGTGAGTCCTCGTCGGCGAGGAAAGGTCGATCGTCCACGAGAGAAAGATCGGCGACTTACGCTCGTGAGGTGGATGCGGATCAGGCCGAGTCGAGCCGGGAAAGGCGGTATTCGCGCAAGCTGGCGCTGTGCGGCGTGATACAGCATGATCCTGTGGTCGAGGGGCAGGCGGGTCAGGTCACGTCGCCGAGGCGAGGAGGGTGAGAAAAGGGACGCACGCTTGAGGCGTGAGGATCTCTGGGTCCTGCCCGGTCCAGCTCGGCGTCCACAGGCACCCGGTCGCGAGAACGGCGAGAAGAAGCGCTGTCGACTCGGCGTCGGCGATCGCCTCGGGATCCCGGGCGAAGAAGCGGTCGGCGAGGGCGGTCACGTCCTCCTCGTCGACGAAGCGGTAGGTCGACGATGCCTGTATGGGGAGCGTGTGTCAGATGCGGTACGCGACGATGAGAGAGGAGAGAAGAGGACGCACATGCTCAAAGTAGCAGCGCACGTACGCGAGCCCCTCCTCCTTGGTCGGGAGGAAGAACGAGGCGATGCCCTTGTCCGGCTCGAGGAGGTCCTCGTTCTCGCGCCCTTTGGGCTGAGCGCGAAGCGAGAAGACGGTCGACAGGTGACGGTGGATGCTGGCGAGGAAACTTGGCGCGTCTGCGGGTACGAGTGAGGTCAGGACGGTCCCTCTTCGAAAGAGACGACGAGGGGGGTGCTACGACGCACTTTCGGCTTCTTCTGCTGCGCCAGGAGGGGCTGCGTCGTGAACATCGCTCTGCGTGCCGCCTGGCGCCGGCTCGTTGGCCATGGCGCGCGTGAGGGACGCGAGCATCTTGTCGTCGGCGGCGGATCGAGGTGCGGGTCCGAACTCCATCGGCGGCAAGGTGCGCCCTCGGATGCCGGGCGACCGGTCCGTGTACGATACGGGAGCGCTGACGATGGGCGGAGGAGGAGGATAGATGGCGGCATTGAACTGGGGAGGGGTCGGAAGGGAGGGTGGGAGGGCGGCATGGTTGGACGGGCCGGCGGCGGGCGCCTCGGTGACGAGCGGGGTCGACGACACTCGCCGGCGCTTGTCGCCGAGCGTGTAGGCGCACACTGCGCGCAGGACGAGCGACAGGTGAGCGAACGATCTCTCTCGGGAGCCGACCCGGGTCGGCAACTTGGACCAAGGGTGGAGGGAGGTGAAAGAGCGTGAAACGCACCCTTGTCGCCGTGCTTGCACACGCTGCACGGTAGCGCGCCGTCGCACTTGCGCTTGCCCGCCCTACAAGCGTCGCACGCCCGCGCGACGTTCTTTGAGCGCTTTGCCGGGCGCGGCTCTGCGTCGTCGGCCATCGCCGCGGGTTACTCGTCGAGGCGACGGCTTGAGCTGCCCGGGTGCGCGATGCCCTTGTCGTGGTGGTCGAGCGGTCGCCCACTGGTCCTGGCGGTCGACGACGCGGTGCGCGGTGTGTTTGTCGAGAGCCGGCTCGGCTAGCCGGCTGGAAGCGATGAGGGCGTGTGCGGCGCGGGCGACGACGGCGGGCGTGGTGCGGGGCGGGTGTGCGGGCGAGTAGCGACGCTCGCTGGGCGTGCAACTGGTCGGTACCGGTGACGAGGCGAGCGGTGGGAGGAGAGAGAGGAGCCCCCACATCATCTCCGACGCCAGATCTCGACAGCGAGCCTGCTCTCGCTCACTGCCACAGGGAGCGCGAAACTGCTGCGGGACCGCTTCAGACCTTCACTGGCTAGCTCTGGCAGCGAGCTCGCTCTCACCTCTCGACAGACGGCGCGAGGACGAGAGGCCGCGGCTTGCGGAGAAACCATCGCAAAGCGATTTCGCAAGGGACAACGGCAACGGCTCTTACAGTCCCCAGGGAGGGTATCTACACGGCACATACGAGAGAGAGACGGCGACTCACTGCCAGAAGAAGTGGTTGACGAAGGTGACGCCGTCTGCGAGCGCGGCGACGAGGGGGGCTCGAGGTCAGCGACGCTCGTCTGATGAGCCTGATCTTGGCGCGCTCGCTGTCGCCCGACCTCGACGACGTCGCGAAGAAGGAGGGAGGAGGACGCACAGGCGCTCGGCGTCACCTGGACGATGTCGCCCCGTCGCAGCTCGACCTTGGGGATCTCGTTCGGCGACATGCCCTGTCACACGGGAACGATTTGCGGTGAGCCCTGACCCGCACGAGAAGGACAGAGAGAGAGAGAGAAGGCGAGGGACGCACCTGGAGGTACGCCATGATGCAGCGAATGACCGAGCCATGGCCGATGAAGAGGATGTCGGCCGGCTCGCGCTCGAGCTCGAGGATGACGGGTTCGAGTCTGCGAGCGCGACCAGGTTCGAGTCAGTCGATCGGTGTCCGGCAGAGAGGTCGAGCCGACGACGGAGGGAGAGCGGGACGCACCGGACGCTCAAGTCGTGGTAGCTCTCGGCCCTCGGGTACCGGTGCGCGTACGGGTCCGTCTCGGAGCGCTTGTACTCTTCGGGGAACTTCTCCTTGATCTCGGCGACCGTGAGGCCGTCGACGTCGCCCGGGTTGAGCTCGTGCATCTGCTGCCGCTGGATGACCTTGTACCCGAGCTCGGCCATGGGGCGCGCGGTCGAGATGCAGCGACGGCGCGCCGACGTCCAGACCTGCTCGATGGCGTCAAGAGTCAGTACATGAGGCGCTCAGGGAGCGCCGAGAGGAGAGAGAGAGATGCCGGGACGCACAGTGAGCCTCCGCTCGTGCGCCGGCTCGCCTCCCTCGACTCGCTCGTTGAGCAGCTCGCGACGCTTGGCGATGATAAAGTCCTTGAGCTTGCGCGCGTACTCTTCTCCTTGCGGCGACAGGTCCGAGTCGGCCTTGAACGAGTGCTCGATGAGCGACTGGCCCGACTGCGTGTGCGAGGGAGAGGGTCAGTGCGGCGGCCTCGGCGAGCGACGACGAGTGAGGCCAGGGACGCACCTTTGCGAACCAGATCGTGCGCTTCTTGTGGTGGACGTTCATGAGGAAGAAGACGATGCGCGACTGGAGGTAGCCGCGAATGTTGTTGACGACGAGGCGCTCGCCGATGTTGTAGATCTTGACGAACGGGCCGCCCGAGGTCTCCATCGTCTCGTACCGGGTCGCGTGGCTCGCGATGCGCCGCATGTAGTCCTTGACCGCCGCGTCCGGGTTCCAGCCCTGGTACTGCGCGGGCGAGGGAAGAGGTCAACCGAGTGCTCGGACAGGTGGCAGGGGGGAAAGGCCTGCTCACGTCCGGCGAGCTGATCTTGACAGAGCGGATGTTGGCCTCGACGATGTCTTCTCGGTCGCAGATGTTTTCTGTGAAGAAGAGGGCGAGAGTCAGTGTCGGTCCCGGGCGGCGAGGCTCGGGTCGAGGAGGAGGAGGCACACCGATGAAGAAGACGTTGACGCCCTGCGCCTCGAACTTCTGCCGCAAAGCTATCCGTGCCGCCTTGGTGCCGTTCTGCGGGCGCGACACGTACGAGGCAAGTCAGCTCTCGTCGCCGACGACTCGGGCGCCTGGGCAGTCTCCCTCGCCGAGATGAGGAGGGAAGGGGACGCACATTCGCGTCGTAGATGGCGACCTGACCGAGGTTGTCCTTGAAGTAGCGTGCGACCTCCTCCTCGAGCGTGACGCGGATCTTTGTGCGCAGCTCGTCCGTCTCGGGCGAGCGCTTGTCGGGCGAAAAGTAGTCAGGCGGCAGGTTGGCAGACGGGCCGAGCATGCGACGCCGGTGGTCGCCGAGAGAGAAGACTGCGGGAGAGAGGCGCCAAGGTGAGCACGCGAAGCTTGCAGGCAAGGGCGGCGAGGGGATGGACCCGAGAAAGGGAGGGAGGGAGGGGAAGCGGGAGGAGACAGAGCGAGATGGGGACGCACCCTCGGTCCTGACGCCCAGCCACCTCAGATACCGCTCGACGCTGCGCGAAACATGCCTGCGGGCAGGAAGGAAGAGCGTGAGCCTGACGGGCGACGGGTGCAGGCTATCAGCCGGCGGGAGGGGAGGGGAGCGCACGTCTTGCCGCGAGCTGCAGGGTACGACAGTGGTCAGTGAAAGTCCTCAGGGTGGCTCTGTGACGACTTGCTCGGTCGCCAGAGCCCTGAGCGATGGTGCGAGAGCGGGCGAGATGAGGCTCACCGGGGAGGCCGACGAAGACGAGAAGGATCTGACCGGCTGCGGACAGGGCCACGGCGAGTCAGCGCAGTCACGCCAAAGGAGAGGAGAGGGACCGGGCCTGCTCACCGTGGTAGAGGCGGCCGCTGTCGGTCTGGTAGAGTGGGGCTGCACGAGACGAGATGAGGCGTGTCAGCGAGGCGGGCTCGAGCGGTGGCTGTTGGGATTGTGGTGCAGTGAACTGGTCGACAACGCACCTGCCATGGCGCAGAGCTTGACCGTGCAACAGGCGGCGAGCGACGGACGAGGCACAACGACGTCGACTCTCGCCGCCGCCGAGCGGTTCCAATCCTCGCCAGCTTCCCAGCGCTCGTCTCGCTGTGGTCGGTACTCCGTTGCTTGCGCATGAGCGATCGCCTGCTCGAGACACGGCTGCGCGAGCTCTGCGCCCTCGCGTGGCCGCCTCGCACGCTCCAGCTCTCGGATCGTAAGCGGGTCACGTTCGACGCAAAGAAAGACGAATAGTATTGCACAACAGGAGAGAGTCGTAAAGAGCGCGTGCTGCGGCGAGCGGCACGGCGAGATCAAGCGCAGGGTCCCCTTCTCCTCCTCGGCGAGTCGAGCCTCCTCCCTCGCCCTCGGTCCCTCGAGCGACGGCGAGTGCGTCCTCATCAGAGCTTGACCCTGTTGACGGCGGCAAAGAGGCGCTTGAAGAACTCGGCGCAGTTCTCGGCCGCAAAGCTGTGGGCGAAGGAGCGGGTGTGGGAGAGAACGGGAGAGGAAAGGTCAGGTTGCGCGTTCGAGATGGGTTGCCGCCAGCGAGGCCGCTCGAGAACAAGAGGAGGAGAGAAGGAGGGAGGGAGAGATGCGCGGTGACGCACCGCATGTAGTTCTGCATGTCGGCTGGGAGGAGGGCGGCGAGGGCGGCGTCGCGCTCGGGGTTGACGTCGGGCTGGTACCCGACCGTGCCGTCAAGGTGGAACATGAGCTTGAAGTTGAGCGCTGCGGCGGGTCGATTAAGTCAGTCCTGGCGGCGAGGGGACAGGAGGAGAGAGAGAGAACGAGAGACGCACAGCCGGTCGTGCCCGCGCAGTCGGTAAGGACGCAGGTGTACGTCGCGCCGTCCTCGTCCTGCTTGACCGAGTGGACGGCAAAGCCCGTCAAATCCTCGTTGAGGTTGAGGTGCGTCGTGAGGCGGTCGTGCTCCTCCTGCAGCTTGGCGAGGGCCGAGCCGGGGCCGGACGAGGCGGTCGGGGCGGCGGTCGACGACGAGAGCGAGGCGGACACCGGGACGGCCTTGAGCTTGCGCTGGAGCGACTTGGAGTGTTCGACCTCGGCGGCGAGTTCGGCGCGAGCGGTCGAGACTGTGGAGGAGACGAGGGCATGCGTCAGTACGCGAGGGGAGGACGGGCCGGACGAGGACGGCGAGAGGAGACGCACCCTCGGCCCTCAGCTCGACGAGCTCCTTCTCCATCGCCTGCGTCGCCTCCTTGACATCGCGCGCCAACTTCTTCTCCCACTTCTTCTCCCGCTCGACCGCGTCCTTCTCGGCGCGCGCCTGCTCCTCGGCCCGCAGCCGCTCGACCTCGTCGACGCGCGCAGCGAGAGCCGCATTCTCCTGCTCGAGCTCGTGGACGCGCTGCGACTCGAGGCGGGCGGCCTTGCTGCGCGGCGACGCGAATGCCGTTTCCTGGACCGACGAGAGCTCGGCGCGCAGGCTGTCGTTCTCGGTCTTGTAGGTCGCGATCGTGTTGACGGAAGCTGCGAGGCGAGGCGAGGGGAGAACGAGAGTCAGGACCCGAACCACGCGTGCGAGGTGGCAGAGAGCGAGAGGGGCGCACCTTGCTGCCGCCCGTCGGCAATCTCGCGCAGGCGAAGCTCGGCCTCCTCGGGCCTCGTCGTGCGCAGGTCGCGCAGCTTCTGTTGGGCAGCTTGCGAGTCGGCGAGCGCCTTCTTGGTCTGCGAGAAGACGGGCGAGTCAGGGCAGGGCGCAGGGCGCGAACGAGGGGGAAAGGGGAGCGTACCGCCTCGAGCTGCTTGGCGAGCTTCTTCTCCCTCGGCGACAGCTCCTCGCCCGGCATGTCCATCTCCTCGAGACCGCGAACGAGCGTCTCATCGTCCTCCTCCTCGACAGCGGCGGCGGCGGCCGTCGCCTTGCCCTTCTTTGCGGCCGGAACCGCCTTCTTGACCGGCGCCTTCTTGGTCGACGCCGCCGTCGCCGCCTTCTTGCCGCCGCGGCCCTTGGGCACAGCGGCCTGCTCCTCGGTCTCGCGCGCCGCCTCGAAGTGCGTCTCGGCGACGAGGGTCGTCTCGTCGGCCCCCTCGCCCTCGTTGTCCGACTTGTTGTCGTCGAGCATGAGCTCGTCGTCGTCGTCGCTCGCCGAGGACGCCTTCTTGGGGCGGGCGGTGGTCGTGCGCTTGTTCGACGTGGTGGGCTTGGTCGCGGCGGGCTTGCGGGCGCGGGTCGACGAGGAGGAGCCCTTGGCCGAGGCTGTCGGTGGGAGGAACGGGTACGGGCGGTATCGCAGGTCAGTGTCCATGCTGGTGCGGTGGGCGGCTGAAGGGGAAAAAGAGGGCTCACCGGCTTCAGGTGCACGGTTCTCCTTGTTCATCAGGGAGGAGGAGCGAGCGAGCGAGCCGGGGTCGGGGGGAACGGCGGTTGTTGATGAGGCGGTGTCGGCTCGGTGTCGCCGTTCGAGGGTCGCGGCGTGGCTCGGCGCGGTGTGGTGGTGCACCAAAGGTTGCTGAACGGGCAGGCTGTCGAGCAGCGGGTGCTGAGAGCGCGCGCGTGAGCAGGGGAGAGGTTGAGCGAGGTCGACGCGCGGCTTCCCCGGACTGGCGAATTCGGCGCACGAGGCAGGCTCGAACCGAGCAGCTTCTCCGCGGTCTCCGGTTTTTTTACAGCGAGCTCGCACCGTCGTCTCGCCCAAGGCTTCGCCTCCTTCCCCCCCTCGACCCTCACCTCCCAGCTCTCGGCACCGTGCTGCTTTTCTTTCTCGGCCCACTCGCCCTCGACCTGGCGCACCTATCCTGCTCTCGCGCCAGCCGACCGTTCGACCCGCCCCGTCTCCTCAAGCCCGGCCCTGGTTCTCTCGCTTTCGGTGCGTCCCTCCTCCTCGCCCCCTCTCTCTCCCCGCACACACGACTCGAGGCGAGGGCACACTCGGTGGCAGCGATGGAGCAGGAGGCGGGACCCAGATTGAGCGGCAGTCGTCGCGCGTCGGGCGTGATGCTTCGTACCTTCTCTTCCCCATCTCATCGACCGTGACGAGACCTCGAAGAGCGTCAGGGCCCTCCCGCGCGTCCATAGTGGCCGTGGCTGGTGCCCTGCACGTAATCAATCATTTATACTAGCCAGTAGCCCTTGTCTGATCCCTCGCCATCGACGACGCCCCTCTCTCTCTCGCCCCTCCCTCCTCGTTCGCCCCGAGCCGTCCTCGCCTCGAATCGTGTGCCTACAACAGCCACTTTCCCTCCCGAGGAAACCTGTCACTGACCACGTCTCGTGTGCCCGACACAGCTTCTCTCTCCTCACCTCGACTCGCCTCGCTCGACCTCTTCCCTCCTGGTGAGCCTCGCCCTCCCTCTCTTTCTCCCCCTCGTCCCCCCCTCGCCCCGCACGCGCGCGACACCCGACCCGTCCTCGTCAACATGATGAATTATCCGACCATTCGTTCGTAGTTTCCTCCCGACGGACCTTGTCACGGCGCCGCGCCAGACCCCCCTCCGGTACCTCCTCGAGGCAACAGCCCCAGCCAACCCACCTCTCCCTCGCCTACGCCCCCTCGCCCGATCACCTCGTTTGCGCCTCCTTGGCCGTCGTCAGATTATCCCCCGGGAGAAACGGTGTCGGCCTCGTCTCGAGGTTGCGGCGGGTCGCTGGACGGACGAGGACCGGTACGGCGGGTCGCGAGAGGAGCTGCGCGGTGTGGAGCGCGGCGGTCGTCTGCCCGTTCTTTCAGGACGGTGCGGGGCGCGGCGTCTTCCGTGTGTGGGCCATGAAGACGTCTGACCTTTGTCGAGGCGCCCGGTGTCGCACGCGCGCGCGAGGTCGAGCATCTGCCCCCTTCCTCGTCAAGTCGGTCCCTGACCTCGCACTTGCTCCCTCGCAGCTTCCCTCTCGCATGGTCTCCTCTTCTCTCGCAATGGATCCTGCCAATCTCCCTCTGCGTCTCGTCGCCCGCCTCGAGAGTTGCTCTTGGCGCACAAGAGAGCTGCCCGTCCTGCCTCGCATTCCGAGAACGTCCAGTCGAGCTTAAGAGAGAACAAGCGCCGCCGTCGACGACGAGCTCGCAGAGAGAGCGGACGGGGCGGACCTGCGAGCGAGGAAGGGGGAGAAGAGAAGGTGGAGCAACGCGACGGCTGCAGACACTCCTTTCTGTCTCTCGTCTTACGGACAGTACGCGTCGAGAGCTTGAGCCTGGACGAGACTGCGAGCGAGCGACGACGCCGCGAAGAAAGTGAGGGAAAGCGCTCGGACGTCGAGCGAGGCCAAGTCTTTGCCGGACCCGGCGCGTCTGCATCTGCTGCTGCGAACGCTCTGAGTCGCTACGAGCCCATCGACGCAGAGGAGCGCCGACCGACGACGAGACGACAGAGAGGGACGAGCGCTCTCGAGACGCCGGCGCGCGAGTCGGCGCACGGACCTTGTCCGGACGTCGCTTTGCCGTCGGCTCTCTCTCGAGGCGCTCTCGTCGTCTTCCCTGTGCAGCTCTGTACCGCTCTGTGTTGCAGCCGACGACAGAGAGGGAGCACGAACGAGGACAGGGAGGGAGAGAGAAAGAGAGGAGAGAGCGTCAGAGGTGCCGCCGTCGGGCGCGTGGAAAGAACGAGGCGAGCGGACGAGAGCGAGAGGACAATCTCGGAATGACGACGCTGTCAAAGTACGACGAGATGGTCGAGCGAGGAGCGAGGCAAGGTGGACCGGGAAGGAGGAAAGCTGAGAGGAGGAGGAGAGGGAGGAGACGCAGGGACGCAGACGTCGAGGGAGGGACGGCTCGTGTTGGATTCGAGGGGGAGTGCACAGCTGAAGCCATGCGTGACTGAGTCGAGCTTGGCGCTCAAGGCTGGATCCCGGGATGGAAGCCACGACTTGGGAACGAGACTGGCTTTTCGTCTTGTCGAGGTCGACCTGCTGCTGAACGTCGCGTGCAGGCAGCAATTGCTGACAAGTTTTCTGTACTGTATCCTGCGCCGCACAATCAAGTAACAGGCCGCGTAGTTCAGTGGTTTAGAATGCACCCCTCCTACCACCTCGTCGGTTCTTCCCAGAGCAGTCGAGAGGACAGGGTGTGGTCGACGGTTCGACCCCGTCCGTGGTCGCTCTTATTCTTTTGCCGCTCGCAAGTAGCTGTCGCTGCGTGACGCTGCTGCAAGCCGGACTGCCTTCGGCCGCTCGGGCCCCCTCGCAACCCTCGAGAACACAAAGGAGTTGCCGCACGACGATCCGACTGCCCTCTCGCGACCCGGTGGACGCCTTCTGCGCGCTCTCCCAAAGCCGCGAGGGACGGCGCAAGCGCCCTTAGAGCTTAGAGCCGAATTGTCGACAAGGTAGCACAGCCAACCGACCTTCTCAAGCGAAAAGTGACCTTCTCGAGTTGAGCTGCGGCTCGCCCACCTCTTTCTCTGCGTTCGGCTGGTCGTTAGGACCTCGCCAGAGTCGTGAGTCAGCTGCAGCTACCTAGAGCGGCTCAAGCGAGAGCAACCACAGGCGCGTCGGTCGATGCACCTTCCTCGCGAGAGAGCCAGCTTGGACCGCTCCTGCGCCCGCTCTCTCACTTTCTTTCAACTTGACGAGGCGCACAGTCGTCCGAGGGGCGAAATTTGGGCTTCGCAGAAGGGCGAGGGAACGAGCGAGTGAGGGCACAGAACTTGGTCTCGCAAGAGGACAGGGCGAGCAGGAGATCCAGCCAGGTTAGCTGTGCCTTTCTCGCCTGTGTCTCGCCCGAGTGGCTCGATTCGAGGGTAGAACGCTGTTTGACAGGTCTGCCGTCAAAGCGAGGCGAAAGAGCGTGAGTTGAGCGCGTTCTCACGAGCGCCTTTCCCCTGGTGAAGGCCCGCTCGGACCGCTTCAGAAGCGCCGTCGCCCGTTCTGTCTCGCTCCCTCGCGGGTCGAATTGTGTCGAAGCAGGCTCAGAAGAGCTAGATGGCAGATACGGCTCGGCCAAAGGCCGAGGGCGAGAGCAAGCGCACGGTCTCGCAAAGCTACCTTGCTCTTTCTTGGATCATGCACCGCTCGCTCGACCGTTGTGCCCGGAGGGCAGAGGGCCGCAGCCCGCGGCCGAGGCCGGCGGGCCGCTCCTCCTCCTCCACTTGCGTAGCTCTCTCTCTCTCTGCAACCTATCTCTCCCTCTCTCGCCTGAGGTCTCGTGAGAGCGTCGCTGCAGCTCCTGTCCTCCCTGCGATACCGTTCGAGACAAGTACTCAACGTCGGGCTCGACCCCTCTCACCTTCCTCTCGATGATCCCGCACGAGTCTGCAAGGAAGACGACGAGGAGGAAGGAAAAGAAGCGCCGACTGGCCGAGCACGCCCGCGCTCTCTCACGCGCTCGCGGCAACCTCGTTCTGTACGCAACGACGTATTCGAGCATGTTCCGGGAACGCTGTGCAGCTCCCACGGGGCGAGAGAAGGTGAGCGAGGTGGGAAGGTGGGGAGGAGCCGGGTCGCCGCCGCGCGCGCGCCCGACTCGCGTCGCTTCGTCTCGCGCTCTCGCCTCGCCTCGTCGCACTTATGGTGCGCCGTGGGTCTCTAGGCACGCAGCAGAAAAGGCCCGAGTCGCTCGTGTTTTCCCCGAAGCGATCCGAGGCGAGGGGGAAGCAGGAGGACCGAGATAGTGACGACCCGAATGCGTGTTGCGCGCGTTGGCAAAGTCGACCTTTCCTTGCTCGAACCGGCTCAGGCCTTGGCTCGGTTCTACTCAAATGCCACCGCCCCGTGGAATCACGACGTCTCTGCCTTGCCTAGTCTTGCCTACAGATCTTCGTCGCCACAACGACACAGGAGTACGAGCAGCGCGAAGTATCGCTAGTCGGCTTATGGTGGCCCCGGGATAAGAAGTATCTCGCGCTCGGTACTCCGCCGTCAACCCATCACCTTACGCAACCTGGCCAGGTTCGCTCATCTTTTTTTTTTGTCGCGTTGGCCTCCCGTTTTGCCTCGTTCTGGCGGCGGGTCGAGCCTCGTTCTGGCGGCGGGTCGAGTTGAGAAGGTCGGCTCGAGTGAGAAGCTTTCCTCTCTTTGCTCCTCCTCTCGAGCTCGACTCGGCTCTCGCTTTCGACAACCGATGCTCAGAGAGGCTCGAGAGCGACGGCCGACTGTCTGGAGCCAGAGGAAGGAGCGAGGCAGGCTCGACTGTCTGCGGGAAGGTCGCTGACGCTGAAGGAGGACATGCTCACTCGCTCTCGCTTCCACCTCTCGCTTTAGTTGCTCGACCCTCGCACAGAGAGTCGTTCGACAGGCTTAGGCTCGAAGCAGAGCGAACGAGGACGAGCTGAGGGCGGTCTCCTGCGCACCTCTGCGTTTGAGAAGGTCGGCTCGCGTGAGAGGCTTTCCTCCTTGATCTACCAGGCTTGGTCTGCAAATTTGATCCCATCGTCGAGCACTCGTCTCGATAGGTCGACCGAGCGCTGAATAACCGAGAAAGAGCGAGGTCCGACAGCGAGAAACTGAGTCCCTCTTCCTGGACCTCCTCTCGAGCGCAGAGTCGGGCGAGCGGTACCAGGGTTGGTCTGCAGATCTGGGCTCATCGTCGAGTACTCGTCTCGATAGGTCGACCGAGCGCAGAATACCTGAGAAAGAGCGAGGTCTGACAGCGAGAAACTGCGTCCCTCTTCCTGGACCTCGAGGTGAGCGCAGAGTCGAGCGAGCGGTACCAGGAGCGGTCTGCAGATTTAGGCCCATCGTCGAGTACTCGTTCCGATAGGTCGACCGAGCGCAGAATACCTGAGAAAGAGCGAGGTCTGACAGCGAGAAACTGCGTCCCTCTTCCTGGACCTCGAGGTGAGCGCAGAGTCGAGCGAGCGGTACCAGGAGCGGTCTGCAGATTTAGGCCCATCGTCGAGTACTCGTTCCGATAGGTCGACCGAGCGCAAAATACCCGAGAAAGAGCGAGGTCTGCCAGCGAGAAACTGCGTCCCTCTTCCTGGACCTCGAAGTGAGCGCAGAACCCGAGACGTATGCGGTTGTCGTACCGCCCTGGCCGGTCAGCGCTCCTACTCTTCCCTCAGACGACTCGTTTCCTCGATCCTGAGGTACGCCGGCCTGGGAGCGCAAAGGAATGGACGAGGACCGTGCGCGGAACCGCTACCTTCCCAAGTCGCTTCGCCCGACACCGTCTCGCGCTGAGGCACACGTTACCTCGAGACACTACAGGCACCCAGAAGACCCGCTGTGGAGCAGTATGAGAGCGCTCGCGCAGCCTTTGCGGTCGAACCGTCGACCACACCCTGTCCTCTCGACTGCTCTGGGAAGAACCGACGAGGTGGTAGGAGGGGTGCATTCTAAACCACTGAACTACGCGGCCTGTTACTTGATTGTGCGGCGCAGGATACAGTACAGAAAACTTGTCAGCAATTGCTGCCTGCACGCGACGTTCAGCAGCAGGTCGACCTCGACAAGACGAAAAGCCAGTCTCGTTCCCAAGTCGTGGCTTCCATCCCGGGATCCAGCCTTGAGCGCCAAGCTCGACTCAGTCACGCATGGCTTCAGCTGTGCACTCCCCCTCGAATCCAACACGAGCCGTCCCTCCCTCGACGTCTGCGTCCCTGCGTCTCCTCCCTCTCCTCCTCCTCTCAGCTTTCCTCCTTCCCGGTCCACCTTGCCTCGCTCCTCGCTCGACCATCTCGTCGTACTTTGACAGCGTCGTCATTCCGAGATTGTCCTCTCGCTCTCGTCCGCTCGCCTCGTTCTCTCCACGCGCCCGACGGCGGCACCTCTGACGCTCTCTCCTCTCTTTCTCTCTCCCTCCCTGTCCTCGTTCGTGCTCCCTCTCTGTCGTCGGCTGCAACACAGAGCGGTACAGAGCGGTACAGGGACGACGACGAGAGAGCGCGCGAGAGAGAGCCGACGGCGAAGCGACGTCCGGACACGGTCCGTGCGCCGACTCGCGCGCCGGCGTCTCGCGAGCGCTCGTTCCTCTCACGCCCGAGTTCTTGTAGCTGTTCCACGCCCGAACGTTCGATCGTGCTCGACACTAAGTAGAGAAGTCGCTCGCAGCGTCGCAGGACGAGATAGTCTCGACCGCGAACGCGAGCTTTCCTCGTCGCCGTTCCTGCCGCCCGTCTCGCCGCACGAGATCGCGTCTTGCGGTGGGCCCTCGCGCACTCGAGAGTCAAAGCTAGTCTTGCGAGGTACCTGGGCAGGCAAGACGACGAGAGGCCGCCGCTCGTCCTCGGCCGGAGCGCTCTCCTCCTCCTCGAGCGAGAAGTCTCGTCGAGCCGGCTCTCTTCTCGCGCAGGCAAGCGCACCTGGACAAAGCAAAACAGCTAGAGCTCGTTACACTCGGAGGAGGTAGAGGGGCAAGTGCGGAAAGAAGATTACGGTGGGGAGAAGCGACGGGAGAGGGACGAAATCGGTCGAGACGACGACGGCACTCGAGGCGGGGCGTAGGCAAGAGAGACAGAGTGGGGAGGGGGCGAGAGCTATGGCACAGAAGAGGAGGGAGGGGAGGTCGATCAGGGGTAGACGGCCTGCGAGGGGAGAAGTCAGTCTCGAGGACCCGGAGAAGGAGGCAAGAGGTCGAGGGACGCACGTCGATGGCCTGCTTGTTCTTCTGGACGATCTGCTTGCGATTGAGCTTGGTGGCGGCGGTGAGGAGGCCGTTCTGCGGCGTCCACTCTTCGTCGTCGAGGACGACGCTGGCGAGCTGCTCGAGGGGCTTGAGGCCGGCCTTCTTGCCGACGGCGTTGAGGCTCTTGAGGACGGCGTCCTGGATCTTGTGGTCGTGGACGAGCGTGCCGATGTCGCCCGTGACGCCGAGCGAGGACGCGAGCTGCTTGAGGTTGGCCTCGTGCGGGAAGATGACCTGTCGACGACGGGGTCGACAAGGTCAGTCTGGCGCTGACGGCGACGGCGACGACGACGGCAGGGTACAAGGAGGAGGGACGTACAGCCATGGGCTTGCTCGCGTTGCTGTCGGCGTAAACCATGATGCGCGCGGCGTACTCGCACGAGCCGTACAGCGACTCGAGGCGCTCGAGCGCGATGTACTCGCCGCCCGACAGCTTGACGAGGTTCTTCTTGCGGTCGATGACCGAGAGCGTGCCATCCTGTAGAGGAGAGAGGGTGTGAGCGACGCGTCGAGGCGCGAGGAGAGGAGCGAGAGGAGAGAGAGCGAGGCGCACCTTGTTCCAGCGACCGACGTCGCCCGTCATGAACCACCCGTCATCCGTCCACGCCTCCTTGGTGAGCTTGTCCTGCTTGTCTGTGGGCGCGGGGAAGGAGAGTCAGTCTCAAGACTCGCTCTGAGGGAGAGAGAGAGGGACGCACAGTAGCCCTTGGTGACGCTCGGTCCGCGAATCCAGATCTCGCCCTCGGGCGTCGGGTTGCTCGACTTGTAGCCCGCCTCCTCGACTGCGCGCATGCGTCGAGCGCTGTCAGTGACGTACTCAGGCGAGTGAGGGGTCGAAGAGAGAGGAGGACGCACCATCGACGAGCTTGACCTCGCACGACGGGACAGGGACGCCGACCGTCTGGTACTGGTGCATCTCGGGCGGGAGGATGCAGCACATGCTGTTTGCGCGAGAGGGGGGAGGATTGGCGAGGGAGGAAAGAGTCAGTCGCGGTCGACGGACGAAAGGTCGAGGGACGAGGGGACGCACGCCGTCGACTCGGTCATGCCGTAGCTGCAAGGCGAGAGTCAGTCGGTGTCGTCGAGGGAGACGAGAGGGGGAGAGAGGTGGGACGGACCCCTGGATGATGAGGACGAGGGCGATGCTGAAGAACTCCTGCGTCTCCTTGCTGATGGCGCGCCGCCGCTCATGGCGTACTTGAGCTTGCGCCGTCCCTGCTTGACGGCCTCGAACACGACCTGTCGGCCAGGTTGCCGAGGAAGCTGCCGCGACCGCCGAACCGCTTGGCGGCGACGCCGAGGTCGAACACTTTGGACTTGAGGGCGCCGCTCGCGCGCACTTGGACACGATGCCCTTGCGGATCGTCTCCCACACGGCCGGGACGCCGACCATGATGGTCGGCTGGAGCGTGCGGATGTCGCCGAGGCAGTTGCGCACCGACGCGTCCGTCAGGGTCTTGACTGCGGGCGAGGAGGAGGAGGAGAGCATCAGGGTCCTGCCGACGCTCGCCAGTCAAGAGGGAGCGAAAGGGGGACGCACCGTTGCCGTAGCCCATGCGCGCGCCGACGAACATGAAGCACATCTCCACCGCAAACTCCATGATGTGCGCGAGCGGCTGCGAGGGGGACGACGGCGGGGTGAGCGACTCTGTGATCTTCTGCGACCGCCCCTGAGAGCGAGAGAGACGAGGGGACGCACAAGGTAGGCGATGTACGTCTCGCCCTTGCAGACGATGTGGCCGATGAGCTTCTGGACGGCGCCGATGCAGGCGATGATGTTGGCGTTCGAGATCTGGACGCCCTTGGGCGGACCGGTCGAGCCGCTCGTGTACATGAGGCACGCAATGTCCTCCGGGCCGGGCAGGTGCGGCTCGCTCGGGTGCGCCTTGCCGAGGGCGACAAACTCGTCAAAGGTGTACACCTCGAGCGCGTGGTCGCCGTCCTTGGAGCGCGACGACTTGAGCGCGTCGAGCGCGCCCTCGGGCACGTCCTCGGCACGGCCGTCGTACACGACGACGCGGAGCGACGGCGTGTTGGCGACGACGCTGGCGAGCGTGTGGAGGAGGTTGGCGTTGGTGAAGATGCCGTACGCGTCGGGCTCGTTGATCGAGTGCTGCAGGCCCTGCTCGCCGAGCGAGTCGTACGCGGTCGCGAACGTGATGCCCTGCTGCGCGCAGGCTGAGGGAGGCGGACGGTCGAGGCGAGGGAGGGAGGGAGGGAGGAGGAGGAAGGTGAGATTCCGAGTCGTCCTCGTCGCGCGCCGGGAGAAGAGGGACGAGGGACGCACCGTTGGCCATGACCTGCCAGTGACGGCTCGTCGCGCTGTAGATGTTGAAGACCGAGTTGGGCTCGCACCCGACATGGCGGAGCGCGCCGCCGACGTGGTCGACCGTGTCCTTGAACTGGGCGTAGGTCCACCACTGGTAGTCGCTCAGGTGGAAGTAGGACCACGTCTTCTTCTCGGTCACCTCCTTGCCGCCGACAATCTGCGACCGAGCGAGCGCGTGCGGGCGAGGTGACGAGACGAGGGTCGGGAAGGACGAAGGGTGGCGAGGTCGGGGCGAGTGGAGGCGACGTGGAAGATGGTCGAGAACAGGCAGAGAGGGCCAGGAGGGAGGCACGAGGGAGAGAGAGAGCAAGAGTCAGTGCCGAGCCTTTGCCTCGATCAAACGACCGGGAGGAGGGGGAAGGGACGCACCTTCTTGACGTCCTTGTCCTCCTTGATGACGTCGACCGTGTCCCTCCAGCCGAGGGCCTGCACGTCGGCAAACTCGCGCGCGGCGTGGTCGAGGATGTGGGCGAGGACCGAGACCTTGCCAGGGGCGGGCGAGGTGACGAGCTCGTCGGGGCAGACGAACGAGCGGCGGGCGCGGCCCTCGCCTGGCTGGGCGGGAGGACCGACCTGTGTGGGGCACGGTGCGGGTCAGTACGCGGGCGCGCAGGGCGTGTGTGAGGCGCGAGGCGAGATGTGGGGTGGGGAGGGAGGCCGTCATCGAGGGCAGGCGCACCTCGACAGAGCCCATCTTGGGGGCCATGAGTGCGGTAGAGTGCGGTGTGGAGCAGTAGCGGTCGAGGAGGAGCGCAGCGGTAGCCAGCGTGGGCTCGGAGCGGGTGGGTTGAAGGAGGGAACTCTGGGCAGAGGGACCTTCGTTACGAGCGACTCGGCCTCGGCCCGCCTCGCTTCTTTCGCTGTCAAACGCTCCACAGTCACCTCCAGTGTCGCTCTCAGTACCCTCTCGTCGACGCTCAGGCAGGTGCGGAGGAACGGCGAGCCTTCCCGGACCAGCTGCGGCGCTTGAACCCTTCGCGCCCCAACCCTTCTTCCAGCCGACGCTCCTCGCTACGGGCACCGGCCGAGCTGCGCAGCGGCAAGACGCACCCACGCTGTCGCCAGCTACGTTCTCTGAGAGCGAAAAGCTCGAGCGTAGCGCCGCCGCAGCGTCGACGCAGCCGAAAGAGGGCGATTCCGCTGGCTCGACGGCCTCGAGCGGTCGCGACGTGCGGCGAGCTGCCGAGTGTAGCAGATCAAGCGCGAGAGCATCTTCTGCAGCTTGACGACAGGCAGAGAGGCTGCCTCGAGCTGGTACGCCCGCAGCGAGCAGTTGCGCGAGAGCGAAAAGAGGACGGCGGCGAGCCGTCTCGAGCGGTCGCTAGGCTGGCGCGAGACATCTCGCGCCTCCGGGATCGACTCGCAACAGGGTATCGGAGGTACCGCAAGGGAGGTGACCCTCGTTCCGACCGGTGGGCGAGACGAGGAGGGCGAACGTGCCAGCCGACGACGGCTCGTCCGAGGGTGACGAGGCGGTCGAACCGGGTCCTGCGCGGCCGTGTATTCGGTCAGTACATGTATGCCAAGGTATCGAGGGACGAGAGAGACGCACCTGGGTGGGACTCGAGGCGGCATCGGGTCGAGAGCTGGTCGAGCGGACGAGGTCGAGACGGGCGAGGCGCAGGGAGCTGGGTGAAGGTGCGGACCGGGCTCTAGCAGGTCGGGAGCAGGCTCAGAGCTAGCTGAGCACCCACGCGGCTCGATCAGAGCGAGCGGGTGCGAGTGGACAGAGACCAACCTGGCTCGCGGAGGCCGCTCCGAGGTCAAGCGTCCACCACTCGCCGCCGCTCGACCAGGACTGCGGCAGAGCACACAGCGAGTGTCCAGCACCGACACCGACACCCGGGGAGGCATTCGCTTGCTTGCTCCTGCCCCTCGACTCGCCCCTCGCCGCCTCATCGCCTCCTCGACCTTCGACTCGCACCTCGTCCCGCACAGGGCTACGCAGCCATGGGCAAGGGCTTCGTCATCACCAACCAGAAGGTCTCGATCGCCGTGGGCCTCAATGGCCGCATCAACGTGCGTCCCCCTCGTCCTCTCCCTCCTCCTCCCCCTCCCCCTCCGAGCAGCGGGGCCGACCTTGGCTGACACTCTCTCGCAACGCACGCACGCAGGGCTTCACCGAGCTCACCATTGTCCCAACCTCCCCGACCTCAAGACCGTGTGGCTCCATGCCCGGTCCCTTACCATCCTCGGCGCCTCGCTCCGCCTCCCGACCGTCGTCCCCCTCGCCTTTACCCACCTCCCGCCCGCCGCCCCGTCCCTCACCCAGCCCGACAACATCCACACCTACCCCGAGATGAAGCGCCACATCTGGCGCGCCGACAACGAGGGCGAGGA
Organism: Rhodotorula graminis WP1; assembly: GCF_001329695.1. Taxonomy (NCBI): domain Eukaryota; kingdom Fungi; phylum Basidiomycota; class Microbotryomycetes; order Sporidiobolales; family Sporidiobolaceae; genus Rhodotorula; species Rhodotorula graminis. Next base: position 142,919 of record NW_017264931.1, on the reverse strand, counting down.
GGGCGAGCTCGGCATCGCCATCCCCTCGGGCTGCATCGTCCCGACCGCCAACGCCTCGGCCGCCCCGACGCCGGGCCAACCCGCCGGCCTCGACGAGTACGAGCCCTTTACGATCGCCATCGAGTACGAGGTCCTCAAGCCCGGACTCGGCGTCGTCGTCGTCGGCCCCGACGAGGCCAACCCGGCCCGGTTCCCGCACGTCTTTACCTCGAGCGCGAGCGACATCGCGGCCCGCACCTGGGTCCCGTGCATCGACACGCCCCGCGAGCGCTGTTCGTGGGACCTCGAGCTCGTCGTCCCGCGCGTCCTCGCGAGCGCCCCTCCCGAGCGCAAGAAGCGCGTTGGCGCCGGCGCAGACGAGGCGGGTTCGGGCGCCGGGCGCAACGGCGCGTCGCTCGACGGCCTCGAGCCGGCGAACGAGGGCGGCGGCAGCGGCGAGGCGGCGGCAGCAGGAGCGCGCGAGGCGGGCGAGGACTCGGACGACGAGTCGGACGACGACGACGAGGTCGACGCCGAGTGGCCCGTCACGGTCGTCGCGTCGGGCGAGCTCGTCGAGCAGGTCGTGCACCCGGACCGCTCGGACCGCGTCATCTGGCACTTTGTCCAAGTGACGCCCGTCAGCGTGCAGCAGATCGCGTGGGCCGTCGGCCCGTTCGTCGTCACCGAGATCCGCAGCGGCGCCAAGGCCAAGAAGGCGCGCGCACGAGCCGGCGCCGAGGGCTCGGACGACAAGGGCGTCGACGACCAGCAGCAGCAGGACGACGACGACGACGACGACGACGGCGCGACCGACGGCGCCGCTCGCGACGATGGCCCGACGCTGCACGCGCTGTGCCTGCCCGGCCGCGAGGCCGAGATGGAGTACTCGGTCGGCGTCGTGCGGCAGGCGATCGAGTTCTACGCGTCGACGTTCGGCTCGTACCCGTTCGTCAGCTTCACGGTCGCGTTCGTCGACTCGCTCGCGAGCGGCGCGCCGACGTTCCACTCGGCCGGGCTCGCCCTCGTCGCGAGCGACGTCCTGCACCCGCAGAGCGTCATCGACCAGGCGTACGAGACGCGGCACCTCCTCGCGCACGCGGCCGCCGTCCAGTGGTCCGGCGTCAACCTCGTCCCGCGCACGGCGAGCGACAGCTGGCTCGTCATCGGCATCGCGCTCCACATGACGGGCCGGTTCGTGCGGCACCTGTGGGGCATGAACGAGTTCCGGTTCCGGCTCAAGAAGGACATGAACCGCTGCGTCGAGCAGGACATCCAGTTCGAGCCCATCTGCGTCCCGGCGCGCTTGACGCTGCCCGAGCCGACGCAGATGCAGTTTGTCGCGCTCAAGGCGCCCCTCGTCCTCCACATCCTCGACAAGCACCTGCGCAAGGCCGGCACGTCGCTCGGCCTCGACAAGGTCCTGCCCAAGCTGTTCCTCGACGCCATCGCCGGCGAGCTCGCCAACCAGGGCAACTCGCTCTCGACGACGTCGTTCATGCGCACGTGTCGCAAGGCGTGCGGCGGCTCGTCCGAGGCGCTCAAGGTCTTCTTCGACCAGTGGGTCTACGGCTCGGGCTGTCCGACGTTCGAGATCCAGGCCAACTTCAACCGCAAGCGCATGGCCGTCGAGCTCAACGTCACGCAGCGCTGTTACGCCTACGCGTGGGCGCAGAAGGCGCCCTGGGAGGCCCAAGGGCACCTGCGCCCGATCCCGCTCTTCGACGGCCAGATGACGATCCGCATCCACGAGGCCGACGGCACGCCGTACGAGCACGTCCTGTCGCTCGCCGAGACGTTCAAGCGCCACGAGGTGCCGTTCAACACCAAGTACAAGCGCGTGCGCCGCAACACGAAGCGGTACCAGGCCCGCCAAGCCGCCGCGACCGCCGCCGCGCTCGGCGACGCCGAGGCCGCCGAGGACATGGGCCTCATCGACGTCGGCTTCTCGTTGGGCATGTGGGAGGACGAGCGCGAGCGCGACCGGTGGCGCGTCGTCGACTGGTCCGAGGAGGACGACGCGACCATGAGCCAGGCGACGTACGAGTGGATCCGCATCGACGCCGACCTCGAGTGGATCTGCATCGTCAAGTTCACCCAGCCCGACTTCATGTGGGTCTCGCAGCTGCAGCGAGACCGCGACGTCGTCGCGCAGCTCGAGGTGCGTCCCTCGCTCCCTCCTACTCCTCCTCCTCTTTCTCGACTCGCGCCCTGACTCTTTTCTCTCCCTCGCGCCTCGTTCGCCTTCGCAGGCCATCCACGCCCTGTCGAGCATCCCGTCGCCGATCGTGTCGGCCAACCTGTGCAAGACGGTCCTCGTGTCGAACTACTTCTTCCGCATCCGCATGGAGGCCGCCCTCGCCCTCATCTCGGTGCGTCCTCTCCTTCCTCCTCCTCTCTCTCACTCTCTCGCTCGACGCCGAGCACTCACTGACCTCCTCGAGCGTGTGTGCGTCCTCCTCGTCCCGCAGTGTGCGACGGCGCAGCAAGACTACCTCGGCCTGTTCCACCTGTTCAAGATCTTCCAGACGTGGTACTGCTTCGAGCCCGACGTCGAGACCAAGGACCCGTTCGGCTTCCGGTGCATCCCCAAGACGAACGACTTTAGCGACTTTACCCTCTATTTCCTCAAAAAGGCCGTCCTCACGGCCGTCTCGATGGTGCGCGACGAGCACGGCCAGACGCCGCCCGTCATCCAGCAGTTCCTCGTCGACCTCCTCACCTACAACGACAACCTCGGCAACAAGGTGCGCCCCCTTCTCTCCCTCTGCCCGTCGATGGGCTCGAGCGCTCCCGGACACTCGCTCACCCTCGCTCGTCCTCCCTTGCCTCGCAGTACTCGGACGCGCACTACATCACGTCGATCATGCACGCCCTGTCGCACGCCCTCGTCAACGTCCTGCCACGCGCCGAGAGCGAGCTCCTCACCGAGGTCGACGCCAACGAGAACCTCATCCCGGCCGTCCAGGAGGTCGAGCGGTACCTGAGCGCCGACAGGCTCGTCCCGAGCTACCACAATGTCGTCACCGTCGCAGGCATCGAGGTGCGTCTTCGCGATCTCTCCATCCTCGACTCGATCCAGGCCCTGACGTTCGAGGTCGTGCCCGCCCGCAGTTCAAGCTCAAGCTCACGCTCGCGTCCCTCATCCCCGAGGACCGCATGTCGCTGTTCAACTACACGCGCGACGGCAACTACCCGCCCGTCCGCATGGCCGCGTTCGACGCCCTCCTCCTTCTCAACCCGCTCCAGGACGTCATGCCGCTCGTGCGGTACCTCTTTGCCGTCATGCGCGACGACTCGTCGCGCCTCGTCCAGCGCCGCCTCGCGCAGAGCGTCCTCGAGTCGCTCCCGATCCTCGTCGCCGTCCAGGACCTGGCGCCGCCGGACCCGGGCGCGAGCGACGGCGCTGCGGGAGGCGGCGACGCCAAGAAGGAGCGCGACGAACTCGCCAACGTCCTCAAGTCGCTGCGCAAGAAGCCCGGCCGGTCGATGAACTACCGCACGAGCCTGCTCCAGACGCTCACGCACCCCGACGTCGACCCCGAGGTGCGCCTGTGCTGCCTCAAGATCTGCGAGGCGACGGTCCGCCCCGAGGCCGAGCCCATGCCCAAGATGCGGTTCCGCCTTCCGCCGACGCCCGCCGCCATCCCGTCGATCCCGTCCGAGCCGGCGCCGCCGCCGACGCCGGGCTCGTTCCACAAGCTCAAGCTCGGCGGGCCGTCGACGCCTCGGTTCGCCGTCCAGGACCCGCACGACTACGGCGCCCTCGAGCCGGCGTACGACCCGTACGGCGGCGCGTACGAGCCTGCGCCCGCCGTCGTGCACCCGCCGCCGGTCGTCCAGCCGCCGTCGGCGCCCAAGCCCAAGAAGGACCGTGCGCCCAAGCTGCCCAAGGCGATGCCGGCGCAGGCCGGCGGCATGAGCGGGCCCGAGGTGACGGCGTGCCGAGCGGTCCTCAAGAAGCTCCACAAGGCGCCGTCGGCGTTCATGTTCAAGAAGCCGGTCGACCCGGTCAAAACGGGCGCGGTCGACTACTACGACCGCATCGCGAGCCCGATGGACCTGAGCACGCTCGGCGCCAAGCTCGCGGCGGGCGTGTACGCCGACCGCTACGCGTTCCGCGACGACTTCAAGCTCATTGTCGCCAACGCCAAGCAGTACAACGGCGCCGAAAGCCCGATCGGCGCCCTCGCCGACGACCTCGACGCCCTGTTCGAGTCGCAGTGGGCCCGCATCGAGGCGACGCTCGCCCGGTTCCAGCCTGGCGCCCCTCCTCCGACCCATCACTCGCACGCCAACCCGCACCCGCACCAGCAGCAGCCGCACCACTCGCACCACCAGCCTCCACCTCCTCCTCCTCCCGCACCTGCGCCGACCTACGCCGTCCCGGCCCCGCCTGCACCAGCACCTGCCGGCTCTCACAAGATCAAGCTCGTCACGCGCCAGGTCCCGGCACCGCCACCGCCGCTCGTCCCGGCGCATGCGCCGCCCGCACCACCGGTTCACGCGCCGCCGTCGTCGACGCCGTCGGTCAGCCTCAAGCTCAAGGCGCCGGCTCCTCCTCCTCCACCACCTCCCTTCCAGCCCGACGCTGCGACGCTGCCGTCCCTCCCTCCCATCCCGTCGGCCGCACCTCGTCCTCCACCGCCGCCGCCACCCGCACCGGCGCCCGCACCCGCCTCGGCCGCGCCTTCCCCGGCTCCTGCCCCCGAGCTGCAGCGCACGCCGAGCGCAGCGCCCGCCGTCCCGCCACCTCCTGCGCACCTGCCGCCCATCCCGGCGCCGGCCCCTGTCGTCGCGGCCGCCCCATCGTCGGCGCCGTCGCAGCCGACGAGCGCGTCGCCCGCACCGGCGTCGAGCGCTCCTGCCGCACCTGCGCCGCCCAAGCCGACCCTCAAGTTCAAGCTCGGCGGCGCGTCGGTGACCGAGGCGGCAGGGGCGACGCCGAGGCCGGCCAAGACGACGTCGTTCTCGCCCGAGGTGTCGTACAGCCCGGCGGGCTCGCCGTACGGCGGCGACTGGGACGGCGGCGTGGCTGGAGGGTCCAAGCCCAAGCGCAAGGAGTCGATCAAGGCGCAGCAGAAGATGAAGGCCCCGATCAACTACGCCGAGCCGCCCGACTTTGAGGACGACGAGGCCGACACGGTCGCCGTCGCGCACTCGGCCGCTCCTGTCGCGTACGGCGTCCCGCAGCGGCCCGAGATCCTCAACACGCCCAAGCCGCCGTACCCGACCAAGTGGGTCAACCCGGACGAGCCCGTCGACATGGCCAAGGCGCGCCAGGTCCTCGCCAAGGTCAAGAACCTGCGCGAGGCCTTCTTCTTCCAGTACCCGGTCGAGGCCGTCGGCCCGCTCGCGACCTACTACGACGAGATCGAGCACCCGATGGACCTCGACACGCTCACGCGCCGGCTCGAGGCGGGCGTGTACGCGAGCTACGCGCACCTGTTCGGCGACTTTGACCTGATCGTCGCCAACTGCGAGCGGTTCAACACGCCCAACACCGAGCCGATCTGGCACGTGCACATCCTCGACCGCGCGTGGCGCACCGAGTGGGAGAAGGCCAACAAGCTCAGCTACAACACGAAGCGCAGCCTCGGCGGTATGCTCAAGCGCCTCATGAACACGTCGCCGTGCGTCCCTCTCTCTCTCTCTCTCTCGGCGCCTGTCGCTCCCGGTACCTCGTCCTGACTCTCTCTCTCTCTTCCCTCGCGATAGGACTGCCGGCGTCGCTGCCCCCTTCATGGTGCCCGTACGTCCTCGTCCCCTCTCGTCGGGTGGCGGTCGCCCTCCCTCGAGCACCCCTCACTCACTCGCTCTCGCCCCTGATGCAGATCAAGGACCTCGTCGCCCAAGTGCCCAACTACTTCGACTTTATCCCGCCCGACCAGGCGCGCGACCTGATCATGATCCGGCGCAAGCTCGAGAACGACGAGTACGCGACGATCGACGCGTTTGTCGCCGACTTTGACCTCATGATCAACAACTGCTACCGGTTCAACGGGACCGAGAGCCACGTCTCGGTCAGCGGTCGGGCCCTGTCGGACGCCTTCCACGAGAACATCAAGCGCATCCGCATCGGTGCGTCGGCCTCGTCTCCTCCTCGCTCCCCTCTCGTCCTCCTCGCTCGCGCAGGAGGTCGAGGAGGTTCGCAGCACAGGCACGGACCTGACGCTCATCCTCTCGCAGAGTCGGGCAAGCAGGCCAAGCGCGCAGGGTCGTCGGCGCAGGGCGGGCCGAGCAAGAAGCAGAAGTTCTGAGCGGGCCTCTCTTTCTCTCTCCCTCCCTGTCCACATCCCTCTCCCCTCTCTCCCGTCGTACCACCCCTCGCATCGTGTCCGTGTTGTCCTGACCTGCACAAAGCCTGCGCTTCCTGTGCGAGGGCCGAGGTCGAGGAGAGAGCGAGAGGGTCGAGGAGGACGAGGACGAGGTTGGCTGGCGCTCCTGCTGCAGGTTGCCCTGTCGGTCCCTGTTCGCTCTGCAGTGCTCTGTGCAGCGGCAGAGGCTGAGAGAGAGGCTCGCTGGCGGTGATTGAGGGTTACCCCGCACTCCGCACGCTCCTCCTCCTCCTCGCCGGCTCCTCTCCCTCCTTCGCTCCTCTCTCTTGTCGAGCCTGCCGTGCTGGCTGGCCACCCTCGTCACTCGCTTGCACCCCACCACACTCGTTCACCTCGCGCCATGGCACCGCGCCGACTCGGGCCCATCGCGCTCGCCCTCGTCGCCGCCTCATCGCTTTCAGCCCACGCCGCCACCCTCACCTCGTCTGCCGCCACGAGCACCGCCGCCAGTGCTACAGCAACCAGCTCGCACGCCGGCACATCCAGCGCCACCGCCACTACCTCCAGCAGCGCCGCCCCGTCCGCCTCGACTGCGCCTGTCGCCGTCGCACCCAAGGTGCCCGAGGGCTACCTGTACACAATGAGCGTGCGTCCAGCTTCCCCCTCCCTGTCCTTTTGAGCGTGCTGCTGACCCTCGGATGCCCGCCCGCAGTTTGACGAGGATGTCTGTGCGGCCCTCTTCCTCCTCGTCCTCTCGATCCTGTTCGACCCAGCTGACTCCCCTCTTGCCCTCTTTACAGACGCCGACACGAGCGCGTTCTGCGACGACTGGGACTCGTCGTGCGTCGACTACCTCGCGCCCTTCTCGGACGTGCACCAGGTCCTCTGCGACGTCGCCGCCGCCGGACCTCAAGTCGTCGTCTACTGCGGCGGCAACACCGTGTCGCGCCCGACCCAGTTCTACGACTTCTCGACCGCGATCCAGCGTTTCGTGTCGGCGGCGCTCATCGAGGGTCCGGCGGCGTACGGCGAGGAGGTCGGCGGGTCGTCAGCGTCGACGTCTACGGCGAGCGGTACCTCGTCGACGGCGGTCACGGCGAGCGGAAGCACGTCGTCGTCGGCGGCTTCGCTCTCGAGTTCGACCGCAGCGACGTCCGTCGCGGTCTCGGCGAGCGGCACGGCGGCGAGCGCGGCGTCGTCCGCCCTGGCGACCACGAGCATCCCCTCGACGTCGTCCACTGTCGCCTCTGCGCCTCTCGTCAACGCCTCGTCGACACACACGCCCTCTTCATCGGCGTCGTCCGCCCTACCGGCGACTTCGACGAACGGCGAGCACCACGTCGGCTCGACGACCGCCGGCGCAGCCGCGCTTCGTCCCGCAGCGCAGAGCTCTCCTCCCCGCCGTCGTCCACCACCTCCTCCAACGTCCTCCCTCCCGCTCCCACTCTCTCTCCTGCCCACCATGCCGCGCTCGCCGACGCCGAGAAGGCTCGCGCTCGAGCCCTCGCCCACCTCAAGGCCAACAAGGCCCTCGCGCGCCGGCGCTCCCGCGCGTTCGCCGCCCGGCGTGAAGCCGAGCTTGCGGCGCTCGCAGAGGCGCGCAAGGCGGCGCTGCGGGCGGCCAAGGCGGCGCGCAGGGCCGAGGAGCACGCGGCGGGCGTCGCGAGGGCGGCGCTCGAGGCGATCCGGGCGGCGGCGGAGCGGGCGCGCAAGGCCGAGGCGGCGCGCTCGAGGGCGAGGAAAGAGGCGGCTGCAGCGGAGCGGAGGAAGGAGGAGCACGGCGGCGAGGGCGTGGTCAAGCTCAAGCTGCCGCACGCCGCGCGCCCGCACAAGGCGACGAACAAGTCGGGCCTGTCGCTCGACGCCAAGCTCGACGCCCGGTTCGGCGCGCTCGCGATCAAGTACCTCGAGCGGTGGATCGAGAAGGAGGTCGAGGAGGACTTTGCGGCGCTCGTCGAGCGGGAGCGCAAGCGGGCGCATGGGCGCGACAAGCGCAGGCTCGCCGTCGAGCACTGAGCGCTCGGGCCCCCCTTTCCTCTCCCTTTGCGGTTCGCGCCCTCTCGTCCTCGTTCCTTCATACCCTTGCGTAGCTCTCCCTCTTTGTGTACCCCTCGCTCTGCCAATGGACGCTCTCTCGGCTTTGTTTCTCCTCGTTCGGACCCTCTTTCGGACAGCTCGCTCATGGCGCAACGCAGGCAGGGCACAGTGTCTGTTCGTTGCGGGTCGTGCGCTACGTGAGTCGTGACAAGCCCGCGGGCGATTAAAGAGAGGAAGAGAGGGCGAAAGGGGAGAGGAAGAAAGGCCGAGAGGAGGACGAGGAAGAGGAGGAAGGGCTCGTCGCTCGACGACTCGGCAAGAAGGCTATGCACAGGAGGGAAGGGGGTTCAAGGGGGGAGTGTCTAATGCAGAGATACGAATGGTGCGAGGACGAAATGCGAAAGAAGGGCGAGAGGGGCGGAAAAGCGCCTGTGCGAGCTCACTCGGTGAGCTCTGGCTGAGGGCACGCGACGGCGGGAAGCGCCGAGGGCGGCGTGAGGCCGCGCATGCGGTACCAGTGCTGTCGAGGGGTACGGCGGGCCGTGTCAGTCTCGCTCACGTGCAGGACCTCGTCGTCATCGTCTGCGGCAGGGAGGGAGCGAAGGGAGCGCACCTTCATGAGCTTGATGGCGGCCTTGTTCATCGAGCTGCTCATACCGTTCGGGTAGTAGAGCGAGTAGCCGTCGTTCTGTGGCAAGGGCGAGAGAGAAGAGTCAGTTCGAGGCCATGCGAGAGGACTTGAGAAGGTCGGCCGAGAGCTCACGTGGTAGATCCAGTCGCAGCATCGATCGTCTGCAGGTCGGGGCTCGTTGTCAGTCGACGTCGAGGAAGGATGGAAAAAGAAGAGAGGGGAACGCACCGTGCCCAAAGATGGACCACATCATCGAGCCCGAGCCGTCCATGTTCTCGATCGTCGAGTAGAACGTGTCGAGGTCGTCGCCGCCCTTCTGCTCGTGCGGGATACCGCTCGTCAGTGTCTGCTTCACATCTGAGCCGAGGGCGAGGAGGAAAGAGGGAAAAGTGGACGCACGAGCCCGGTCCAATCGTTCTCGCCGACGAAGAAGACCTTGCTCTGGTAGCTGTTCATCCAGTTCTTGTCCTTGACGAGGAGCCACTGCAGCGCCGGGTAGAAGTGGTCGGTCCTGCACAGAGAGGCGAACATGCGGCGTGAGCTGACCGTGCGCGACGAGAAGGAGGAGAGAGAGAGAAGGGAAAGGGCGCGACGCACACGAGGTCGACGTTCGACACCTTCATGCCCGTGGTGGCCAAGCTGCCGCCATAGTCGGTCAAGCCGTCGGTGCCGTCGGCGACGAGGTGGTTGGGCGCAAGCTTCTTGATGTACGACGCAATGTCCTTGGTCCACGAGGCGGGAGGTGCGCCGCCGCCGAGCATGTAGCCGCCGAGCTCGTTGCCCGTCTCCCACGCTGCGCACACAAGTCCTCGTGAGCTCCGGGAAAAGAAGTATGAGAGGAAGCGAGGGCGCACCCATGATGGTCGGGTCGTCCTTGAGCGCGACCTGTTTGAGAAGGACGAGTGAGCTCGACGCTCTCTGGCACGACTACGAGACGGGCGAAAGAGAGAGAGGGACGCACGCCGGTGTAGGCGTTGACGTGGTTGAGCAGGACCGAGATGTAGCCCTTGAACAGGCTGATCACGTCGTCATTGTAGTAGAACTGGCTCGCGTCGTTCGTGTCGGCGCCGGCCCAGCTGCGTACGTTCTCGTTCGTCAGACTGAGAGGCAGTGAGAGAGGTGCGAGAGGAGGACGGACCCGATAAAGTCGTACTTGCCGCCATGGTCTGCGCGAGAAGGGGAAGAGGCCGGGTTGAGAAGGTCAGTTCGAGCTCGACGGTGGAAAGGCGAGGCGAGCGGACGCACAGTAGGCGTAGTTGTCTGCAAAGGGAGAGAGTGGGTCAGTACACGTCGACGCTGATGAGGAGGGAGAGCTCGACGCACCGGTGAGCGGGATGATGAGCCGCAGGCCGTAGTTGCGCGCGGCAAAGATTGCGTAGTCGATCGGGTCAAACTGCGCGCAGGACAAGGGGCAGTCAGTTGACGCGTGAAGCCGAGCTCGAGAGGGAGAGCTGGACGCACAGCAGCCTTGTTGGTGCTCCACGCGTTGGGCCAGAGCGTCTTGCTGTGGCCGGTGCTGCCCGACGTCCTCCATGCGGTCAGTATCCTGCAAACGGTCGACTGCTCGAGAGGTGAGAGACGAGAGGGACGCACCTGACGCCGAGCGTGTGCGACCGGATCGTGTTGCCGCCCATCGCGACCGTGATGGCCATGGCCTCGCGCACGCGCTGCTTCGACGGGTACGACACCTGCCAGTTGACGTTCTCGTCGAGGCCGAGCCAGTAGATGTCTGTGCGTGGGCGACGAGAGGAGAGTCAGGACGGTCGTCGAGAGGGAGAGCGGAGGGATGAGGGAGCGAGGGGACGCACTCGGGCCGACGATGCGGTACGTGTCGCCGTCGAGCGTCAACTTGTTGCCGCTGCGCTTGACGAACGTCGACGGCCTCGGGAGGAAGTTGAACGAGCCGAGCCCGGGCCCGTACACGGCGCCGCCGGCCGTGTTGGTGTACTGCGGCTGGCACGTCGACGCCGGCGGGGCCGGGAGCGTCAGGGCGACGGTCGACGTCTTGGTCGCGCTCGCCGACGACGTCTTGATCGACGTCTTGGTCGGGGCCGGCGTGACGACTGTCGCGAGGAGGGCCGTGGGCGTCCACTTGGGGTTGAGCGCGATCCACTTGGGGTTGATCAGGAGCTTGGTCTCGAGCGAGTCCGGGTCGAGCGTCTTGGTGCCCGTCGCCTTGATCTTTGTCGACGAGCCGCTCTGGCCGTGGTACATCTTGCGGCTCGTCGTCGACGTCGAGGCGCCGCCGCTGCTCGTCGCCGCCACCGAGTCGGCCGCCGACTGGTTCCCGCTCGGCGAGGCCGAGCCGGATGTGGCCGCCGGCGCATCGGTGCACGACGTCGTCGACTCGGCGACGGACGACTCGCTCGCCGAAGAACCCGCCTGCGACGACGAGTCGTCGGTCGCAGACGATGCGCCTCCTGCCGCCGCACTCGCGCTCGCCGCCGGCTCGCCCTCGCCCTCGTCCTCGCCGGCACTCGAAGCCGACGCCGACGCCGGAGCGGCAGCAGTCGAGTTGTCGCTGATCTTGATGTGGAGCGCGCCTGCGGCGCCCTCGAGGTCGTACGTGCCGGACGCCATCCACAGGTCGTCGTCGGCGGTCCACCCGCTGACCTTGACCTCGCCCTCGATCGCGTTGCCGGCAACCTCGCCCTCGAACAGGGCCGAGCGCGCCTGCGCATCGTCGTCGGCGGCGGCGGCGAGCCCTCGCTCGACGAGCAACAAGTCGGGCGATGCGGGGTCGGCAGAGTTGGCGCCGGCTGCTGCGCGTGCGGCAAAGCGGCCGTGGCCTGCGGGGTGCGGGATGGCGCGGTGTGCGGCTGGGTGGGGCGCGTGCGGGCTGGCCGGGCTCGACGACGAGGCGGTGACGAGCGAGGCGAGCGTCGTGGCTGCGATGGCGGCCGCGAGGGCGAGGCTCGCAGGCGAGGTGCGGAGGCGAGGGCGGCGCATCGTCGGGGGGATGGTGGGTGCTCGAGCTGGTGCTGTGCTTGTCGAGCAAGTCGCAAGGGGCCGAGAGAGAGAGCAGAGGGACGGAGCAAGGTCGATCGAGCGCGGCGTCGAGGTTGAGTGAGTCGGACGCGTCGCTTGCCCCGGACGCTCTCTCTCACCCGGGGCGCGCACAAAAGGCCAAGCGGCACCTTGCCCGATGCCACACAAGAGTGCTCCACGCGCAGCTCGCTCAGCTTGGCCGCACCGACCTCCTCTCCTCCTCCTCCTCCTCGACGTCGACCACCTTCTCTCCTCCCCTCGTCGTCGCGCAAAAGGCCAAGCTCGCGCGCATCCGACAGCGGCACTTCATCGGCGCCCGATCGAGTAGAATGCAAGTCGTCCCTGAAAGAAGTGCGGAGAGAACGCAAGACGACGACCGGGGCGAGAAAGGAGCGTTGCGCAGGCTGCGAGAGGTTCTCTCGAGCCGTGAGAGCTTTCAGGGTCCGCAGAGATAGCCTCTCGACTGGCGACAGCGAGAGCCAGGTCGCCGTGCGGGAGAGAGAACGCGATAAAAGTACAGCTTGGCAAGGGGGCACGCTCGCTCGCGCCGAGCGGCCGAGCCGACAAGAACACGCAACAAGTGTCGCTCCCTCCTCCTAGTACCCACCGCGGCCGCGGCCACGCGGCGCGCCCCGTCCGCCGCCACCGCCGCGCGAGAACCCGCCGCCCCTCGGCGCGCCGCCGCGGCTCGAGAACCCGCCGCCGCGACCGCCGCCGCCTCGCGACGAGAAGCCGCCCGGGCCACCGCGGCCCCGGGGCGCACCGCGACCGCCGCGGCCACCGGCGCCGGCTGCGCCGCGCTTCTTCTTGGGGCCGGCGGGCGCCTTGGGTTGCGGAAGGAAGCGCTCGATCGGGAGCAGCTTGTCGGTCGAGATGCACACCTTGTCGCCCGCCGTGAACGACGTCGCGACGATGCCGGCCTGGGGCTTGATCGTGAAGTAGACCTCGTCTGCGGCGCGAGAGGCGCGAGGGCGGCGAGGGCGAGCGAGTCGAGGGCGACAGGGCGAGGAAGGTGGGCGCAGGCGTAGGCGGTGGTGGGGGAGGACGAGTTCGAGTGACGAGGGACGGCGAGAGGTGAGGGCGAGAGGGTGATGGTCAGGAACTGCCGCAAGGGAGGACGAGGCAGAGGGACGGCGAGGACGCACTGATCGGGCCGAGAATCTCGTCAACCTTGCCGATGGGCGCCTTGGTCGGGAGGTAGATCGGCGCGTTGAAGTAGGGGACCTGCGAGCGCAAGGGCACGTGAGCTGCTGCTCGAGAGCTGGCCGTCGAGACGAGGCAACGAGGGCGCACCTTGGACGGGAGGGTCGACGCGCAGAGCATCTCGCCCTCGACGGCGTGCATGAAAGTGCCGATCTCTGCAGAACCGCTTGATGGTGAGCATGTGGGCTCGAGGAGCGCACGAGGGGGAGGACAGAGCGACGGACCGATGACCTCGGCAGGAGGGCCGTCGTCGCGGTAGCCGCCGCCGAATCCACCGCGTCCACCGCCACGGAAGCCGCCGCGACCGCCTGAGAGGGTGAAGGAGAGTCAGTGACGGTCCTGGTGACGAACGCAGGGGTTGAGGGCGAGGTGGGGGAGCGCCATCTCGAGATGGTGCTGCAGGGGAGATGAGGGCCGACTCGCTCGTCGAGGCGGCCTCGCCGGCCTCTCAAGGCGAGCTGGCGCAGGCCCTGGCTGCAGGTGACCGGATGTGGCCTGTCACAGGGACGGCACACGACCGAGGGAGGGGAGACGGGGAGGTCGCGGCTCACCGGGTGCACCACCGCGCGAGAAGCCACCGCGACCGCCACGGTCAGAGCCGCCGCCGCGACCGCCTCGGAATCCACCACGAGAGCTCATGGTAGCAGGAAAGAGTCGGGGGCTGGAGGTGGGGAGCGAGCTGGGGGAGGGCGCCGCGAGGAATCTGCTCCAAGCTCGCGAGCGGAGAGCGAGATGAAGTCGGCGCCGCTCGCTCACGCTGGAGATCGTTGGTGTGGCTAGACGGGTGCAAGGCAGTTTCGTACGGCTGTCAGGCCCCTTACAGAGACAGCTTGAGCTGTTGCCGCCGAGCGAGCTGAGCTGCACCGCCTCGCTCAAATCCGCAGCTGTCGTCCCTCTCGCTGCAGCGTGGGCGTGGACTGGTGCTGCTCTGCAAGAGCTAGCTGAACCCTGCTCGTGGCCCATATGGCCAGCGCGAGAGCCGGGCTCGGTGGTTGGCCGTCGTCGACGTCGCTCTCAATTCGGGCCGGTGACACCGCCTCACTCTCCTTCTGCTCCCTCACCCTCGCTCTCGCCTGTGCCGTGCTGCACTCGAGATCGCACCTGTGCTATGGCGCCATCGACCACCCTGTCGCACGCTCTCCATCCAGGGCCGCATCAAGGCCCGCCGCTCTCCAAGCGCGAGCGACTCGGGACCGCGGCCACCTCGCTCAAGCGCCTCGTCCAGGACGAGTGGGACAAGGCTGGCAACAAAGACCCGCAGGTGCGTCCCCGTCCCACCGCACGCGATCCCCCCTCGCGCCACACCCAGTCCTCCTGACACCTTGCCCCACCTCAGCCCTTGCCGCTCCCGCCACTGCGCGCCCACTCTGCCCGCTCGTCGTCGGCCAGGTCCTCCGTCACGACCTCGTCCTTCGACGCGCCCCACTTTGTGCCACCGCCGTCAGCCGTCCCGCCGGCGTTCGACCGCTCTCGGTACCCGCCCTCGCCGCCCGACACGCCCGACCTGGGCGACACGCCCGTCCTTCCTTCGGCTCCGTTCGACAAGGGCAAAGGGCGTCAGAGCATGGAGCAGGAGGAGGAGGACGCCGCCCTCAACGCTGCGCTCGAGGCCAGCCTGCACGACGAGCAACCCGTTCCTCAACAGGTGCGCCCCTCGTTCTCCTAATTCTCGACACCCTCGCCGAACTGACACTCTGCACTCACAGCCGACGACGAGCGAGACCGAGCTGCGCGAGGTCCTCGAGCAGTCGCGCGACGACGAGCTCGCCCGGCAAGAGCAAGTCGCCGCCCAAGAGCAGTCCGACCTGACGGCGGCCCTCCTCGCCTCGTCCACTTTGCCGGCGACCGCGCAACGCGACGACCTGCACACCCTGTACCACCCTCGGTCGCAGACGCTGCCCTCGTTCTCGGCGACCGACTTTGCGTCGTCGGCGTACCCGCCCGAGAAGCAGCGCGAGTTCCCGACCGGGCGCCCGGCGCTCCCGCCCGGCGCCGGCAGCGCGTGGGACGACGAGCAGCGCGAGATGGAGCTCCTCGCCGAGGCGATCCGCATCAGCAAGGAGGAGGAGGAGGAGCGGCTCCGGTTCGAGGTCGCCGAGGTCGAGGAGGCCCTGCGGCGCAGCGAGCTCGGCGCGACGACGAGCGGCGACGAGAGCGCCGAGAACGGCGCCGCGAGCGACTCGCTCGAAGGTGGCGGCGGGTCGTCCAACGAGGCGTCGACGTCGCCCCGGTCGCCCAGGACGCAGCGCCACTCGTGGCTGCGCCCGCCGCTGTCGAGCAAGCTCGCGACCGACGGGCCGTCGTCCCCTCCTCTCGCCGCCGTCGCTCCCCCCCCTCCTCCTCGTCCGCTCCCGACGGTCCGCCACGACTCGGTCGCGACCGTCGACACGTACCGCACGGCGCCCGAGGCCCTGCCCTTCTCGAACCTCGACGTCGCCGCGCCGGCCCCGCCGCCGCGTCCAGCTCGCCCAGCTCCTCCTCCTCCTCCTCCTGTACCTTCCTCCTCGACATCCGGTGCTCCTCAGAAGCCGTCCCGACTTCCTCCCGCACCGCCCGACACCTCGTCGGCCGTCCCCTTTCCCTCGCCCCAGAACCTCGCCATCCCCGAGTCGTACCGCGACGAGAACAACGGCTCGCCGTACGAGCTCCCGTTCCTCACGCCGAGCAGCTCGCTCCGCAGCAACGGCCCCGGCCAGCAGCACCTGCGCCCGGGCCTCGCCGGCGTCGGCCAGTGGGAAAACCGCAGCGGCGGCGGCTCGTCGTCGTCGTACTACGAGCCCTTGTCGACGAGCTCGCACAGCGGCGGCGGTGGCCCCGACGGGCGCAGCGAGTCGAGCGCCAACAGCGCCGACTCGGCGGGCCCGCCCATGTCGCCGCTGTCGGTGCGCAACCCGGACGGGACGCCGAGCGTGTCGTCGTCGCGCGCGTCGACCATGTCGAGCGTGTCGACGGCGACGTCGGCGTCGGACGGGGGCGAGCGCGAGGGCGACGCCGGGCACCGCGTCGAGAGCCTGTGGATCGAGGACCTGCCCATGTTCCCGGCGGGCCTCACGGGCCTGTCGGCGTACGCCGGCCGGTCCATGTCGGCCATCGACGAGACGACCGAGCCGGCGAGTTCGGTCTACGCGACCGAGCAGGGCGGCGCCGACGAGCACGTCGTCGAGCAGGACCGGGTCCGAGCGCACGACGACGGCCGGTTCCCGGACGAGGTCTCGCTCGCGTCGAGCGGCGCGTCGACTCGCCGGCACGGCCTGCCTGACGAGGTCACGCTCGACGAGCGGACCTGGCTCGCCGGCGGCGGCGGCGGCGCGCAGAACGGCACGGCGTCGACGCCGCGCCCGCCGTTGCCGCAGCGCGAGTCGTCCTCGCGCATGCCGTCGCTCCCGCCTGGCGCCGCACCTGCCGCCTACGGCGAGCATGCGCCGCCTCGAGCGCCTGTCGAGCCGCAGCCGTCGACCGCAGCCGCCGTCGCGCAAGACATGCACGAGGACGGCCTGCGCTTCGGCCACCCGGCGGCGTGCTCGCGCGAGCTCGCGCACGCGTGCCCGGCCGACGGCCTCGACGCTTCGACCGAGGTGCCGGCGCGCATCGAGCTGTCGTGCATGGCGGGGGAGGGCGACGGCGAGGCGACGGCGAACGAGAAGGAGGCTCGAGCGTCCCGCGCCGATTGGGCCATCGAGGCGCACTCGTGGGTCGCGCTCGTGCGCGCCCTCATGTGGCACGGCGACTCGACCCTGTCGGCTGCGCGCGCCGACCTCGCGCAGAGCCGGTCGCAGCGCTGCGCGGCGACGGCCCGGCTCGAGTTCCGGCCCGACGACGAGGGCCTGCCCGTCCTGCGGCTCGTCGTCGCGCTCGTGCCGCCGAGCGACGCGGCGTCGCACCTTGCCGAGCACCGCGAGCTGAGCGTGTCGCACCCGGCGCGGCACGAGTCGGTCGACCAGGGCAAGGGCAAAGGGCGCGCTCAGGCTCCTGCACCGGCCGCCTCGCCGCTCGCCACGTTCGCCCTCCCCGACCTGCTCCACCTCCCGACGCGCCTCTCGAGCCTCGCCATCCAGCTCTACACGCTGCGTCACCTCGCCGGCATCGCGCGAGCGACGCAGCCGGCGCAGCACGTCCAGTCGCCCGACGGCCACGAGTCGGGCTACTCGGCCATGCGCGAGCTCGCCGACGCCATCTCGGCGCTCGCTCGTGCGGCGCAGGACCGCGAGCGGCGGCACGACGAGTCGGTGACCGCGGCGCCGGCGCCTGTCGACTCGACGCGCGCCGCCCCTCTCGGTGCCTCGCCCTCTTTTCCCTCGAGCGCCCCAACGCCGACCGCTCCTTCTCCTCGTCCTCGCCAGCCAGCTCCCGAGGAGCAGAACGCCCGCCTCGTCACCCGCCTGCGCGACCGCCTCAGGCGGCTCAAGCGTCGCGGTCCGAGCGCGCCCACTTCGGGCACGGGCGTCGCCTCGAGCGGCAGCTCGGCGGCGAGCGTCGAGGCGGTCAGTCGGGAGCGAGGAGCGCGCGAGGGCGGTGGCGCTGGCGGGCAGCAGCAGCCGAACAAGCTCGTCAAGCCGGTGCCGCCCGCTCGGGCGACGGCTGTGCGTCGGTCCGAGCGCGTGCTCGCGGCCGAGGACGGGAACGATGGCAGACGTTGGAGCGTCGGCGGTGCAGGGCGGCTGTCGTCGCAGGAGAGCGGCGTTGGGAAGACGACGGACGAGCAGCGCGAGCTCCGGTACCTGCCCGTGCTGTAGATTCGCTCTCGTCTCTTGTAGCATCCCCTTTCCCTTTCCCAGTCTCTCTCTCTCTCTCTCTCTTATATTGTAGCTCTTTGTCGTCGTCCTCTTGTCGCTGCAGTGCAAGGCTCGTTGGACTCCCTGCCCTCGTCGTCCGTTTCCGCCTTTGCGATCTACTCGCGCCGCCTCCCTCTCCCGGCCCTGCTTCGCTTCGCGTCTCTCCTGTCACTCGAGAGGTCTCCAGAAACCGAATGCGCCCGGCGACCGGGAGCCTGGCGCAGGGCACGGCCGCTCAACGAGGACGACGACGAAGTTGAGAAGGTCCTCCTGCTGCCGTTCCGCCAGCGCGAGCCAGCAACGCTTGCTCGTCGCGCTCTCGATGCCTCTGCGAGAAAGAAGAAAGCCGCTGCTTCGCATTCCTTGGGCGAGGAAGCTACACACTCGTCCGCGAACGCTCACTCGCTCCCTGACGGACCCACCCGTCGCGCACTCCTCGCTCGCTCAGCTCGTCCACCCTGCCGCCACCGCCACCGTCCGACGTCCCTCGCTCACGTCGTGTCGACCGAGGAACGCCCTGAGCTCGTCGAGGTCGCCAAAGTCGACCCGGAGCAGCTCGTCGACCTCGTCGGACCCGCTCGGACCGCGCTCCGAGTGCGGCGTGTACAGCCCGCCCACCGCCACCGAGCCCTCGCCGTGCTGCTGCGCGACGGGTGCGTCGTCGCCCAGCTCGTCGAGCTCGTCCTGCGTCGCCGCCGCTGCCGCACCGGCCGCCGCAGCGCGCAGCAAGCCCGACATGGCGTCCGAGCTCCTCGCCGCCGCCGCCGACGCCGCCGCCGTCGACGACGTGTCGAGCTCGGCGACAGGCCCGGCGACGAGCACGGGCGGCGGGCCCGCCGCGCCGCTCATGGCGGCGAGCGCGCTCGCGGCGTCCATCTTGCCCGCCGGGCCCGCGTCGTCCTGCGCCGCGGCGTGCGCCGCACTCGCGCTCGCGCCTGCACCGGCGTGCGGCAAGGACCGCGACGGCTCGACGTCGAGGTGCGCCGGTGAGCGGGCAGGGCCGCTCGTCGACTCGTGCCGCGGTTTGGGGCTCGAGACGAGGGCGAGCGAGGTGGCGTGGGCGAGGAGCGAGCGGTGCCAGCGCTTGACGACGGGCCAGGTGATCGAGGCATGCTGGAGGAGGTCGAGGGCGGTCACGATGCGGGACGGGGCGCAAGAGACGCGAGAGGGGCAGACTGTGAAAGGGAGAGGAGGTCAGGGAGGTCCGTGCGCGAAAGAAGGCGAGGGCGGGGACGCACGCCAAGGGTAGATGCGCAGGTAGTTGAGGATCGTCGCGGCGAGGTAGACGCAGAACGACCTGCAAGGGCG
Organism: Rhodotorula graminis WP1; assembly: GCF_001329695.1. Classification (NCBI taxonomy): domain Eukaryota; kingdom Fungi; phylum Basidiomycota; class Microbotryomycetes; order Sporidiobolales; family Sporidiobolaceae; genus Rhodotorula; species Rhodotorula graminis. Next base: position 123,726 of record NW_017264931.1, on the reverse strand, counting down.
CGACGAGAAGAGTCAGGTCGGGCTGCTCGAGAGAGCGAGAAAGAGGAAAAGACGAGGACGCACAGGTGCGGCGTCATGCCCGTCGTCGCCGGCCTGCCCCTCGACACCTCCTCCTGCAGCTCGACGACGTCGAACGCGTGCGCGACGAGCTCGGCGGCCATGCCGGCCCAGTACGCCCGCCCCTCGGGCGGCGCCTCGCCGTCGACCGCGCTCGCCGCCGGGTCGTCCTCGTTCGACGGCGCGAGCGCCCGCACCATCTGCGCGAGGTGCGCCCGTCGGCCGAGGATGTGGACGGCGTGAAAGTCGGCGTAGCAGTGCCAGAAGCCGAGGTCGAGGTGCAGGTTGCGGTACGCGAGCAGGTTGGGCGTCGACCATTTTTGACGCGTGCCGTCCAGCGACGCGAGCCACGCATCGAGCGCTCTCTGCGTCGTGCGGAACGGGCTGCCCTCGTGCCACGGCGCGCTCCACGGGCCCTCGTCGCACAGCGCTCGGGCCGTGCGGCCAAAGATGCCGCCGACGGCGAGGAGCGCGCCGAGGAGCGACGCCTCGCCCGGCCCCGTCTGGTTCACCTGCGCGATGGCCGACGTCGTGCCGGGCAAGTACTGGACGAAGCGCGACGGGACGCCGAACGAAAAGTCCTGCTCGTGCGAGGGGAGCGGGACGGGGACCGTGCGCGGGTCGAACGACGAGCCCGGCGGCGGCGGCGAGGCGCTGACGAGGTTGGCGTCGAGCGACAGGAAGTGCCACGTGCGGCGGCGGATCTCGTTGTCGATGACGCTCGCGCCGGGCAGGTCCTTGTGGAGGTCGAGCGCGTCGGCCATGTCGCGCGCGACCGACTGGAGGACCTTGGCCCGGAAGGCCGTGCCGTGGCAAAAGTCGTGGACGGCGAGGAGGTACAGGGCGTGGACGGCGGCGAGGGACGGCGAGACGAGCTCGCCGAGGACGAGGTCGTGGGCCCGAGCGGCGTAGTGCTCGCTCGCTCGCGTCGGCGAGCCGTGCTGGGCGACGAGGACGGGGACGAAGCGCGCCGAGATGGAGAGGATGGCGAGGAGGAGGAAGGGCGAGACGGTGTCGGGCCGGGTCGAGAGCTGGTGGATGAACGACGGCCGGTGGAGGAACCCGAGCTGGAAGAAGCCCTCGAAGAAGCCTGCGCGCACGAGAAGCGTGAGTGCGCGTCTCTTTCCGCCAGGCTTCAAGAGTCCGACACCGTCGCAGGGTGGCTGGGCTCGAGTGAGGGAAAGAGGACGCACTCTCGCACCCTGCAACGAGCACCGGCAACGGCGGCAGCCCTCCCTCGCTCGCGCCCTCCTCGCCCTTGACCGCCGCGACCGCCGCGCCGACGCTCACCGGAGCTCGTAGCGGCAGAGGTACCGCCTGGGGCGACCATGTCGGGCTCGGCGGCGTCGGCGAGCCGGCGAACGCTCCTCCTCCTGCTCCTCCTGCCCCTCCTCCTGCCGCACCGCTGCCCGACGCGCCGCCGAGGCTCGAGCCGCGCGCACCGACACTCTCGACAGCGCCTTGGCCCTGGTACGACGTGCGGCGGCTCGAGTGCTGCGGGCCGGAGAACGACGAGTCGGCGAGGTCGTCGAGGTCGGCGGCGGCGGCAGGGCGCTTGCGAACGTAGGGCTGCGCGGGATTCGAGTTAGCCCGATCCTTTCGAGCGAGACGAGAGAAAGGCAGAGAGAGCGAGACGCACCGTCCTGTCATCGGCGGCCTTGCCCTTCTCGCCCCGGACGCACGAGTCGGCGTGACCGCGCGAGACGCACACCTGGCACGGCAGCGCGCCGTCGACCGTGACGCACTTGACCTTGCCCCTCCTGCACCTGTGTGTGTGTGCACGGCGCACGAGAAAAGGGAGGGAGAGATGGGGGAAGTGAGCCGAGGAGATCCGGGCCGGCGCCGGGAAACGAGGAGGAGGATGGGGCGCACCTCTGGCAGGCGGGCGTGGTGCGCTTCGGGGTTGGACCGGGCGCAGTGCTCGTGCTGGCGTACACCGGCGGCGCAGGCTGGTGCTGGTGAGGCTGGTGAGGCGGCAGAGGCTCGGCGCGGTTGACCGAAGCCGGACGAGAGGGCGCCTCGCCGAACGGCGGGAGCTCGACGGGGCGGCCAGGGCCTGGTGCAGGGCGTGCTGGAGCAAAGCCGCTCATGTGCGCCAGCAGGACGGGCGCGTAGAGCGAGGAGGCCGAGGGGGGAGGAGCCGCTCGGAATTGGCCTTCCGGCGCGCGCGGCGCCGACTCCGACCTTCGGCACGGCCAACTTCTTGCGCACGACGCAGCTCTCGCGCACGCTCACGACGAGCACGAGAGGAGAGGAGACAGTCTGTTCTTTGCACGAAAGGGAACGCGGATCTACACACACACTCAGTCGGTCGCGCTGCCAAAGATGGCGAACCGGCGCACCAACGACGGGCCTGCGAGCGACGACGACGACGCTGAGCACCGACCCAACCGAGAGAAGGAGAGAAGAGGACGCACCGTATTCCTGGTACGCCTGGCGGTCGTGGCAGTACGAGTAGAACTCGGGGGTGGACGCGAGGAGCGAGCCGCCGAACCAGACGGCGTACCGCTGCTTCTTGTGCGAGATGACGTTGACGTCGACGCCCGACGACCGCATGTGGCTCCCGCTCGCGAGCTCGCTCGACGCGATGCGCTGGTCGACGATGCCCTTGAGGTCGCGCTGGAGCCGGCGCCCGAAATGGTCAAACATGGTCGAGCCGCCCGACAGGACAATGTTGCTGTACAGGCCACGGCGGACGTCGATCGGCGACGTCTGGATCACTTGATCGACGACGTCCGGGAGCGGCGTGAGGAAGTCGGACGAGTAGATCTCGGGGTTGAAGAAGATCTCGGGCGCGAGGAACCGCTCGTAGCCGACGTCGACCGAGTATTTCTGCGAGAGGGGGGCGCACGCAAGGCGAGTCAGGGACATGGACCCGGTCGAAAGGGAGAGAGAGAGGGGGGGACGTGGGACGCACCCGCCTCGTGACCGAGTTCTCTCCCTCGAACTTGGCGAAGAACTTTTCCGGCTCGCGGTCGTACTTGCCAAACTCCTTGACCATGTCGCCGCACACGTACGAGTAGTCCTCCTTGATCTTTTCGGCGACGCGGAGCGAGTCCTCGGGTGGGATCCCTTGCTCGTTGCGGTCGCGCAGGAGCTGCTGCACGAACGACGAGATGTCGCGCCCGGCGATGGGGATGTGGCGGATCGCCGAGCCGATCACGTAGCCCTCGGCCTGTTGGCGCGGGTTCGGGGTGTCAGTAAGGCGACCTGGTCCGACACGAGAGAGAGAAGAGAGAGGAGGACGCACGACCGGGATGACGTGGGTCACGCCGTCACCCGAGTCGATGACGGTGCCGGTCAGGGTGCGGTGCTGGACGCTCTTGCTCGTCCACGACGCGGCGAGGGCGAGGACGGCCTGGACGGCGATGTACAGGCCCTGGACGTTGAACGACTCGAACATGATCTCGGCCGTCGCCTCACGGTTCTCGGGCGGGTTCAGGGGCGGCTCGGTCTGCGGGCGAACGGACAACGCGAGTCAGAGTTAGAGTCACAAGAGAGAGGGAGGGCGAGAGGAGGGACGCACGAGGAGGAAGTGGTGGTCCTCGGGCTCGGCGCGGAGGTACTTGAAGATGCACTGCTCCCAGTAGCGCTCCATCTGGTCCCAGTCGTCGATCTGGCCGTGCTTGATCGGGTAGTTTACGGCGTACGTCTTGGAATTGGCGAGGGCCTCGTCGCCGATGAAGAAGTCGAGGTCCTCGATGCCGCGCTTGCTCGAGAGGTGGCCCGACGACGAGCCGAGGCCGGACGGCTTGGAGGGGACGGCGGGGCCGCGCGAGCCGGACGAGGGCGAGCCACGGGTGGCGATGCAGGTCGGGATGACGAAGGACGGGTCCGAGTTGCCGGCAAAGCTGTGGGAGGCGAGGTTGTGGACGAGTGAGCCGAGGGTGCCCGAGAGAGTGGGAGAGGGGGGAACGCACCCCATCTTTGTGTAGCCCGTGCCATTGTCGAGGACGACGGGAGCGAGGCGCGACATGGTGTCGAGGGGAGCGAGTGGGTGGTCGGGAGGAGGGCCGAGGGTGGTGCTGCTGCGACGAGGTGGGACGGGTCAGGGCCGGCTGACGCAGCGACTCGGGCGGTACGATGTGGCGCTCACAGTCTAGTGCGGTGCTGTACAGCTGCTGGTCAGCGGGAGGGTGCCGCTGTGGACGACGAGGTGGGGGAGGTGATGACGAGGGGGAGGGCGGATCGGGCTGGACAAAGGCGGCGACGGGTGAAGCGCGTGTTCGAGTGGGTGTGGGAGGTGTGTGTGGCAGCCCTGGCCTGTACGAGCGAGCAGCGAGTGCCGGTACAGAGGAGCGAGGGTCCGTCTCCTCCTCTTCCTCCTCCGCTCCTCCTCGTCGTCGTCCTCGCCGCTCTCTCTCTCCCTCAGCCTACCTCGCGCACCTCGCTTGCACAGCGGCACTCGACGTCACGCCTGCATGACGGTCCCTGTCCCGCTCCTCCTCTCCAAGGTCGTCGTCGTCGGCACCGGCCTCCTCCTCGGAGCCTTCTACGTCCACTGGCTCGCAGACCACCCGCTCATCTGGCAAGGCCCCGCACCACCAGACCACGCCGTCGCCAACGCCCTCCGTCCGTCCCACCTTTCCCCTCCCCACTCCACCTCGCCCTCGCACCCCCCTTGTCCTCGCCGACTGATGACCCTCGGGCTTCCTGCAGGCTACTACTCGCAGTTCTACCACTCGCCGCCGTACTATGCCGGCACCCTGACGGCCGTCGCCGTCACCACCATCCTCGCCACCATCGTCAAGCTCGTCCTGTCGCCCGTCGAGGGCCTCCTCTTTGACGGCGCAACCCTCAGTGCGCTCGCTCGTCCTCTCCTTTTCGACTCTCTCCCTGACTGACACCCTCTGCCCCCGCAGCGCTCCTCCTGTCGGCCCTCACCGTCTACACCTCGAACGTGCTCGCCGCGCTGCGCTTCCTCCCGCTCGACGCCCTCCCGCCCTCGTCCTTCTTCCCCTCGGTCGACCCGGCGACCACCCTCGCGCGCGTCAAGGGCGTCGCAGGCGGCAGCCTCGGACCGGTGCGCCTCGTCGAGGCCCTCCAGAGCGTCGCAGCGTCGCACATGATCATTGCCGTGCGTCCTCTTCTCGCTCCATCTCTTTGTCTCTCGGCGCAGCGGTCATTGACTCGACGCCCTCCCGCTCTCTCGCCCTCGACACAGGTCTCGCTCACCGGCGTCCTCGCGATCCAGGGCGCCCAGGGCTGGGCCGAGCGCCCCTCCTCGACGGCGCACCCGGTACCCGCACCCGCGCCTGCGCCCGAAGCGCGCAAGGTCACGGACACGGCGAGGTAGTGCGTCAGGGCGGGTTCGCGGTGGACTATGGCGGGCGTTTGAGTATTTCGCAAGTGCAACTGAAGGGTTTCTCTCTGTCGCTCTCCCTGGTGCAGGCTCGAGCGCGAGCGAGCGAGGGTTGGACAAGAGATGCGCGCCGCCTTGACGAGGTAGAGAGAGAGCACTAGTGCGCGCAGGGTCTAGAACTCCCGCAAGCACAGCGTGCAGTCGAGGTCGAGCGGGGGAACGCAGGAGGAGAGCGGCCTCCTCGAGTCGGCTCTGCTCACCCGCCGCACCCTCGCCTGGCCAGCGCAAGTGCTCGTCGACAGCACCGAAGGAGCTCTTGACGTCATCCCAGAGCCGCCCGCAACCCCCCGAGCTCTCGACATTGCGCCCCTCGTCTTCATCAGCTGCAGCGAGATGTCGGCCACCGCCACGTCCACAACACCTCTGGGCGACTACCTGGCCCGATCAGGAGGGTTGTTCCACCCTGCCCTCGTGTCTAAACAAGGTGCGCCCCCTTCTCCCTGAGCCAAACGAGCCGAGCTGACCCTCGTCGCCTGCCCCTCCTCCCCTCTCCGTCTTTCGCGTCACAGATGCGTACGGCACGTCCATCTTCAACGGGCCCGACGCGCTCAAAGCCGGCGCCGAGATCGTCAAGTGCCCGTTCGCCCTCGCCGTGACGCCGACCCGCGCGCGCCGCTCCATCCCGACCTCACTCTTCCCTTCCTCGCTAACTTCGACCCGCAAGTCTCGACAGCCCAACCACGAGCTCATGGCCCTGTACCTGTGCCTGCACGTCCTCGACCCGTCGGTCGTCCGCGCCATCCCCGACCTCGACCTCGCCCACCAGGTCTACGTCGACCACCTCCCGACGAGCGAGTCGATGCGCACGACCCTGTACTTCTCGCCGGCCGAGCGCGAGCTCCTGCGAGGGAGCAACCTGTACGGCGCGACCGACGAGAGGGAGCAGGGGTGGCGGCAAGAGTGGGACGAGGTGCGCGGGTGGATCGCAGACGATGCGGTGCGAGAGGGGCTCAGCTGGGACAAGTGGCTGTGGGCGTGCACCATCCTGTCGTGCGTCCGACTCCTCGTTCCCTTCTCAATCTCGAACAGTCGACTGACGTGCTCGCGAGCGGCAGATCCCGGGCCTTTCCGTCGTCGCTCATCGACGGCGACAAGGCCAACTCGACGCCCGTCCTCTTCCCCGGCATCGACATGCTCAACCACCGCCCAACCGCCAAGGTCACCTGGTCGTCGGACGTGCACGCCGAGGTGGCGTCGAGTGACGGCGAGGGCGACAAGGGCAGCTTGACGATCGTCCTCGACGAGGACGTTCCCGCAGGTGCGTCCCTCGTGCTCCCTCTCTCTCTCTCTCTCTGCCAAAACATCGAGCCAACTCCCCCCGCAACCAAACAGGCGAGCAGGTGTTCAACACGTACGGCGCCAAGTCGAACGAGGAGCTCCTCCTCGGCTACGGCTTCGTCTTGCCCTCGAACCCGGCCGACTTTCACGCGCTCAAGCTCGCCATCCCGCCCTCGTGCTCGCCCTCGCTGTTCGACCTCGTCGACTCGCTCAAGCTCGACAACCTGCGCCACTTTGTGCCCCGCAGCGGCGAGCTCCCGCCCGAGCTGCTCGCACAGATGCGCCTCCTCGTCGCGCAGCCGGACGAACTCGACGAGGTCAAGGCGCGCGCCGCCGCTGCCGCAGGCGGAGGGACGCACGCGTGGAACGAGGTCGCCGGGTTCCTGAGCTGGGAGAACGAGCTCGACGTGCTCGCCTCGCTCGAGGGCATGCTCGAGAGCAAGCTGCACGCGTTGCGGCAGGGCGCGGCGGGCGCGTCGGCCGAGGGGGTCAGGCCCGAGGTCGCGCACATGGTCGAGGTCTACCGTCAGGGTGCGTCCCCCTCTCCCACTCTCACTCTCTCGTGCCGGCACTGACCCCTTACGCCGAGCAGGCCAGATCGACATCCTCGAGGCGGCGATACGGTACCGCGAGCAGCTGTTCGAGGCGACGGTCGCCAAGGCGGAGGAGGCAGGCGTCTCGCTCGCGTTCGAGGACGACGATGAGATGGAGGACGAAGAGGAAGGAGGCGAGAGCGAGGAGGAATTCGCAGACGAATAGGAGACGCGTCGGTTCGAGCTCCCCCTTTGCGTCCACGTTTGAGAGATGCACGTGAAGCTCCAAGCTAGGGCGATACGGTCGCTGTGAGCGAACTCGCGGTTTTGCCGGCTCGGATCTGTGCGTCGGCGGGGAACTTCCAGGCGCCTCGCTCTCGTCCACACGCCGCTCTCGTCGCCGGAGCTCAGACGCAGCCCTACGATGGCCAGCAGTCCGCTCAGATTCGGCCTCACCGTGTGCTGGATCGCCACGAGCGCTGTGCGTCCTCGTCTCCCCCCCCCCCGCCCGCTCCCCCACCTCGTCGCGAGCTGACCTTGCTTCTCGTCGCACACAGCTCCAGTACGGGTACCACATTGCGGCTCTTAACTCTTCCGCCGAGTCCATCACCTGCGATGCGTCGCGCCCCGACTCGCGCTCGCCGCACGCAGCCCTCGGCCTCCCCTCCTGCGTTCGCATGTCGGACGCCGCGTTCGGGACCGTCACGAGCGCGTACACGATCGGTGGGCTCGTCGGGAGCTTGGGAGCGGGCAGCATGATCGAGCGGTGGGGCAGGAAGGGCACGGCGGTCAGGAGCGCGCTCGTCATCATGCTCGTGCGTCGCCCGACCTCTTTCCTTCTCTCTCTCTCAATGGCGGACCAGCGAGCTCACTGTCTTCCTCTGCGCGACAGGGAGCAAGCGCGGTATCGTTCGGCTCGTCTCTGCTCGTCTTGGTCCTCGGGCGGGTCCTCGTCGGCATCTGTGCGCGTCTCCCTCTTTCCTCCTCTCCCGTCCAGGTCACTGACCGGCCCTCTCTCGCAGCGTGCGGCATCGCCACCGTCCTCGTCCCGCTCTACCTGAGCAGTGTCGCCCCACCTTCCATCGCCGGCAACATCGGTGAGCACGCTCGGTCTCTGTCGTCGGCGCGAGGAGCAGAATGTGACGAGGAAGACGGGTTCGCGCGCAGGCATCCTCACCCAGATCTCGATCAATGTCGGCATCTTTGCGGCCCAGGGCTTCTCCAGTACGTCTCGTCGAGCATTCCCTGAGGGACGCACCACGTGAGCTGACTTGCCCGCCGTCGCAGTTCCGCTGTCGACGCCCGACACGGGTCGATGGCGCTTCGTCTCGCTCATCTCGATCGCGGTCGCGGCTGTTCAGGTGCGCCACAGTCTCTCTATCCCTCCCCAGTGCTCCGTCCTGACGCTGCCGCACTGCAGATTTTGACGAGCCCGCTCGTGCCCGAGAGCCGGGCAACGGACTCGGTCGATACTCGAGGGTACGAGGCCATCAGCGACGAGGAGCGCACACCGCTCGCCTCAGACGTCGACGGTGCGTCCCTCTCGTCCTCTCTGTACGTCGGCGGATCCTGACCTCGGCGTGGCCCCCATCGTGCAGCCCCTTCTCCTCGGCGCAAGGACGACGACCCCGAGCGCTCCCTCTCGGTCCTTGACGTCCTGCGCTCGTCCGACCCGGCTGTACGCAAAGCCCTGTGGACGCTCGTCGCCGTCATGCTCTTCCAGCAGTTCTCGTGCGTCCCACTCTCTCTGACTCGGTTCTCGTGTGAGGTCGGCCGCTCACTCTCCTCTTGCCTCGTCGCAGCGGCATCAACGCGGTCCGTCCTCGTACCCTTTCCTTCTTTACGGCGTAGCACTGACCGTGTATCCACCTCGATCGCGCAGGTCATGTACTACAGCACCAAGTGAGCCCCCGTCGACCTCCCCTCACTCGTCGACGCGCCTCTGACCTTGTCGCTCGTCGCGCAGGATCCTCACCGCCGTCAACCCTGGTAGCGCCAAGATGGTGTCGCTCTACGTCACGCTCGGTGCGTCGGCCTAGCCTCTCCCCTTTCGTCCTCGGTCGCTCACTCTCGCATTCCCACAGTCAACCTCGTCATGACCTTCCCGGCCATCTTCCTCATCGACGTGCGTCCCAGTTCCTCTTCTTTTGTGACAGGAGTACGGGTGATTGACTCACCTGCGAGCCCTGCAGCGCCTCGGCCGTCGCTCCCTCCTCCTCGTCTCGCTGTCGGCCATGTCGCTCTCGACGGCCGTCCTCGGGTGGGCCATCAACACCGAGCACTTTGTCGTCGCGTCGACGGGCATCATTGCCTTTGTCGTCAGCTTTGCGGTCGGGCTCGGGCCCGTGCCGTTTGTGCTCGTCGGCGAGCTGCCGCCCAAAGAGGTCCGTCTCCCTCTCACCCTTTTCCTCGTTCCTCTCGACCCGCCACCTCGCCGAGCAGACAATGACTTTGTCGTCCACCCTCTTATCCCTCGCAGGCAAGCTCGGCAACCGCCTCGATCGCTGTCGCCGTCAACTGGCTCAGCAACCTCGCCGTCGGGATCGGGTTCCTCCCCCTGCGCGACTGGCTCGCCGGCTCGAGCGACAAGAGAGGGAGCGTCTTCTTCCTCTTTACGGCCCTCACGGCGCTCGGCGTCGTTGTAGTCTCGCGCCTCGTGCGGTAACCTCGACGGCCTTTTTGTCTCTCTCGGCGGCGCGGCTTCGAGAGCGAGAGTGGCTCTGTTCCGGGCCTGTTGTCTGTATCTACTCGCTCCCAGTGGACGACGTCGGACGTCCCGACGAGCAGCAAGCCCACCAGCACATGAGCGCGGTCGGGCGAGAGCGAGGCAAAAGTCCGAGAGCGAGAGCTCGACTTGGGAAGGCCGACTTTGTTCGAGTGCGCACGCGCCGCTCCAGAGACTGGCCTCGCCAGTCGCACTCGCTGCGAACGAAAGCGGCTCTGCCTCTGCGCGCAGGCCGTGCCCATGAACGCGGGCGACTCTCAGCGGCGTGTCGATCTCGCGCGAGGGCAAGCGCTTTGCTGGAGGAGCAGCAAGCGCCTCTCTACACACTCCTGCCGGACGCTCGCCCTGCAAGCCCCACACATGAGAGCGAGCTGCACACCGTGGGACGAGCGCGCCAGGCCAAAGCGGCGGGAATGCGACAGCGGCCGACTGTCGGCCGCTCGGTCCCTCGATTTTCTGTTCCTCGCTCGATCGCGCTTTCCGCTTCCAAGCTTGTTCTCTTGCGGGCGCTTCGTGTTCTTTAGCTCGAACTCGTTCGGCGGCTGTCCATCATCCTGGAGATCCGCGCACTGCGAGCAGATCTGCAGAGCCTGGGTTGCGAGACTCGCGGGCTCGAGGAGCTCGACGAAAGCATCGCCGCTCAGCGGTGAATCAGACTCTCTCTGTGTCGCACGAGGGGGAGCGGAATGGTGCAAGGGCAGACGCTCGAAGCGAAGCCGAATCGCGACACGAGTGACGAGAGTTCGCGCTCGCGGCGCGCGCTCGCGCCCCTCTCGAACGACAAGGTTGAGTGGCCACGAGATGAAAAGCGCGGGGCAAGGACCCGCGCGGTCAGGCTCGCGGGGTAATGGTGACGGTGACGCCGAAGAAGGAGGAGGAGGAGGTGCGACGGCGACGCCGCCCTGTCGGAGGAACGTCCGCTCGCGAGGGGCTGAAAGAGGAGAGAGTGTGTCTGTGCGTCCGTGCGCGCGCAGCGTACGCGCGTGTCGGTTTAGAATAGGCTCCTGTCTCGCTTGTCGACGCTCGCGTGGCCACTTGGTCAGGGACCGAGATCGGACTCTGCCGAAGGGAGCACCGCCAACGCCGCGTCGCTTTACGCAGCTCCGGTCGCAGCTCTCCTCTCTCTCACACGCACAGCCATGGGTGCAGCGGCCGTGCAGCACTCTCCAGCAACCATGGCCCTCCCCCCATCGCCGACCAAGAGCGGCCGCGCCAGGTGAGTTTCCCCGCGACCGCCGTCGCGCCCTCTCCCTCGTCGACGGCAGCCTCGTGCGACGCACAGCTACGGCAGACAGTCCTTGTGCACGTCACTTACGCTCGCCGTCCCCCTGCCCTGAACAGCCCGAACCTGTACCACCTCGACGTGCGGCAGTGAGTTCCGCTCCCTGGACCCCTCTCTCGCCTGCGCACGCGCTGACCTTGCTTGCCCGCCCGTCCACAGGCAGCCTCGTCAAGCTCGCATGGCTGGCTCGGGCGAGAAGGCCGACCGTCGCCCGATCGACCCGCCGCCCATCATCCGCCTGCGCATTCGCCGACCTTCAGCTCGCAAGAAGCCCGCCCACCTCCTCACCGACGACGACCTCGCGACGCCGACCCTCACGCACACGCTCTTCATGTTTGCGTCGCTCGTCGAAGAGGACAGCGAGCAGGAGATGTTCGAGGTCTGCGGGTCCAAGACCGCCGTCGTCAGCGGCAGCGTCGTGTCGAGCCTGTTCCACTTGCGCGACCAGAGCTGCTTCGTCTTTCCCGACATGAGCGTCCGCATGGAGGGACGATGGCGGTTCAAGATGAGCCTGTACGAGGTCAGCGAGTGCGTCCTCGCCTCGCCTCTTCTTCGCTGCCCGGACCCTGCCTCGCGTACTGACCTCGCTTGTCTTTCCTGCAGGGATGGCGCCGAGTTCCGCACATCGATCCTCACCGACGTGTTCCAGGTCTACTCGAGCAAGCGCTTCCCGGGCATGAGCAGTGCGTCGTCTCGTCCCTCTCCTTTCTCGCTCGCGTTCCTCGACTGACTCTCCTCGCGCCCCTCCCCAGAATCTACCGAGCTCTCTCGGTCGTTCGCGCAACAAGGACTTAAACTCCGCATCCGCCGACCCGAGTCCGTGTACGTCGCTCTCTTCATGTCGCGCTCCCGAGGGAGAGGTCCTGACCGCCTTCCTTTCTCCAGCAACCACGAGGACAGCAACGAGCCCCCGACACCTCCCACCCCCGTGTCCGCGCCCAAGAAGCCGACTGCTCGTCGCACGAGCAACGAGTCGTTCGCCGAGCCCACGCCCCGACGGCCGTCAGCTCCCGTCGCGTCGACCTCGCAGCACGGGCTCGGCGTCCACCCGCCGCCGCCGCCGCGCCTATTCGCCTCGTGGGACGCGGCGACCGGTGCGGCTCGGGCGCGCACGAGCCCGCAGCTCGCGTCGCGAGGGCTGTTGGCCGCGCCGGCGCGAGAGGCCCCGCTTGGCGGCGTCGTCCCTCGCCCGCCCACCATCGCTCCTGCCCCCTCGGCGCCGCCTCACGCGCCGCAGCAGTCCTACTCTGGGCCGCAGCGCACCGCGTCCGGGAGCCACCGCCTCCAGGCGCACCCGTACGGCCTCCTTCAAGCCGCGCCCACTTTCCCTCACGCCCGCCCTCTCCCACCTCCTCGAGCGCACACCTTTGCGCACCAAGCCGTCCCTCCCTCGTCGCACTCGTATCCTCCTCCTCGATCTCGCGCGCACTACCCGCTGCACCCGCACTCGCCGCCGCCGATCCTCGCCCCGCTCCGGCACCATCTCGGCCCGCCTCACTCGCCCTCGTCGGCTTCCACCGCCGGATCGTCCCGCCCGCCGTCGGCAGCGTCGACCTCGGCGTCGAGCAGCTACATGGCGACGGGCCCGCACTCGCACCACGCGCACGATCAGCCACAACTGCGCCTGTCGCCGCCGTCGCTCTCGAGCAGCAGCTCGCGCCCGCAGACCCAGGCGGCCGAGTCGTCCCTGCGCTCCACCGACGCGCCCGTCGCGAGCGCCGCATCGCCCGCGTGCGACAGCGACCGCCCGGCGGGCTCGCCTGCGCGCCCGACGCCGGCGAGGACGGGCAGCCTTGCGATGCTGCTCGGCGAGGGGCGCGACGCCAAGGAGGTCGACGGCGGCGACGGCGAGGCCATGTTCTACTGAAGGCCGACGATGGAGCTGGGCTGGGACCGACGACGGAGCTCAGGCAGGTGCGGTCGAGGCGAGGCGGTCAGTGCGGGCTCGAGCGGGACGAGGTGGAACGAGATAGCGAGCCGGCCGCTGTCATCTGGGTCGCGCGGACCCTACTGCAACTATCTATGATGCCCATACTCTCTGCTCGAGAGTCATCTGCGTCGAACCCGCGCGAGAGCGCGAGCTTCAGCGCGAAAGGAGCAGCGAGGACGAGGGCCACCGAGCGGTGCTGCCTTTGGAGGACACAGGCGCGCTTGCAGCTTCACACGAAAGCCTCACAGGGACTCTGGCTGCCGTAAGAAGCCCGCCCGAAGCTGGTGTCGCCGCCCTCGTGAACCGAACGTCTTCATCGCCGACTCTCGCTTCTTCGGCTCTTTCCACCATGCCGCTCCCGCAAGGCGTCCCTACTGCGCCTGCACAGCTCTGCTTGATTTCGTCACTACCCGCCACTCACCCGACCGCACCCCCTCGTGCTCGTCTGGTCGGCCGGTGCGTCCTCGCTCCCTTCCTCTCCGCACCCGACGAGCCAGAGCTGACCCACCCGCCCTGGCCCATAGCGTCATCGCCTACGACCCGACTCGCGCACTAGCACTGCTCGCCGACGGCCCGCACGGCCTCCTCGTCGACCTGTCGCTCGTCATGCACCACAACGGCCCAGCGGCGCCGCGAGCAAGAGACCGCCTCATGGTCACTGGCGAGCTCGTCCTGCACGACGTACGTCCCGCCGTTTCTCTCGAGATCCTTCCCTCTCTCTCTCTCGCGGCGTACTGACGAGCCCTCGCCCTTGCAGAACCCCATCCCGCTCCCCTCGATCGACCCTTCCCTCCCTCTAACCTCGACGAGCGCGCCCGAGGTCGACCCGCGCGTCGTCCTGCTCGCAGAGCGCATGCAGCACTGCGAGGAGCTCGACATGGAGCAGTGGAGAGCGGCGGTTGAGGCGGCGCGGGCGTACGGCGAGCGGTGAGGCGCGCAGAACGGGGCGCTCCATGAAGCGCCTCGTCGAGACTGAGCAGGGCCAGGAGCAGGGCTCGTGCGGTCGCAGAGTCGACTGCATTGCGTCTATGGCACCAAGCCTGCGCGGGCTCTACATCGACTGTGCCCGAGCGGCCTCCTCCCTCCCCTCGCCCACCGACCTCGCCCACCGCCCTCGCGCGCTCCCTCACTCCCGCCACCCTCGCCTCTCGACCTCGTCCCTGAGCACCCTGATCGCACCCGGCCCAGCCTTGCAGCACCCGCCGGCGACGACGCCCTCCCACTCGCCGCACGCGAGCGCGTCGCCGACCGCGTCGGCGACGAGCGCAGCCCACGACGCGTCCGTCAGGCCCGCCGGGTGCGACCACGTGCGCGAGCGCACGTCGTACACGGCGCCGCCGTCCGGGTACAGCACGAGCCACGGCTTGGGCCCGGCCGGGCTCGTCAGGCTCGTCGGGCGCGCGGCAGCAGCGACGGCGGCGCCGAGGGCGCGCACGACGCCGCGCGCGGCGAGCGGCGACGTGCAGTTGAAGCCGAGGCCGGCGGGCTGGGCGAGGCCGTCGGCGGGCGCGAGGACGGCGTCGACGAGGACGGCGAGCTGGGCGTCGAGCGACTCGAGGTGGGCGAGCGCCGCGTCCGGGAACCGCACGTCGGCTGCAGCGCCTTGAGGCGTCGCACGCGGAAACACGAGCGAGATGTAGAAGGGCGGCTGGGGGCGGTCGGGGTGCAGGACCGAGAAGACGTGGGCCGCGTGGCGGATGGCGCGCACCTCGGCGAGCGAGGGCACCGTCTCGAACGCGACGAGGCCGACGCGGGCGTCGTCGTCGGGTCCCGCCGCCGCGCTCGACTCGGAGAAGTGGACGAGCCGCTGCAGGTGCCACGCGGCGAGGTGCGCCTCGTCGTCGCTCACGCCGGCGCCGCGCACGGCGTCGAGCGGGAGCGGCACGGCCGCGAGCGCCTCGGCGCTGCTCGCCGGTTGGGCGTCGGGTGCGGCCGACGCGGCGGGCCCGAACGGCGGCGGGTACGCGCCCGTGTACTCCTGACCCGGCTGGAGCGCCGAGCCGTACGGGCCGAGCGAGAGGGCGACCTGGGCGCGGCGGCTCGACGAGGCGGTCGAGCTGGCGGGCGGGTGGTTGGCGCACGAGGCGCACGCGACGGGGAGCGCGGCCGTCATGGTGGCAAGGGCGGTCGAGGACTCGGCGGCGGTCGGGGCGCGAGACGAGGGGAGAAAGAGCGGGAGGGACGATTGGTATCTGCGAGCGGTGCAACTCTCCGTGTGTCAGCCTCCTACTTGCGCCCACCTCGAGAGAAAGAGAGAGAGAGAGAGGCGGGACGCACGTGCACGTCTCGACAATGTCGGCGCCGGCGTCGATCCAGGTGCGGTGCAGGCGGTCGAGCTGGCTGCGGCCCGCCTCGTCGGCGAGCAGCTCGGAGCTCCACAGGGCCGAGTCGAGCGCGAGCTCGAACGGCGGAGCTTGGAGCGTCGTGCCCATGCCGCCATCTGCGCGCGCGAGGGCGAGGGGTGAGCGAGAGGGAGATGAGGGCGGGGCGGAGGAGGAGGAGGAGGAGGACGCACCGAGGATGACGACGCGGCGGGCGGGCGGAAACAGGCCCGAGAAGGTCGGCGTAGCAGGCATGGCGACTGCTCGTGTGTAGCGAGAGCGAGGCGAGCTTCCTCCTCCTCCGAGCTCCCCGCCGTCTCTGCCGCAGAGTCGAAACTCTCTCAACGCGGTCAAGTTCCTTGTGCGACCACTTGCGAGGCTCTACGACGGTGTATTCGAGCTGCTCCCGGCTCATGCGGCTCGCCCGAAGTTGTTCTCGAGCGTCTCGAGCGCTTTCGCCTCGCACGGCCTTTCTGCGCTCTCTCGCCGTCCGCTCGGGCACAGGCTGCATTGCGTGTTTCGCGCGGTCGCTCCGTGGCTCTCGTGGCCGTCGAAGAGGCCGGCGAGGTCGCGCCGGGTGGGCGCAGCGGCGCACTGGCCTCGCGAACGCTCTCTGCATTCCGTCGTCGCGAGCGTCGCGCGCGCGCAGCTTGTCGTGAGAAGCAGCGACAGCGCACGAGGGGCACTGTGCACTGCGACTCGACGTCGAGCAGGGCAGAGCAGCACGCCAGCGAGCGGTGAGAGCGCGTGCGGCGCTGCAAGGCGGAGCTGGCAGCGGTGAAGCGAGGGTGCACTAGCGGCGCATCCCGCCGGGTACCGCCGGTTGGGCAAGGCAAGCCTGAGGAGGTGGGGGCGACGAAGCAGGGGAGAGAGCACGGGGGCTGAGCCGTGTTCGGCGGGTGCGAGGGAGGGGGCGCGATGCTCGGAGGAGAGCGGGACGAGGGTGGCAGGGAGCGACGACGAGGGAGCGCAAGCGGGGTGGCGCGCTGCGGAGAGCGGGTGCGAGAGCGGGTGGGAAGTGCCCTGTAGCGCCAAGCAGTGCTGGAGAGAGCTGCGGCCGGTGGTCGACGAGGAGGACGACGAGGAGAGGGGCGGCCACCGATTGGCTTCGTCTGCCACCTTCACCGCCCTCCACCTCCAGGTGAGCCACTGTGTGCCCCTGTCGACCGAGTCCAGCACGACTGACCCACCCCACCCGCCGCACAGCCATGTTCTCGCTCTCGTCCGTCGTCGAGTCGGTCTTTGGCACCCTCGCCGCCGAGGAGACGATGCCCCAGAGCCGCGCACACGACGAGGACCGCTCGGCCACCTCGACCGACACGATCGACAACCCGGAAGACGCCCAGGCCAACGCTCAGGAGCTCCAGGACAAGCAGGACGACGCCGACGGCGCCGAGGACGAGGACGAGGAGGAGGTGCCCGACGTGAGCTCCCTCGCCTCTCTCGCCGTCACTGGGGCCTGCAGAAGCGCCCTCCCACTCTCGAGAACCCTCGCACTGACCCACGCCCCCCACCCCCCGTCCACAGCAGGGTGACGAGATCCGGGAGGGTGCGTCGCCTCGTCCTCTCTCTCTCTCCCTCTTTCCCTCTCATCGCCTCGCCGCTCCAGAGTAGCCCAGCTGACACGACACCCCACCGCGACAGCGTGCGGCAACACCAAGGTGTGCAAGGAGTTCAAGCACCACTTTGAGGAGTGCGGCGAGCGCGTCGCGGCAGGCAACACCATCATCGACGGCGAGACCTGCGTCGAGGAGCTCTGTGCGTCCCTCGCTCTCTCATTCGTCGTGCGTGGTGGTCGCGAGGCGCGCCGGGCGGGCACCGAGCGGCGGGATGAGGCGATGGCGCGTGCGAGAGAGCCGGTCGTGGTGGCGCGCCTCGTTCTCCGCCCGTCCGAACGGACGGTCGAGCGAGCACACAGCGTACTGACCTTGGTCTCGACCCTGCCTGCAGTCCACTACATGCACTGCGTCGAGGACTGCGTGCGTCCACTCTCCCTCTCTCCTCTCTCCTTCGTGTTTCAGAGCTAACCTCGCTTTGCCCACTACAGGCCGCGCCCAAGATCTTTGCCGCGCTCAAGTAGAGTGTGTGCTCGAGGTTCTGAGCAGGTGCAGGAGGAGGAGGGGGGAGAGGGGCGAGGCGAGGTCGAGAGGGGTAGACGGAGGAGGTTGACGGTGTTGAAAACCGCGCCATGTGATTCTTTGCGACCCGTGCATGTCGAGGAGATTGTCGAGCGCTTTACTCGGCTTGTCCAGCAGGCGCTCGAGAGCGAAAGCTGGTCGTCGTCGTCGTCGTCGAGGACGAGCACCGCCTCGTCCGGCTCTCAGCCTCCTCGACACGCCGCCATGCTCGACGCGGCGCTGCACAACCGCCTGCAGCCTGTCGCCACTTCATCAGGGCATGCGCCCCTCGTCGTCCTGAGCGACTCGCTCCTCCAGCCCTCGCTCGCCGCCCTGCGTACCTTTGTCCACTCGGCACTCGTCGCCCCGCCGCAGGGCAGCGTCGTCCTCGTGTGCGCAGAGCAGCAGTCGCACCGCTTGCTGCCGCCCAGGCCCACCTACGACCCGCAGCGGGTGCGCGTCGTCGACGGCTTGCTCGCCGCCCCGTTCGCCTCGATCTCGACCGCGACCTCGCCCTCGACACTCGCACCGTGCGCGAGCTACGACTCGGTCGACCTGTCGGCCACGTCCGGCACCGCCGACCTTGTCGCCGCAGCAACGGGCGCCATCGCCGCCGCCGACGACCATGCTCCGCTCCTCGTCGTGCTCGACTCGGCCAACGCGCTCGCCGACGAGCTCGAGGGCGGCGTCAGCGACGCGCTGAGGGTCGTCAAGGCCTGCTTGGGCGCGCTCAAGGGCAGGAAGGGTGCGTCTCGCGCTCTCTCTCTCGATCGAGGACCATGCGGGCGGCCCGTCGCTCGTAGCGCACGGGCTCGCCAGCTCCATGGCCTCCAGCAGCCAGCGAGACACTGAAACGCTCCCACACAGGTGCACGCCTGGTCGTCGTCCACCACGACGACTTTCCGCCCTGCCCCACCTCGTCCTCGTCCGCCTCGCCGTCCGCCCTCGTCCCCTCCCTCCTCGCCTCGCTCCTCGCGCCAACCCTCTCCCCCTCGACCCTGCACCTCTCGCTCCGCCCCTCATCCCACCTCGAAACCCTCGCGACGCACTACGCGCTCCCGCTCCCCGTCGCCCCACTCTCCTCCTCGTCGTCGCCCACCTCGGGCTCGAGCCCGGACCCGCGCGCCCACGGCATGCTGCGCGCCCTCGCCGCACGCGCAGTCGGCGACCCGTTTGTGCGCCCACGCGGCGCAGAGGAGGAGGACGAGCGCGTCGAGCTCGGCAGGGCGCGGTGCGTCGTCGAGTGGAGCGCGAGGGGGCTCCAAGGCGGCGAGGCGGGCGCAGGGCCCGAGGCTCGGGCAGGCGCGACAGAGGGCAAGGGCAAGGCGAGTGCGGCGGTGGCGGCCCAGGCGAGGGAGCGCGCGAGGGAGAGGGACAGGGTCGCAAAGGGCGAGGTGCCGCGCGTCGTCAGGTGGGGCATGTGCGGCGCGGCGCTCGGTGCCGGCGGCGGTGAAGCGGGCGCGACCGTGCGAGAGGTCGGCGTGTGGGAGGTCGTTGATGCGGCGGCGGGGCGGGCACAGGTGCGTCACTTCTCCCCCGTCTTTCGTCCAGCTCGAGCCCGCTCTGACCTCTTCCGCCTCTGCTCGCAGCTCTCTCCCCTCGCCTCTCCCTCGCCTTCCGCCCCAACCGCTCCTTCGACATCCTCCCCCCACCCCGTCCCAGGACCGCCTCCCGTCCACCCGTCCGCCGCACCCGCCGCGTCCGCCTCGCCCCTCACCTTCTCCCTCTCGGACACGCTCACGCCCGCCCAGCTCGCCGCGCGCGCCGCCGTCCCCAACCCGTTCGCGCACGCCAATCTGCCCATCTATGGCCAGGAGGGCTACGTCGTGCCCGTGCTGCCCGGCGCGCTGCGCGAGGGAGGAGGAGGAGGAGGAGGAACGGCGGGAGGCGGAGGAGGGATCGAGTACACGCCCGATAGGGGCGATGATTGGGACGAGGAGGACCCGGATGGGGACCTCGAGCTGTAGCGAAACGAGGACCTGGCTGCAGCGAGAGGTGCGCCTCGGCCTTTGTGTGCGGGCGGCGGCGTCGTCTTCTGAGAGCGAGAGAACCAGCACAAGTTCGCCCTCTCGACACCGTTCAGCTCTCCCACTTCGAGGCTCTCTTGCCAGAGCGTCGCAGGCTGTGAGACAGAGGTGCTCGGCATGCGCTCGCCGTCGAGGGTACAGCTCGGCGAGCGCGCAAGGGCCGAGCAAAGACGACGCGCGGGGCTCGAGCGCTCGGACGAGGGCGCACGAGCTGCATGTTCTCTGACCGAGTGGCGCTTGCGCAGATGCTGTAGAGCTGTGCGAGGTTCAAGACCGTGCGCGCAAGGAAAAGAGAGCGAGCGAGAGAGAAGGACGGCCACGAGGAAGGGCCCGACCGCGTCGAGGAGGGAGGGGCGGGCCTGCAGCTGTCGCGCCGCAGCTCTCGCGCTCTCAGCTGTCACTCTCTCTGTCTCTTTGACTCTCCGTGAAGCTCGTGCCGAGCGTGGTCAAAGCGTTGCGCAGGCCGTTGACAGGGACGAGGAGGATCGAGGAAACCGAGCGCGTTGCACAGCGACGGCAGTGCGAGGGCTCGGTCGGCCAAGCTAGATCTGACAGTCTGATGCGACGAAGGCGGTATACAAGAGAGGGATAGAGAGTGACGCGGGAAGGGAACAAGTACTCGGCGGGCGAGTGCGAGAACGAGAGAGAGAGACAGGGAGGTTGGGAACAAGGCGAGGTCGACAGGCTTGAGGCACAGCTCATCGTGAGGAAGGTCGTAAAGGTCGTTGTCGTGTCGTGCGAGTGCGTGATGCGCGTTATCGGGCGTCGAGGCGGCCGAGGAGGGGACTTGAGAAGGTCGGTCGAGGCGCTCAGGCCCCCAAAGGGTTGACCAGGACGGCGCGCATAATCTGCGAGGGGATGCAGCGGCTACCAGTCAATTTCGGCATCGACAACACGTCGGCGTCGGACGAGGCGACGTCGCGGCGAGTACGAGAGGCGAGAGCTGACGAGCGCACCTGGTCCTGGTCCATCCCGCTCGGGTCCAACGCTCTCGTCCGCCCGTCCCAGTACCGCACCTCGACGCTCGCCGGGCTCCCACAACTCGTGCTCACGCTCGGCCATGGCGCCCTCGCCCTCACCGCCGCCGAACCTCGCTCGCTCTCGCGCGCCGAACCTCGCTCGCTCTCGCGCGCCGAAACCTCGTCGCGCTCGCCGACCGCCGCGACGAGCGCTCGAGGGTCCCACGATCGGGCGCCGCCGACCTCGAGGTCGGCGAGGCCGAGCACCCACGCGTTGAGCTGCCCGTCCTCGGGCGCACCGGGGCGGAACCGCACGCTGAGCGCTCGGACCGAGGCCCACGGCGCGAGGACGGGCGCTTCGACGGGCGGCGCGAACGGTGTCGAGGGCGAGAGGTGCAGCGCCGACGTCAGGGCGCGGTACGAGCCCGTCGCGAGTGCGCGCAGGTCGATCGCCGAGCCGTTACGCGGCGTCGGGCTCGCGCTCGTGCTCGAAGACGACGGTGAGGGCGACGACGCGGCGCTCCTGCGCTCGTCGCCCGGGCTGCCGCCGGTCGCCGACGACGCGCTGTGTCGCTCGCGGTCGCGGTCGAGGACGTGCG
Source organism: Rhodotorula graminis WP1 (assembly GCF_001329695.1). Classification (NCBI taxonomy): domain Eukaryota; kingdom Fungi; phylum Basidiomycota; class Microbotryomycetes; order Sporidiobolales; family Sporidiobolaceae; genus Rhodotorula; species Rhodotorula graminis. The sequence goes on along the minus strand of NW_017264931.1, from coordinate 102,536 downwards.
ACAGCGACGCGAGCGAGCCGTAGCTCCTCGAAGGCGAGAACGCGCTGCTCGGCGGCGAGGGGTGCGAGCGCGGTGGCTGGTGCGGGAGCGGCTTGGCGGCAGGTCGCGAAACGGCCGGCCGGGGAAAGGTGTCGACGAGGGTAGGCGAGGTGAGGAGGGAGTAGCGCCGTTTCGAGGGAACGCGGGCGCGACGAGGGGAGGAAGGTGAGGTCGAGGTTGCACTTGGTGAGGTCGGGGGCGTCGACACGAGGCGGGCGAGCGAGTCGGACGCCGGTCAGCGAGAAAGTAGCTCTGCCGACGTCGTCGAGATGGTCGCGGAGCGCCTGCGCCCGGCATGCGGTCCCGACGTTGAAGAGAAAGTCGACGCCGCGAGGGCCGACGAGGCGACGGGCGAGCTTGACGCCGACTCGGTCTGCGTGCCGACTCTGCGAGCTCGTAGAGAGTAAGTGACGATCCTTTTGAGTAGAATGATAACGTCGGGCGCACCGTGCTCCTGCTTTGGCGCCCATCCTCCTCGTCCAACTCGACCCGCACGGACTCCTCGCCGCGCCCGTCTCCCTCTCCCTCGACCTGCTGCCCGCTCGCCCGCCTCGCGCCTCGAGCTCGCCGACATCTAGACGCCCGCGCCGGGCGAAGGCGAGGTCGACGGCAACCGGTGAAGGTGGCGCGCTCGACGGACCGCCCGAGGCGAACAGGGTCGGGTCGTGAAACGCCGCGAGCGCGACGAACGAGTCGCCCTCGTCGTCGAGCGGGTCGCCGCCGAGCTGCTCGCCGCCCTCCCTCGCCGCCCCCTCGCGCACCTGCACCTCGCCGCCTCGTGGTCGCGCCCATGCGACCGAGGGCCCGCCGCACGCCGGGTCCGACAGCGAGCGTATCGTGTAGGGGCGCGCTCCCAACAGCGAGAAGCTGTGCGGGTGCTCGAACGCCGAGCCGAGGGAGAAAGAGGTGGGCGAGACGGGCGCGGCTGGGTCGAAGAGAAGGGGAGCGAGGGTCGGGCGGCGGGGTGCGGCTGAGGGTGCGGCGAGTACAGGCGAGGGCGCGGGCGAGGGCATCGTGGCTGGTCGTGTCGTCGCAGTCGTAGTCGTGGTCGCTGCGAGGTCGTGACTGGGCCGAGTGGCGGTGTCGGTGGAGGCGGACGACGTGCGCTCGCCGCGGTGCGCCTTGGCGGGCCGGCGGCGCACTGCTCGGCTGCGCGATGCATCCTTGCGAGCAAGTGACCCAAGAGAGGCGAGAGAGCGGCCGAGAGCAGCTGGCGAGAGTGGGGGAAGAGGAGAAGAAGGAGACGAACGCCGAGAGAGGGACCGAGCGGGACAACGATGGCCGGACTGTCCGCACGCTCGTCCCCCCTCGGCCGCCGGACACTCCGCTCATCTGCTCAGGAGACGCCGGCGACTGCTATCCGGGCCGAGAGAGGCAGAGTCGCTCTCGATTGACGACGAGGACGAGGGGGCGGAAATGCGACAAAATGCACGACGACGAACGACGACGACGACGACAGCGAGGAGAAACAGACAACACGCCGTGCACACCGCCCTCGACCCGCCCATCAAGCCTGCACGGGGAGAAGAGAGGGGGTCAGTGCACGCTCGCCGAAGCCGAGCGACGACGAGGGAGAGAGAGAGAGGGAGCTCACCATGTACTTGAGCTTCTTGCGGTCCACCTCGTCGCGCTCGAGGTACTCCTTCTCGATGAGGCGCTCGACGGCCTTCTTGACCATCTGCGGGCTCGGCTGGAACCGGTGCGACAGCTGGCGGATCACCTCGTTGACGAGGTCGAGGTGCTGCAGCACCTTGCGGTCCTTCATGATGCGCACGATGCAGGCCTGCGTGCGCGCGACGTGAGTGAGCCCAGGGGTCACGGGCGCAGGAGGAGAGGGGGAGAGGGAAAGAGGGGACGCACGTCGCACTGCGTGTTCCTCGCCTCGTCGACCTTGCCCTCGGTCTCGCGCCGCTCGGCGTCCGTCTCAACCTTGGCCGCAACCGTCTGGATGCGGATCTTGGCGAGCGGCGCCGTGAAGCTCGTGTTGAACGAGAACTCGTCCGACTCGGCGACGTCGCGCCCGCGAGGGTGCTTGGTGAGCACCTTGAACTTGGCGCACGCGAGCGTCTGAAGCGTGCGCTTGAGCTCCGACGACGGCATGTTGGTCGACTCGGCGATGTCCTGCATGAGGATGCGGCGAGTCAGGCTCGGCTGGGCCAAAGACGAGGCGCGAGGAGAAGAGGAGAGAGTTGTGGACACACGGCGTAGCGAAGCTTCTCGTCGTCGCCGAGGCCCTCGAACAGCGCCAGGACGACCATGGCGTACGTCGACACGTTGAGCTCGTGCGAGCGCGCCTTGAACCGCGTCTTGACGTCGACTTGACCTTGGTCCGGCATGAAGGTGAGCTTGCGGCCAGAGTGCTTGTGCTGGTAGAAGGCGTCGAACGCCTTGACGCCGTCCTGGAGCACCTTGGGCAACGTGCACGACTTGTCCTTGGCGTTGAACGGCCAAAAGTTGCTGCCGCACACGATCGGGACCATCTCGAACGGCGCCTTCTGCGGGCGTGGACCGACAGAGGGGAGGGTTAGTTCAGTCGCCGGCGCTCTTGGACAGGGCGAGGTGGGAGAAAGGCGAGGGACGCACGATTGTGGCCGTCTGCTGATGCCGGCGGTACTCGTCGACCGTGTCCTCGCTCGTCTTGACGTCGCGCATCATGCCCTCGGCGCTCTTGGCAAACTCGGCGCCGGCCTCGATCTTGAACTTGGCGAGCATGTTGCGCTCGGCGTCGTCCGACACGGACCGCTGGCTGATGAGGCGCTTCGACAGGTGCTGGTTGTAGTACTTCTCGAACGCGTCCTTCTCGTTCAGGTACCGGAACAGGGCGACGGCCTTGTTGAGCACCTCGTCGACCTCGGCCTCAGTTTTCTGCGTGTGTGTGCGGCGAGTCAGTAAAGGCACGAGGGCGAGAGGGAGAGGGAGGAAGGAGGGACGCACGCCCTTGAGGCCCTTGCGCAGGTTGTCGTCGATGAAGAGGGAGATGTACTCGGGCGACTTGCGGTTCTCGTTGACGAACACGGAAAAGGCCTGCGCGCGCGGGTTCACGAGTCAGGGCCACGAGTGGCGACTGAGGAACGAGAGGGAGAGAAGCGGGGCGCACGTCGTTGATGATCTTCTCGAACGCCTTGTCGCTCCCGAACGCCCTCGCGAGGAGCGTGTCGAACTTGTCCTTGAGGTCGAGCACGTTCTGGACCCACGCGAGCGCCGCCTTGGTCCGCGCGCCGACCGCGCCCGCTCCCGCACCCGCCGCACCTCCTGCTTCGGGCCGCTTCTTCTTGCCCGCCGCCGCGCCTGTCTCGTCGCCGTCGCCCGTCTCGTCCTCGAGCGCCTTGCCCTTGCCCTTGCTCGCCGCCGCCGTGGCGTCGCCGTCGTTCGCCGGCGCCGGCGCGAGCATGACGCCCTCGTTGACCTGCTTGCCGACGGCGACGATCCAGGCGCTCAGGCCCTTCTGCAACTCGGCGTGGCCCTTGCCGACGCGGCCAAACAGGGTGTACAGGAGACGCAGGTCGTCGATGCGCGACTCGGCGACGAGCGTCGACAGGCCCGACGCCGGGTGCTCGAGGATCGAGACGAGGTGCTGCTCGATGAGGACGTGGTCGAGGAGCGACAGGAGGAGGGGCTCGGTCGAGGGCCCGAGGTACGACTGGGCGCGCGTCTGCTCCTCCTCGAGGCGGCGGTTGATCTGCGGGCGACAGGAGCGCGCGTGAGTCGCCGTTCATCTCGCCCCGAGCGGCCGCGAGAGAGAGAGAGAGAGAGAGAGAGAGAGAGAGGGAAACAGGGACGCACGCGCTGCAGGAAGCTCGGACAGTCACACTCGACGAGGAGCCTCGCGCTCTCCCTCGAGTAGAACTCCTCGGTCTGCTTGAGCAGCGCCTGCTCGAACGCCGTCTTGTACGGGCTCTCCTGCGCGCCCGGCGGGCCCTCGCCCATGACGGTCCTCGCGCGCGCCGCCGCACTGCTGCTGCTCACGACGGGCGACCCACTGCCCGTGCCCGCCGAGGCCTGGATCGGGAGCGGCACCGGGCCCTCGTCCGTCAGGCGCGACAGGATGTCGACGGCGCTGTGGATCGCCGAGCGCGACACGACCTCGCCCTCGCGCTCGATGCGGATGACGGTCAGGAGCGTGTTGATGAGGTGGTGCGCGACCGTGCTCGGGTCGGCGGTCGGGCGCTGAGAGGGCGGGATGACGGCGGCGGCCGCGGCGGACGAGCGCGACGAGGTGGCGGCGACGGCCGGTTTCGGCTTGGTCGAGAAGAGGATGACGTGGTGGAAGAAGAGGGACAGGCCGAGGTCGAACACGCTCGGGACGGCTGCCGAGCTTGAGCTCTGCCAGTGCTTGTCCTGCCGGCCGGTGGGTGGGGGGTCAGTACAATCTCTCGGGCTAGACAGGCGAGGACGGACGACGCACGAGGTATTTGAGGACGTCCCGGATCTTGCTCATGCACGCGATGTGGTCGTCCCACACCTCGCGCAGGCGATCGAGGAAGAGCTGCCCCGCCGCCGCCGTCGCGACGCTCTCGCCGCTGCCCGTCGCGCCGCTGCCGCTCGCGCCGACGACCGATGTGGCGTGCGGGAACACGGGGACGACCTTGGCGCGCGTCTCGGCCTCGAGGTGCGCCGAGATGAGCTCGGCGACGGCGTTGTACAGCTGGTGGCCCTGCGAGCGTGCGAGAAGGGGAGGTGAGCCGATGCTGCGGGATGAGGCGGGAGAGAGGGAGGCGCGCCTTCTTGTGGAGGACGAGGTGGTAGGCGTAGCGGTACGTCTCCTCGAACGAGAGCTGCGAGACGTTGTGGTTCTGCACCTGCTGGATCGCCTCCTTGAGCCGGTCGAGGGTCGAGTCCAGCGGCTCGGTTTGCTGCAGGAAGCAAGCTAGTCAGTCGTCGCCCTCGCTGACGGGTTCCTCCAGCTGCGCTGCCTGCACAGAGTGTGGGCCAACGCGGCAGAGAGTCCGGAGAGAGCGGAGCGCACCTTGCGAGGGGCTTTGACCCTGCCCGTGCCGCGCATAGCGGGCCTGCGGATGGCCATGGTCGACTGTTGGCTGCTGCTGGTCCTCGGTGGCTGGCGCGAGGTGTTGCGGTCGAGGCAGAGCTCTTGCGATGAGCGAACACGAGGGTGAGGTTTGGGATGACGTTGGACGGCTCGCGACGGGGGTCGGGGCGGCCTATCCTGCTGAAAGGGGTGCAATCAGCTGGTGCAGGCTACACTCGAAGCTGCTCGAGCGTGTGCGAGGCGAGAGTGGTCGACAGCCTCCCCGCTCCTCGTCGAGCGGCCGGTGGCGGCCGCCCGCACTTCTCGTCTGTGCGCTGTGCCGGCCTTGCTAAGCTCACTGAGATACAATCAGGCGTTCGCACCCGAGCGAACAGAAACAGAGGACCGAGAACTCGTGCGCTCGTCGTCCTCGTGCGCTGGAACACATCTCAGCTCTCGCTCCCCTCGTGACGGCCTGGATGCTCCGACGAGACCGTCGTTGCACTCTGCGCGACCCTATCGAGGCGCCGGACCGCCCTGCGCCGCCTCAGCCGCAAGCTCACGCCGGACCTTGTCCATGTTGGCGCCGAGTTCCCTCTCCCTCAGCTCGTCCTCGGCCCTCGCCCTCGCGCTCCTCCAGCCCTCGCCGCGCTCCTCCTCGCCGATGCCCTCCCACAGGTCCTCGATCCCGCGCCCGTACAGCTCGCGGCCCTCGCGCGTAAAGACGTGCACGACGAGCGTGCCGGCGTCGAGCATGGCCCACCCGCTCGCGTTGTCGCTGCGCGAGGGCGATGTCGAGCTGCGCGCCGAGCGCGAGGCGCGCGACCGGGCGTGCTTGGACGGCTGGGCGGGGAGGCCGTGGATGAGCGGCGAGGTCGAGGGAGGGGCAAAGGGGAGGTCGATGGCCGAGGACAGGTCGACGGGGTTGGTCGCCAGCTGCATGAAAGAGCGCGTGTGAGTGACCATGTGACGTGATGTGCACGGTACGAGGCGAAAGGCAGACGCACATGCCGCCGGACGCCCTCTACCGCACCTCGAATGCCGCGCTCCCTGCCCTCCTTGAGGGTCGCGACGACGACCCAGTCGCACCAGCTGCCCTCGGGGTCGGCCTCGCGGGCGTGGATGTAGGCGAGCTCGTCGCGGTCGAGGAACGGGCTCGTCGAGAGGTAGGCGTGAAGCGGGTGGAGCGCCGGGGGAAGGTGAGGAGGCGGAGGGGTCGGGACTGGGGCGGTGGCGAGTTGCGGCGACGCCGGTTGCGGTGAGGCGGTTGGAGCAGTCTCTTGGTCGACGAACCAGGGCAGGGGTGCGTCCGAGCGGGTGGCTGCTGTCCACGCGAAGAGGGACGGCGGGTGGGAGGAAAAGGCGCGGGCAGCGCGGCTGGCGGGCGCGGGCTGCGAGCGGGTAGCTGCGCCGGCCAAGAGTGTGCGTGCGACGAGTGCTGCCCTTGTCGTGGCCATGCTGGCGTGCCGTGTGTTGACGAGGGGAGAGCACCGCCTCGTCGTCCTCATCACCTCACCGAGTTCGGCCTCTCGCTCGTCTCCTGCCGACTCAACCGAGCCTTGCACCTGCTCCCCCTCTCTGCCTCGCTCCCCACTCGACTCCCCTCGACACACGATGTCCCTCCCTCGCCTCGTCATCGTCGGCGGTTCCGGCCGTGTCGCCGTCAAGTTCACCCACACCGCCTCGTCCCACTTCGCCATCGACTCGCTCGTCCGCAACAAGGACCACTTCGACGCCATCTCCAAGGCGGGCGCCACCCCGAAGCTCCTCAGCCTCGAGGACGCCTCGGTCGAAGAGCTCGCTCGCGACTTCAATGGCGCCGACGCTGTCCTCTTTGCGGCTGGCGCGGGCGGCAAGGGTGGAAAGGAGCGCACGGTCAAGGTCGACCAGGACGGAGCCATCAAGGTGCGTCCACCAGGCCGAGCGAGCCGCCAGATTCGGCCCCGACCCATGGCATGAACCGCTCACGCTCCTTCCCTCCCTCGCGCAGGTCTTTGACGCTCTCGAGAGCCTCTCTGGGCCCAAGCCCTACCTCGTCCTTGTCGGCGCTCTCGACACCCGCGACCTGTCCAAGCCGGCTCCCGCTCACTACGTGCGTCGGCCGTTCCCTCCCTCCTCGCCTTTCCCTTCCTCCTTGCCCAGAGACTGACTCGTTCCCTTGTCGACGCAGACCGAGGAGGACAAGGAGGCGTCCAAGAAGGCGCACGACGCGATCGGTGCCTACTACGAGTGCGTCGCCCTCTCTCTTCCTCGTACCGCCGTCTAGGGCGAGCGTCCCGACTCGGCCTGCTCGAGCGCTCGCTGACTGCTCCTCAACCTCGTGCAGCGCCAAGCTCGTCGCCGACCAGAACCTGTCGAAGCGCACGTCGTTCCCGTGGACCGTCCTGCGCCCGGGCCACCTCCTCGACGACTCGGCCAAGGGCCGTGTCGAGCTCGGCGTCACGCACATGGGCGGCGTCACGGTGCGTCCAGCCTTTCCCTGCACTGCAGCCTCGTCTTCCCGCATGCGCGACACATCCACTCACTCGTGCCTCCTTTCCTGCAGCGCGACGATGTCGCCTCGACGCTCCTCGCCCTCTTCCGCCTCTCGCCCGAGCAGCGCGAGCAGGTCCGCGGTCGCGCACTCGACCTCGTCCAGGGCTCGGACCGTGACATGCCTGTCGACGAGGCGGTCAAGCAGGCGCTCGGCAGCGGCGAGTCGAGCCTGTGAAGGAGCGGCCCCCCTCTCCCTCTCTCGGCTCGTCTCGCGCCCGCTTTCTCTCGAATCGACGTGTAGATACGATCCAAATGAAGTACCTCCGCCTCTCTACACCATGCCCGTCGTCGTCGCGCGTCGAGAGAAAGCTGCGACAAGCGCCCTGGTCGAGAAGGTGTCAGCGAGCAATCGCGCCGGTGCCTCTCGGAGACGAGCACGCCGGTCGGTCCGCGGCACTTTCGGCGTGAGCTCAGCGCGTCAACGTGCGGATGGCGTGCTCGTCGAAATTGACCTCGGCGACACTTCATCGAGGATCCGAGATGAGCTGAGCTGGTGAAGCTCTCGCTCGTCCAGCCTCTCTACCTTGCACCTCGACTCTCTGCGCGCCCCCTGTACGACCACCCAGCAGCTCGACGGCGCACACGCCCCCTCTCTTCCCCGCCAGCACCGCCTCGACACTCCCCGCGCAACCCTCGCCTCGACGACTCGCGCCGCCTCCAGCTCGACTAGCCCGCCAGGAGCGCACAGCGCACTCGCAGGAGCAACCATGACAGCAGCCTCGACGCACTCGACCGCGCAGGCCTCGACCTCGACGCCGCCGCACAGCGCCGACGACATGCTCCCCGCCGCCGGCGCCGACGCCTCGCAGCGGCCGCACGAGCAGCCAGCGCGCAACACGCTCCTCGCGCGCGCAAAGGCCAAGGCCCTGCGGTACATCGACTACGACCCGCTCGTCGTCGAGGCCGCGAGCGTCAGCGAGACGCTCAAGCGCGCGGTGGCTGGCGACCCGAGGCGAGGCGCGCTCGCCTACTTCGCGAGGCTGTTCCCTTTCGTGCGGGTGCGTCAAGCTCTATCTCTCTTTTCCTCGAGCGCCGAGTCCAGGACGTGGCGCGAGCGGGCGACGAGGGACGGCACTGACCTTCTCTCCCCCTTGCGCGCCCACAGTGGCTTCCCCTGTACAACGTCAAGTGGCTCATCGGCGACCTCATCGCGGGCATCACCGTCGGCATGGTCCTCGTTCCTCAAGCCATGGTGCGTCCCGCCCTCTCGTCCTCGTCGAGCGCGCCCGGAAACCTGACCCTCGCACCCTCCCACAGTCCTACGCCAAGATCGCGACGCTCCCGCTCGAGTACGGCCTGTACTCGTCCTTCGTCGGCGTGTGCGTCTACGCCCTGTTCGCGACGTCCAAGGACGTGACGATCGGGCCCGTCGCCGTCATGTCGCTCGAGGTGGCTCGCGTCATCCAGCACGTCCAGGACTCGGAGGGCGGCGACATCTACAGCGCGCCCGAGATCGCGACCTGCCTCGCCTTCCTGTGCGGCCTCATCGTGCTCGGCATCGGTCTACTGCGCCTCGGCTGGCTCATCGAGGTGCGCACCCGTCTCCTCCTCTCGGCCTTCCCAAATCTCGACTCGTCGACTCACGTCCTGCCCTCGCCCACAGTTCATCCCCTCGCCGTCCATCGCGGGCTTCATGACGGGCTCGGCGCTCAACATCGCGGCGGGCCAGGTCCCGGCCCTCATGGGCTACTCGAGCAAGCTCAACACGCGCGCGGCGACGTACAAGGTCATCATCAACACGCTCAAGCACCTGCCCGATACCAGGCGCGACGCCGCGTTCGGCCTCTCGGGTCTCGTGTTCCTCTGTGCGTCGCGCCTGTCCAGGACCGTGCCCTAGCTCGTCGTCGCCGAGGTGACTGACCTTGCCCCCCTCCAGATTTCGCCCGGTGGTCCCTCACGCGCCTCGAGCGCCGCTCGCGCAACCCGATCGTCAAGAAGATCGCCTTCTTCGCCCTCACGCTGCGCACGGCGTTCGTCATCATCTTCCTCACCGTGTTTTCGTGGGTCTACGTCCGCGGCAAGAGCAAGCCGTTCCCGATCAGCATCCTCGGCGACGTCCCGAGCGGGTTCCAGCACATGGGCCAGCCCAAGCTGCCGACCGACCTCATGAGCAAGATCGCGCCGCAGCTGCCCGTCTCGACCATCATCCTCCTCCTCGAGCACATCGCCATCGGCAAGTCGTTCGCGCGCATCAACAACTACAAGATCGACCCGAATCAGGAGCTCATCGCCATCGGCGTGTCGAACCTCGTCGGTACCCTGTTCAACGCCTACCCGGCCACGGGCAGTTTTTCTCGCTCGGCGATCAAGGCCAAGGCGGGCGTGCGCACCCCGCTCGCCGGCCTCTTCACGGGCGTGTGCGTCGTTGTCGCCCTGTACGCGCTCACCGGAGCGTTTTACTGGATCCCGAACTCTGCGCTCGCCGCCGTCATCAGTGCGTCCTCGCCGCCTCGATTCCCCTCTTCCCTCGCAGCCCTCGAGACTGACCCGCCCCTTTTGCCCGTCCCTTTCCCTTCCTCCCGCCACAGTTCACGCCGTCCTCGACCTCATCGCCTCGCCTCGGCAGGTGTACGCCTTCTGGAAGGTGTCGCCGCTCGAGGCGCTCATCTTCGTTATCGCCGTCGTCGTCGCCGTCTTTTCGACCGTCGAGATCTCGATCTACACCTCGGTCGGCTGCTCGGTCGCCCTCCTCCTGTTCCGCATCGCGAGGCCGCGAGGCTCGTTCCTCGGCCGGGTCCGCCTGCGCCCCGACGTCGTCGGTCGGCCGCCGTCGCCCACCGACAAGGACCAAGCCGCCTCTGGCTCGGTCAGCCCCGTCGCGCCGCCGGTCCTCCACCGCGACGTGTACTTGCCGCTCCTGCCCGACGGCGTGCGCAACCCGCTCGTCCAGGTCGAGGCGCCACCGCCGGGCGTGCTCGTGTACAAGTTCGAGGAGTCGTTCCTTTTCCCCAACGCGTCCTTCTGTGCGTCCCTCTTTCCCTCTCTACCCCTCGCCCACCCTTCCGCCTCCTCGTACATGTCGTCGCCCCGCCGCTCTTGACGAGAGCGGCCCTGAGCCGAAACCTCGACCTGACCTTCTCAAACTCGCCCTCGCAGATGCCGACGTCATCCTCGACTACGCCAAGCAGCACACTCGCTCGGGCCACAACTACGACAACGTGCCGACCGGCGACAGGCCCTGGAACAACCCGGGCCGGCTGCCGTGGCAGAAGAAGAAGGCGGCGGCCGACGAGGACGAGGAGGCGCAGAAGCCGCTTCTTCGGGCCGTCGTCTTTGACATGTCGAGCTGCTCCAACATCGACACGACGAGGTGCGTCCCTCTCTGTCACCTCTGCGACCGACGAGCCCGGCCCTGACTCTCTCTCTCCCCTCGCCCGCAGCGTGCAGAACATTGTCGACCTCAAGAACTCGCTCGAGCGGTACAGCGACACCCAGGTCCAGTTCCACTTCGCGAGCATCCTGTCGCCCTACATCAAGCGGTGCGTCCCACCGTTCCTCCATCCCTGTGCCCCTCGAGCGTCAGTCGCTGACCTCTCCCCTCGCGCGCAGAGCTCTCCTCGCCGGCGGCTTCGGTACGGGCAAGGGTTGGTCGTGCGACGAGCGCGCCCTCGAGGTCGCACCTGTCGTCCAGTCGGGCATGGAGCCCGTCATGACCGAGGCGGCCAAGCGGCACCAGCGCACCCACTTCCAGCGGCGGTATCCGCTCTCGCCGCCGCCGGGGACGCCGCAAAAGTTCGGCGGCGACGGCGACGAGGAGCACAAGGAGCGCCTCGAAGACGAGCCGACGTCGTCGTCGTCGGGCGGCAGCAGCAGCGGCGCCGGCGACGAGGTGCGGCGCGACGGCGTCAACGAGGCCGACCTCGAGGCCGCTCTCGGCGACGTGGCGCAAAAGGCGCCGCACATGCAGGGCAACCTGTGGGCGCACCAGATCCCGGGCGAGCATGGCCTGCACCTCGAGGCGCCCGTCGTGTCGAACCTGTTCCCGCGCTTCCACCTCGACCTCACGTCGGCCGTCGCGGCGGCTGTCGGCAAGTCCGACTGGTGACCTCGCTCTCTCCCTCTCCCTCTCTCTCCCGCATCCCGCATGTCTATTCCGCATTGTCTAGAGCCTCGCCTGTTGTAGCCAGTAGAGCGCACGAGTTCATCCTGCATCGCCGCACGCACCCGTTCCTTTCCCTCGAGCTGTGCGACTCTGTGCGCAAGTGGTCGTCCGGTATCGCTCGAGTCGCTCAGCTGCGGTCAGTCTCGAGGCCAGAGAGTCGCTCTCGCGTCGTCCAGCTTGGCTCTCGCCGTCGCAAGGGCGGAGGAGGCGGAGCCGCGCGTTGCCGACCTCATCACCCTGCGAGAGCTTGAGGGCCTCTCGCTCTTGACACACCCGCTCCGCACGCTCGGCGACCATGCCAGCGCCGACAGAGATCGAGCTCGCAGCTCTGCCGCGCGCTACCGTCCGGCCAGACACCCTCTCGCGCGCGTCCTCGACCGACAAGCTCTCGCGCGTTTCAACCTTCGCCAACCTCCCCGACCTCACCTCGACGCCGCCGCCCGAGCTCGCACTGCTCAGCACGAGCGCCAGTGGGCGCAACAGCCCCGCCGCCGAGGAGGTCGGGCAGAGGCTGAGGCGCCTCAGCACGAATGACCGCGAGGAGGAGGGGCGAGGACTGCCGCCAGTCGATGGTGGCAGCGGCGCGTGGGGCTTTGTCGTTGCAGGCTTCATCCTCGAGTGCGTCGCTCTGCTCCCTTTTCTCAGAGCCGAGCCGGGCGAGCTGACACCTCCCCTTCGTCCCGCAGAACCTTCAGTGCGTCGCCCGTTCTCCCCCTCCCATCTCTACGAGTGCCTCGTGTCTGAGGCATCGGAGGAGATGTAGAGCGCCCGAAGAGCGACCGGCGAGCGCACGCTGACTCTGTGCCCCCCGCAGTCTGGGGCTTCTCGTACTCGTACGCCTCGATCCTCGTCTTCTTCGAGTCGCACGCGCCTTGGTCGTCGTCGTCGCTCGCCGCCCTCACCTCTATCGGCACCATCTTACTCGCCGTCATGTTCATCTGCCCGTACGTCCACTCTCTCTCCCTCACGCCGACTCGAGGCGGGGCGAACTGACTCGTCCCCTCGCCCCGCAGCGTGTTCGTCATCACGGTCTTCCGGCGGTACCCTGAGCGCATCCGAGCCATGCTGTGGACGAGTGGGCTCGTCAACTGCCTGAGCATGCTCGTCGCGAGCTGGGCGACCGAGGTGTGGCAGCTCGTCCTCCTCATCGGCGTCCTGTGCGGCCTGTCTGGCGCCGTCCTGTACGCGCCTGTCCTCCTTTGGCTCAATGGGTGCGTCCAACCTTCTCTCTTCCCTCGACTGTCCGCAACGGAGCAAGGCCTGACGCCCGCCTATCTCTCGCAGCTGGTGGCACGACCGTCGAGGACTCGCGTCGGGCATCATCTTTGCCGGCACGGGGGTCGGCGGCACCATCTTCCCGTTCGCGCTGTCGGGCCTCCTCGACCGGTACGGGTTCCCGACCATGTGCCGAGCGTGGGCCTGCATCACGGCGGGCGTGTACGCCCTCGCGCTCCTGTACCTCAAGCCGCGCGTGCCGCTCGTCAAGCCTCGCGGCGAGAGGGCGCCGTGGCTCTCTATACACGATTTTCGGTTCGTCAAGGACCCGGTCGTGCTCGCCCTGGTGCGTCTCGTCGCTTTCGCTCTCTCTTGATCGTCGTCGTCGCCCGCACGAGCTCACACAGCCCTCGCGTGCGCAGACGGCGACGACGTTCCTCTCGTCGATGGGCTACATGCCCGTCAGCCTGTACCTCCCGATCTACACGTCGTCGCTGTCGACGCCGGGCAAGGCCAACCTGCTCGTCGCCATCTTCAACCTGTCGAGCAGCGTCGGGTCGACCCTGACGGGCTACACGAGCGACTACTCGCTGCCCATCACGCTCGTCGTCATGGGCACGGCGGGTGCCGTCCTGTCGCTGACGGCGTGGGGGCTCGCGAGCTCGCTCGGCGCCGTGTTTGCGTTTGCGGTCCTCTTTGCCGCCTTCTCCCAGGTCTGCTCGTGCGTCTCTCTCTCTCTCTCGTGGATCTGCCCCCTCTATCTTTCTCAAAGGGTCAAACAAACTGACCTTGCCTCGTTGCCGTCCTCGCCGTCCGCGTCTCGCAGAACCTGGGGCGCCGCCGCTCGCGACGCCGCCGGCGCCAACCCGCACTTGTCGACCATGATCTTCTGCCTGTTTGGCGTCGTGCGCGGCGTCGCGTCCATCGTCGGGCCGTTCATCTCGACGGGCCTGTACGAGGAGGCTCTGGCCGACGACGAGCGGTGCGTCGCCCTCTCTCTTTCTCTCGATGGCGGTCTCCTCGCCCTGACGCTCGCTCTCTCTCTCGGGCGACGTCGCAGCGCCGCCTGGGGCCGGTTCGGGTTCCGCAACATCATCGTGTTCGTGGGCGTCATGTCGTGCCTGTCGGGCCTCGGCGGGCCGGGCGTCTACTGGGCTCGCAAGCGCAAGCTCGCTCTCAAGGCGGCTGCAGCGTGAACTCGGAATGGAATGGAACGCTGTTGCACACAGGCTTATCCGAGAGCAGTGCCTACGAGCGAGTCGTCGAGAGCGGTGACCGTTCGGGCCCCTCTGCTGCCCGGCCCCGCTCCAGCCCCGCTCTCGCGCGCGACGACGCCGCCGTCCCACAGCGAGCGCTTGGTCCTGAGGAAGCCCTTTGCGTCAAACTCGACTCCCTCGCGCCGCAACAGCTCGCGCTTCTCGCCCGTGCGCCGGCCCTCGTCGCCGTCGCCGCCGCCGTCGCCGTTCGCCTTTGCCGCCGCCCGTCCTCGCGCACCCGGGCCGGGCTTGATCCACTCGCCGCCAAAGCCGCCGATGTAGAGGGTCGAGGCGATGACGCGGTGGCAAGGGACGAACGGCGCGAACGGGTTGTTGCGCAGGGCCGAGCCGACTGGGCGCGCGGGCGAGGGGGAGGGTCAGCGGCGGGGGTGGGAGGAACGAGGGAGAGAGGGCACGGGGGCGCACCTGCGCGTGCGGAAGAGTCGAGGAGGGTGGCTAGCTGGGCGTAGGTGGTGACGGACCCGGGCGGGACGGTGAGGAGGAGGTCGTACAGCTGCGACGAGGCGAGGGACGGGCGTGAGCTCTCTGGCGCGAGGGGGGGCCGTGCGAGGGAGAGAGAGAGAGAAGGGACGCACACGCCACTGGAACGGGGTGCAGTTTGTGCCTGCGTCGCGCCTGAAGGCCGAGCGGGCGGCGAGCGTGGTCGGGAACGGTGGCGGTTCGCGCCCGAGGACGAACGGCTCGGGGCCGGGCGCTGTCGCGGCGGGTCGGGGGCGGTCGTAGGGCTTGAGTCCGACCCAGGAGGCGAGGGTGACGGGCTTTACGGTGCGGGTGCGCGAGGGACCGGCTTGCGAGGGGCGAGACGAGGGCGAGGACGAGGTGGGGGACGAGTCGGGCTCAAGGGGGGCGACGACGCGGGTGACGCGCGGCATGGTCGAGTAGAGGGACTGGTGGTGGAGCTGAGCTGGTCCACTGGCTAGCTAGACGCGAGCGAGGTGAGAGGGACGAGCCAACTCGGCGCAGCTTCGTCCGACCTTGGCCTCGCACCTCGCCTGTCTCTTCCCACAGCATGGGACAGCGTGAGTCTGCTCTACCACCTTCTACCACCCCGCACACACGCTCACCACGTTCCTCCCGCGCAGCATCCCCAAAGAGACGTCGCCTCTCCCCCGCCGACATCGACCTCACTGATGACGGCCCTCAGCCCGCGACACGCCCAAAGCCGCCCGTCGACCAGCCCGACACCGGCCAGACCAAGCTCGCACCCCTCTTCCGCCCGCCCGCACCCTCGCAGGGCGCCTGGTTCGCCAACCTCGGCTCGGGCAAAGGCTGCGGCCACTTCGTCTCGCGCTCGCCTGCTCCCTCGACCAAAATCGCCGCGTTCGGTACGTCCAACCTCTCCCTGCACTCTGTACGTCTAGCCCTGACCCGCCCTAGCACCGCGCAGACATCGACGGCACCCTGATTCGCCCGCACGGCAACTCAAAGTACCCCAAGAGCGACTCGGACTGGGAGTGGATCAGCCCGCACGTCGTCCCCAAGCTGCGCAAGCTCCACGCCGACGGGTGCGTCCAACTGTCCCAGCTCGGCCGTCGAAAGAGACCTCCACTCACCCCGCCCCGCCCTCCTGCCGCAGGTTCGCCATCGTCCTCTTCACGAACCAGGCGCTCACCGACACCCGCCTCAACTGGTTCAAGCGCAAGATCCCTGCCGTCGCTCGCGCTCTCGATGTCCCGCTGCGCGTGTTCGCCGCGTTCGACCACAACGAGTTCCGCAAGCCGGCGCCCGCCATGTGGCTCGCGTTCGAGACAAAGTTCAACGGCGGCCTGTCGATCGGCGCGTCCGCCTCCCTCTCCCTCTCACTCGTGTGGCGTGTCCTGACGCTGTACCCGTCGGGCGACAGACTACGCGGCGTCGTTCTACGTCGGCGACGCGGCGGGCCGACCTGCGACGACCACGAGGCTCAAGGACCACTCGGACACGGACCACAGTGCGTCCTTGCCTCTCTCCTCGCGCTCAACGTACACTCACTCACGCATGTCTCGCCCCGCAGAGTTTGCGCTCAACTGCGGCCTGCCGTTCATGACGCCCGAGCAGTTCTTCCTCGACAAGCCGGCGCACGCTCCGGTCGAGTTCGGCGGCTGGGACCCTCGCACGCACGACCACTCCTGTGCGCCAACCTCTCGCCTCTCTCTCGATGAGCACGTCGAGCCGTTCCTGACGCACGTGGCGGGCCTCCCCGCAGCGCCGCTCTACTCGCCCTGCTCGCCGCCGCTCCTCCCGCGCCGCCGCAGCGAGTTTGACGACGAGCCGCCGCCCGAGGTCGTCATCTTTGTCGGGCCGCCGGGCGTCGGCAAGACGACCTTCTTCAAGACCCACTTTGCGCCCAAGGGCTACGTCCACGTCGTGCGTCCGCCCTTTCCCTCCTTGTCCCTCTCTCCCGCCGTGGCATCTCGCTCACGGTCCTCCTCGTCTCGCCTCGTCCGCAGAACCAGGACACGCTCAAGACGCGCCAGGCGTGCCTCGCCGCCGTCCGGCGCGCCCTGACGGCCTCGCCCCCCAAGTCGGTCGTCGTCGACAACACGTCGCCCTCGGCGTCGGTCCGCGCCGAGTACGTCGACCTCGTGCGCTCGCTCAACGTGCCCGGCGCCGGCGGCGCGGTACCGGTACCGGTGCCCGTGCGCGTGCGCTGCGTCTACTTTACGGCGCCGCTCGAGCTCGCGATGCACAACAGCGTGTACCGCGCGCTGCACGAGCCGGAAGACGCGAGCGGCAGCGGCAGACGGCGCGAGGTGCTGCCGCTCGCTGCGTTCCTCGGGTACAAGAGCCGGCTCGAGGTGCCCAGGCTCGACGAGGGTGCGTCGGCGTCTCCCTCTTTCTCTCTTTCTCTCTCTCCCGAATCTCTCGTTCTCGCGCCTGACGATCTTGCCTTTCCCTCCCCTTCCTTCCTTCTTCCCTCTCTCTCCACGTTCCTCTTTCTCTCTCCTCTCCTCCTCGGCGCCTGGTCCCTCGCCCACGCAGGCTTCGACGACCTCAAGCACGTCCACTTCAAGTTCTCGGGCTCGCCCGACCAGCTCGCGCGGTGGCACCAGTGGCTCGGCGACGTGTATGGGTACAAGCCGCCGGCCAAGGGACACAAGGTCGTCGCGGCGGCGGCGGCGGCGGCGGCGGGAGGGACGAAGAGGGGGAGGAAGTGAGGGGAGCGAGGGAGGGGAGGAGCGCTTGGACCCTCGTCGGGCTTTTGCCAGCAGTGCCTTTTTCTCGTCGTTCGTGTCACTCGCTCTCGCACTTGCACTTTCCTCGCGACGCCTCGCATGCGGGAGACAAGGAGAGCGGACTCGCGCAGAGAGAGAAAGAGAGGCAAAGAGGGAGCGACGACAACAGATAAGGTGCATTGCGGCGTGCTGGCTGGACAGAAAGGAGAAGCGCTTTGCTACGAAAGACGACGACGACGATGACGGCGGGGGAGTAGAGGAGGGACGGGAAGGGAGGTACAACAGCTGCAGGAGAGGAGGAAGGACCTGCGAGGCGAGGGGGAAAGAGAGGGTCAGTGCGGGCTCGACGAATACGTCGCACGAGAGGAGAGGCCAAGGGAGATGAGGGACGCACCATGCGCGAGAGAGAGAAGAGGCGAGGCCCTCACGACGCCCACGAGGTAAAGAGGCGCGCGGCCTCGGCCTGGTCGAGGTCGAACGGCGGCGGCGAGACGGCGGCGGGCTGCCCGGGCGCGGTCGACGACGATGACGACGGCTGCTGCTGCTGCTGCCCGCCGGGAGCTGCTGCCGAGGCGGCGCCGGCGCCTCCTTGCTGCGCCTCGAGGATGCGGCGCTTGAGGAGCTTGATCTGCTGCAGGCGCTTGCGCCAGTTGCTCGAGTACTCGAGGCGGTGCGTCTTGCCATGGGTGCCCGCCTGGCGCTGCGTCTCGAATCCGACCGAGGCGAGAAAGATCTGGGCAAAGATGTTCGAGTGGAGCGCGAGCTGGCGCACGACGCTCGCGAGCGACGAGCCCGTCACCATCTTGAACGTGCCGAGCGGGCCGATCTCGGGCATGCCCGGGCGGCACTGCATCGACACCTTGAAGAACTCGGTGTTGTTCGACATGCCGGGCCCGAGCCACGGGTTGCCCGCCGGCGTGTGCGGCTGGATGACGATGTTGACGAAGTTGAAGTCGCCGGGGAGCGTGTCGAACGCAAAGTCGCCGCCCGAGTCGTTGAAGATGACCTTGACAAAGTCGTTGCCGATGTGCCGCTTCTTGAGCGTGAACTGCGGGTCGGTCGCGAGGTCGGTCGGCATGAGGGTCGCGACGTGGAAGACGAGCTGCGAGATGTCGTCGTCCCAGCAGTAGGTCCACCGCCCGTCGATGTCGTTCTCCTGGTCGAGCCCGCCCGTGTAGATGCCGAGCTCGCGCGAGCCCTTGAGGCGCACGAGGCCGCCGAGGCCGCTGATGAACTCGACGTACGCCTTCGAGCCGTGCGTGTTGGCGAGGATATCGCGCTCGCTCGTCTGCCCGGGCCCGGCGTACAGGACGCCGACCTTGTGAAAGTCGACGATCGGGATCGAGTCGAGGAGGGTGACGCCGCGCTGCGACGCTGGGTCGCTCGGGACGAGAAGCGGGCGCACTCGGGTGTCGACGTGCGGGAACGACGAGAGCTGGACGACGAAGAAGCTCGGGTCGACCGTAAGCGCGCCCGACTCGATCGTGACCTGGGCGACGTCGTGCGCGGCCGAGTTGGCGACGTCGACGATGGCGTTGTCCTCGATGCGGGCCTTGAACGGGCGGTCGTCGGCCGCCGGCGTGCCCGAGAACGACGCCGCTCGCGCTCGAGAGCCGACGTGGAGCGGCTTGGCGTGCTGGGGCAGGATGGCGAGCGCCTCGCTGACGGCCGTCGGGACCTGGTGCATGAGGCCGGCCGTCTCGCGGTGGCGGAGCAGGCCCGCGATGAGGTCGCTCTCGGGCGCCGACGACGTCATGCTGATGTTCTGCATCTCCCAGAGCATGCGCACGACGCCCGACGAGCGGCGCACCGTCACCTCGACCCACGCCGGCGCGTGCACCTTGCGGATCGTGATGGTCGCGAGGCCGACGATCCACGTCTTGGGCGGCGCGAGCGGTGCGGCGCCGGGCGCGCCCGTGATCAGGTTGTCGAAGTCGGTCGCCCGAGGGCGAGGGTCGGCGTTCGAGTAGGCGTAGCGCGCGATCATGTCCAGGATGACCTCGGTCGCCTCGTCGACCTCGCCCTTGCCCTCGTTGGCCTGGACGAGCCGCCGCGTGAGGAACGGGACGAACTTGGGCCGCTCGGCGAGGCGCACGGCGAGGTACCACACGGCGAGGTTGTAGTAGGCGAGGAGGAGGACGTATTGCGAGAAGGCGTACTCGATGCCCTCCTGGGCGTCGTCGGCGCCCGGGTCGTCGACGAGGCGCTCGTTGTGGGCCTGGATGTACTTGAGCGCGATGCCGAACACGGTCTGGAAGTCGACGTCGGTAAAGTTGGCGTACAGGGCCGGTTCTTGACCGACGCCGGCGATGAACTCGAGGATGTGGACGCCGAGCTCCGGGGTCGAGATGATCTTCTGGAGGTGCCGCACCGACTCGGCGAGGTGCTTGGTCATCGACGGGCGCAGCTCGAACGAGGCGATCGTGAGGGCGTGGATGCACGGCTTGGCCGTGTCGCGAGGGTTGCCGAGCCCGAACAGGAACGCGTTGACCATGTCGTCCTGGTGCTGCTTGATGAACAGCGAGCGGTACGCGATGAGCGCCGTGAGGCACTGGTACGCGACGGCGTGGATCTCGGCCCGCTTGATGCCGTGCGGGAGCGAGTGGGGGAACGTGCGCTCGCCGCGGTCGCCGGCGCGCAGGCTGTCGCACAGGAACTTGCGCAGGACGTGGATCTGCTGGGCGCACCGAGGCCCGCACGCGTAGTGCTTGTTGCTGAGCTGCTCGGGCAGGTGGCACAGGATGTACGACACGAGCTCCCACTCCTGGTCGACCTGGAGGACGTGGTTGACGGCGCCGAGGTACTCGGACACGGGCAGGACGACCGACCACTCGCTCGGCGGGAGCGTCTCCTCGGCCTCGACGACCTTCATGAGGCCCGTGCCCGGGTCCTCCTCCTCGGTCCAGTTGCGCAGGCGGTTGTGGTCGAACGACGCGAGCCCGCGAGTGCCGATCGACGCGACCGACGAGCCGAACGCGAACGGGAGCTTCTCCGGGATCGTCCACAGGATGGGCGACGCCGTGAGCGACGGGGCGGCGGCGTTGCGCCGGATCGACCCTGACCGGCTCGGGCTCGTGCGGTCCTGCTCGGCGAGCCGGCGCAGGCGGCTCGCGCTCCTCGACCTCGCCGTCGCGTCCTGCGCCGCCGACGGCTGGCGGCTCGTGCGGCCTCGCTGCGGCTCGCCGTGACCGTCGTCTGACGCCCGGGCGCTCGACGCGCCGCCGCCGGGCTCGCCCGACCCTGCGTCGGCGCCGGCGCCGGCGCCGGTGGCGGCGGCAGCGAGGCGGCCGAGGACCTTGGCCGGCCCGGTGATGTCGACGTCGTGGATCCAGTGAACGCGGTGCGAGGCGTCGGCCCTCAGGCGGACGAGCCACTGCAGGATGAGGAGGCGGGTGCGGATCGAGATGGACGGCTCGGGTGCCGCGTCGGGCGCCGACAGGTGGTTGGGCGCAAAGAGGAGGAGCAGATCGCGGTAGATGACGACGGCCTTCTCGGCGGCGGCCGGCGTCGAGTGCTCGAGGCAGAGGTGGAAGATCGACATGAGGCCCATGACGGCGACCGACGACACCTCGGGCGGGTCGGTGGCGTCGAGGATGGGCGGTGGCGCGCCGCCGATGCGGCTCGACGAGGGCGACGCGTCCTTGCCGGCGTACCGCGACAAGGGCGCAAAGCCCGTGCGCTTGCTCGCCGGCGTCGACGGGGCCGACGGCGAGCGACGGTGGAGCGTGCGGTCGGCCGACTTGGCCATCTTGACGAGGAGCAGGCGCAGGCGGTCGAAGAAGCCGAGTGGGCCGGCGTCCTCGTCGTCAACGTCGTCGAGCACGTCGCGCCCGAGCGACGTCATGAGCGACACCATGGCCTCGGCGACTTGCGGGTCCGTCTCGAGCTCGAGGCTCGTCTCGAGGAGCGGCATGATGAGCGTGTCGACAAGCTCGTCGCGCTGCTTGGGCAGGAAGCGCACGTGCGCGTGGATCGAGGCGACCGACTGGAGGATGCGGGCTCGGACGACGGGCGACGCGCCTCGCCGCAGCGAGCGCGAGCCGGCGCCTGCTGCACGCGTCGGCGGCGGGAGGTAAAACGCCTTGACGAGCTCTTGCGTGCGCTCGAGCCACTCGGGGTGCGTCGGGAGGCACAGGGTGCCCGAGCGACACTGGTCGAGCGTGAGGCGGGCGTAGGCGTCCGACAGGTGCGGCGCGAGCGAGACGAGGAGCGTAAAGACGGCGTCGCCCGGGCCGGAAAAGTCGGTGCCGCACCACGCTCGCACGACCTTGCGCAGGAGGGACGTGAAGGCGATGAGGACGCCGGGCCGAGCCGTGAACTGGCCGTTGTCGCCGTGGCCGAGTTCCTCCTCCTCGTCCGAGTCTGTGTCGTCGCGTGTCGCCGTCAGTACGAGGAGGAGGGGCGAGAAGGAGGGGCGAGGAAGGGAAAGAGGGGGACGCACCGAGGTCCTCGCCGGGGTCGTTGCGCTCGACACGCGGCGTGACGGGGTTGATCTCGACTGCGAGACGAGGGAGAGAAAGAGAGAGTCAGTCGTCGGGCCCTGCGCGGTGTCGAGGACGAGAGTGGAGAGAGAGAGAGAGAGAGGAGGACGCACCATCGTCCGACAGGATCCACTGCCGCAAGTTCTGCTGCTCCCACGACGCGATGTGCTTCTTGGCCTTGTCGAGCACCTCGATCGCCATCGTCCACTCCTCGAACGAGATGCCCTTGGGCACGTCCTCGGCCTCCTTGCCCGGCGCAGGTCCTCCTCCCGCCCCTCCTCCGCCGCCGCTGCCGCCGCCTCCTTGGCCGCTCGAGCCCGGCGCCGACGCCGACGGGTGCGTGACGGCGAGGTCCTTGGCCCGCAGCGCCATGCGCTCGGCGGCGTCGAGGCGCTCCTCGACGAGGCGCAGCACCTCGGCGTCGACGGGCCCGCTCTCCCACAACATGCTGCGCCGGATGCCGTTCCACAGGAACGGCAGGCCGAGGCTGAGCATCGACGGCCACCGCGACTCGCCCGTCGCGCCGCTCGAGCCGCCGCCCATGCCCGTCGCCTCCGAGACGAGGCTCGCCTCGAGCTCCGACGCGTGCTCGGCCATGGCCTTGCGCAACGAGCGCAGCGCGCCGACGAGGAGCAGGACGGGCGCGCGAGGACGGGCGCCGTCGGGGCCGGGCGGAGGAGGTGCGACGAGGACGCTGCGCAGCGACTTGGTCGCCTGGTTGGCCGGCGAGCGGATGAGGTCGCGCATGAGGTCGAGCGCCTGCGACGGGAGCGTGCTCGTCTTGACGGCGCTCGCGTTGGGCGGGTTGCCGACGTCGCGCAGGGAGCGACCCTCGGGCAGCTCGATGACGCTGACGAGGCCCTCGCACCCGATGATGCGCGCGACCGTCGACACGACCTCGCGCAGGATCTCGTCACGATCCTGCTGCAGCTCGGCGCGCTCGGCCTCGACGGCGGTGCCGCCTCGTGCCGCCTTGCCCTGCCGCCGCTGCGCCGCCTTGCCGCCGCGCACCTCGCCGAACCGGACGACGGCGCCGAGAAAGTCGAGCACGCCGTCGCGCCCGCCGATGTCCTGCTCCTCGCGCAGGCGCGCCACCTCGAGGGCCGCTCGCAGCGCCAACAGGGTCGACGCCGTGTAGATGTGCGGCGCGCAGAACTTGTGGAGCGACGTGAGGAGGGCGAGCGAGCTCGCGTGCGGCGAGGGCTTGGGCGGGACCGAGCGGATGAAGGGCGTGGCGAGGTTGGGGTCGAACAAGGGCGAGGGAGGACGAGGGACGGGGAGCGAGTCGGTGACGAACAGGCACAGGAGGCCGACGAGGCCCGGCACGTCCGACAGGTCGCGCCCGCCGCGCGTCATGGCCGTGAGGACGCCGACGAGCGCCTCGCGGTCGGCGTCGGGGAGGACCCACCGCTTGCCGCCTTGGCCCGAGTCGACCTCGATGCGCGCCTCGTCGGCCCACCGCCGCGCCTCGTCCCAGAACATGGCCTTCTCCGTCTCGCGCATGCCGCCGGTCGACTCGAGCGATGCGTTGACGCACGCCGTCATGAGCTCGAGCATGGCGCTGCGCAGTGCGGCCGGCGCATGCTCGTTGAGGTGGTGCGACTGCGAGAGGTAGATCTGGGCGGGCGACGGCGTCGGGACCGGGGTGGCGGTGCCGTGCGCGGTCGACGCGCGAGAGGGCGAGAGGGGCGTCGCGGCGAGGACGTCGGACAGGGTCGAGGCGGCGAGTGCAGGGGGAGGGAAGGGGAACAGGCCGACGCTCCGGGCGAGAAGGCGGATGAGGGGGACGAACGCTTCGGGGCTCGGGCTGTGCGCGTGCAGGTCGAGGAGGCGGGCGAGGACCGTCGAGGGCGGGAGGACCGTGTCGCCGACCGAGACCTGCGTCGGCGAGCCCGGCAGGGCGTCGAGCGTGACGGCGCGGTCGAACGAGGGCCGGCCGCTGTCGCCCGGCCTCGAGGACGACGAGCCGGTCGGCGGCAAGGCCAAGGGCGGCAGGTCGGCGAGCGACGTCGAGTCGCCCGTCGTGGTCGCCACCGTCGGCGTCGCCTTGGCGTGCGACTGCACGATAAAGCCGCCGCGAGAAGGTCCGGCGACGAACCCGCCGCCGCTCGTCATGCCGACCGACGCCTGCGAGTGCGCGCTCTGCTCGCGCCGCAGCATGGCGTCGCTCGTGAGCGGCAGGTCGGTCGAGGTCGCGCTGCGCTTGGGCTTGACGCCTGCGCCGCGGCTCGAGGTGCCGACGCGGTTGCTGCGCTCGCGGCCCTTTGACGACGACGACGACTCGTGCGTCGGCTCGGACCCAGCCGTGGCGGCCTTCACGATGGCGCGACGGATGCTCTTGAAGAAGGTCGGCGGCGCATGGTCCTCGCTCGGGTGACCGGTCGAGGTAGAGTGCTCCGAAGGGGCAAAGAGGGAGCCGCTGCGGTTGCTGTGGATGGACGGGGCGGTCGGGCTCATCCGAGGATGATGGCTGACGCTCGATCTCCTGCTGTTGGCGGGTGCACGAGTCAGTGAGTGCCTTGCGAGAGTCGGGGAGATGGATGGGCGGCAGGACGCACCTGCTCGAGGCGTCGTTGCCGTCCGTGGTGACGGGCGCGGCGACTTCGACGACGGGGACGTAAGCCAGCCCACGCCCAACACGAGCTGTAGGTAGGGTGTGCAACAGAGAGTCAGCGCTCGCGCTCGTCATGCGCGAAGACGAGGATGACCGGGGGCGGGAAGGTGAAGATAGCGCGGTCGCCGTCGCCGGCTCGCACAGAGGTGAGAGAAAGTAGGGCGCACCTCTCGTCCACTGCTGGTTATCCAGACTGTCGGTGCTGCGTGCGCTTGAGCTCCTTTGACGGCGCGTTGAGGACCGAGGCTGTTTGGGTCGAGATAGTCAGTCCTCGCTGAGCGCTGGCTCGGGTGGTCCGGGAAGGGGCAGTAGAGGTGCGTGGGCGCACCTAGAGAGCTGCAGAGTGCTCGACGGCGTTGCACGAGGCAGTAGACGGCGAGACGACGCTGGCGAGATGAGGAGGGTTGAGGTGGAGGTCACGCTGCTGGAGCGTGCAGGCTGGTGCGGGCTGGTGGGGCCTGTCGAGCAGAAGTACTAGCTGGCGGTCTGAACTGGTGGCAGTGTCCGACTGAGCTGCAATGCTGTGCGTGAGCCAACCTCCTCACCGCTCCGCGGGTCGCCGACAACGTTGACGACGGCGCCAAGCTACCGCCTCGACGGCCGCCGAGTATCATTTCTTTCCTGCTATCTGCTCTAGATGAGATAGCTCGCTACACGGACGCCGCCACTCCTCCGGGTGGAAGTAGAGCACGCGCTATATCCGCGGACTCGCTCTCTGCAACCGCTTGCTGCTGCTCTTCTCGCTCGTGCTCGGCCGCTCGACGACAGGAAGAAAGCGAAAGGATCATTAGGCACGCGGAGGCGTCGACTAGTCTAAAAAGCAGAGGGGGAGGGACTATAAACAGGCGAGGGAGGGAAGCTCGAGAGGAGGACGAAGCGGGCGAGAGGTCGACGCTTGACGACTGGGCAGTGAAGGCGAAAGGCCTGGAAGGGTGGGGAGAACGACGAAGGAGGAAGGGGTGGTGTGCGAGGAAGGAGGGAAAGGGATGGACGACCTCGGCGAGGTCCGGGCGCAAGAACACGTCGACGTCCCGGTCGAGCGCCGACGATGCGGTCGCTGCACCGGTGCGCCGGTCGTGCGTCGTGGCTCTGGGAACGCGCTCACGCGCCGAGGAGGTAGTGGCGCTTGTGCTGCCGCTTCTTGGCGAACGCAAACACGTCGGCGAGGACGGCGCAGAACAGGACGAAGGCAAGCGCGAACGCGGTCCACGCAAGCGCCTCGTAGGCGACCCACTTCTTGCAGTCGGGGAGGAAGCGCGCCCAGTTGGCGTTGCTCGTCGAGCACGAGCCGGCCTCGAAGGGGATCTGGTGCGTGAGGATGCCTGTTTCGTCGACTTGTCAGTGCGCTGCGAATGATCCAGGGTGTTGGAGACGGGACGCACCGGCACCGACGATGTTCATGACGAAGACCGCGAACAGGAGGAAGGCGAGGAAGAGGAGCGGGAGGAAAGGCGCGCCGAGCGTGACGAGGATCGTGCTGCGTGCGGATTTGAGAAGGTCAGTGTCGACGAATCGAGGTGGGACAGGGCACAGGCGGGACGCACATGAGGCTCGTCGCAAAGAGCATGTTGCCGGTCTGCGAAGGAAGGACGAGTCAGCGTCCGCCGGTCGACGAGGGCAAGCAGACGAGGGAGGCGAGACGCACCTGCATCGTCTCGGCGTTCGGGTAGTCCTCGACACGGCGGATGTTGCCGTACTTCTGGAGCGCCCACGACCAGATGCCGAGCTGACCGCAAGCTGCGAGGGGAAGGAGGGGAGGGAACGGCGAGAGGGTCGAGGGAAAAGGGGAGGGACGAGTCAGCACCCTGGTCGCGCACGTCCTGCACGACGGCGTGCCACACGCGGAGGACGCGGACAAAGGACGCACCGATACCGAAGAGGAGGAAGAGCCCGAGAGCGTAGGCGAACGAGCGCAGCGACGGGCGCCACTTGGGCGGCGGCGGCGCGTTCATCTGGGCCTGCTGCTCGGCGAAAGCGTCCTTGTCGTCGGCCATGGCTGTCGAGGTGTTGGTGGTCGAGGTGTGTGAGGCAGCAAAGAGCGAGAGGATGGAGGGAAGCAGAGAGAGAGCGACGAGCAAAGGTTGGCCGAACTTCCGACCTCGGTGACCGAACCGACTCGCTCGAGAGCTTTCCTCTCGAGCCCGAGGGAAACGCCGCTCTTTGCTATGTAGCGTTTGCCTGGGGCCGAGCAGGTGACCCTCAGCAACGAGTGCGGGCGCTTGCCCTTCACAGCAACGAGCTGGCGCCGAACTCGAGCCCCGCACTTTTTGACCTTTCGCTCGCCGAGGTCATTTTGACCTCTGGCCGAAGGGGGACGAGAGGTCAGTGCGTCCGAGCCGAGCGCGAGCGCCACTCCTCTGCAGGCTTTCGTTCTGTTGCGAGCTCGCACCCAGTCATGCAGCTCCTATCGAGAACGTTACCGCGGCGAAACGCGCTCACCTGTGCGTCGACCGTCGAGGCCGCGCTTGCTTCCTCGGCTTTCCTCCGCGAGCGTGCCGACCATCGTGGCCGAGGTGGAGAGCCGCACTCGGTCGGGCGGACAGGGCGTCGGACGGAGAGCTGCAAGCTACCCTGGAGCACGGGCTCGGCAGCGAGTGGCAAGCTGAGAGGAGAGGGGCGCGAGCAGAGCGAGGACGAAGAGGCTGCGGATGCGACGCTCGAGTTGCACACGCGCCGCCCTCGCGCAGATTGTACAGACCCTCAAGCGCGCCCACTCTAAGCCGACACCGCTCCACCGCGCTCTACTCGTCCGCCTCGTCCGAGATCTCCTCCTCCTCTTCCTCCTCCTCGTCGAGCTCGTACATGTCGCCCTCGGCGTCGACAGGCCACAAGCCCTCGGCGACGCCCTCGCCCGCGAGCTGGCTCTGCACGAGCGCGCCTCGCCCGTGACCGTTGGTCGACGGCGGTGCGGCGGCGAGCGAGTCGGCGAGGGCGGCGTGGTGGTGGATTTGCTCCTGCGGCAGGAGAAGCGAGGGGTCAGGACGCTGTCGTGCGAGGTGGGCGTGCGTGCGAGAGAGATAGAGAGAGTGAGGACGCACCTTGAGGACCCGCAGGCGCTCCCTGTACTCGTCGGCGCGCCGGTCGAGCTGGCTCACGCTCTGGAGCGCCTTCATGAGCTCGCCGTCCTCCCAAGCCCCGACGCCGACCGCCCTGTGCGCCGCCTCGCCAATGATGCTCGCGCCGCTGCCCGCACCGGAGCCCGGGACGAGCGCACTGGGGCCCGTCGCGGCACCGGCGCCGGCGCCGGCGTGGTGAGGCGGCACGGCGGCGTGCGACTCGCCGCACTCGGAGCAGCAGTCGTCGACGCGCCCGCTCAGGCCGCTCACGAGCGCCTCGTCGCGCGTCATGGGCGCCTGCGGCTGGTCGTTGTGCTCGTCGTCGTGCTCGTCGTGCTCGTGCTCGTGCGGCTGGCCCGGCGACGCGGCGGCGGCGGTAGCGGCGGCCGCCGCCTCGGCTGCGGCGCGCTTCTTGGCCTTGCGCTTCTGCTTCTTGGCCGCCGCACGAGCCGCACCCGGCGCTGCACCGGCGCCGGCACCGCCGCCGCCCGAGGTCCTCGCCGCCATTTCCATGCGGAGCGTCTTCTGGAGCGTGCGCGCCTCGTTGGCCTCGAGGCTGAGGCGCGCGACGCACTGCTCGAGCTCGGCGATGGCGCCCATGAGGCTCGGGAGGCTCGCGGGCCCGCTCAGGTCGAGCGGGAGGTGGTCGGCGAGGATGCCGTCGGCCGGGATCTGGGACGGGTCGAGCGCGAGCGCCGAGTGCGACGGGAGCGACGCGAGGTCCGACAGCGACAGCGGGAGCGACGCAATCATGTCGCCCGTCGCCGGGTCGAGGCGGAACGAGGGCGCGGCCGACGAGGCCGGGGTCGAGTAGTCGTCGTGGAACGTGGTGGCGGCGGCCGAGCTCGACGACGACGACGAGCGAGCCTGAGGACGCTGGTGCGGGTGGTGGTGCGGTGCGCGCGACGAGTGCGACGACGCCGTGGTCGCGGTCGAGGGCGACGAGCCCCGGCCTCGAAGGACGCCGGCGGCGCTGCCGCCGAGGGCGGCCTGGACGGCGCTCAGCGCACCAAGGTACGCCGCATCCGTCTCGAGCGTGGCTGCGGTGCCGGCCTGCGGTGCGCTTGAGGCCGCGTGCGCGGGCGAGGCCGTGTCGAGGCCGGGCCAGGCGTCCTTGACGAGCGAATCGACGGCGGCGAGGACGACGGGGTTGCTGCAGGCTGCGGGCGTGCTCGTGCGTCAGTTACAGGGTTTCGGTGACGGAAGGAGGGACAGAAGCGAGGACGCACTGCGCGGGTCCCACGCGGTCGCGAACGGGTCCTCGCCGCGGCTCTCCCTCCTGCGGCGCTCGCGCTCGTACTCGCCGAGGACGACGAGGCCATTGACGAGGAGGCGGTACTGCTCGACGAGGGCCCAGTCCTCGGGGGTCTGGGGCTCGGGCTGGGTTGTGCAGCCGGGCGGGAGGGGGAGCGAGTACAGCCACTCGCGGGTCGACGGCGAGGGGACGAAGGCGTGGCGGTCGAGGTCGTGGTGGTGTGCGGGTGCGGGTGACGGATCGGGATCGGTAGGCTGAGCGGCCGCCATGGTCGAGTGCGGGCGGCGGGTCGATGGGTGGAGATGAGGGAAAAGCGACGCGGGCGGGGAGGGGGTGCGAGACGGCGCGACGGGCGCGAGAGGGGCGAGTCGTGGGCTCTCGAGCGTGCGAGAGGTGAGGGCGAGCTCGGCGAGGTGGAGGACGGAGCGACGAGGCGACAGAAGGCGGTCGAGGTGCGACGAGCCAGAGCTGAATCAGGCGAGGCGGTCAGGTTCGTATTGGCGAATAGGGAATCGGCTCAGACTCAGGGGAGGGAGGAGTCGGCCGGGCTTACTACGACTTGGCGACGGCAACGAGCTGCAGCGCTCCCCCTCCCTCTCCTCCTCACCCACTCGACCGAGAACCAGGTGCGCCGGTCCACGTTCCCTCGAGCACTTGTACAGCACCACTGACGCAGCCGCCTGCCCCTCCCTCGCCCCCCCCTGTTGCCTGCCGTCGTCGCCGTTCCGTCCGACCCGACCTCACCCTCTTCAACCCTCGCCGGCTATCTCTCTCGTCGCCAACGCACCTTGCCTTCTCGCCTACCAGCCCACGTGAGTCTCCTTCGCTCTCGGTAGCCACCCGGGCCCTTGCTGACTCGTTGCCCCCGCCGGCTCGCCCTCGTTCCCTCTCGTCCGTCCTCCCCCGCCTCGTTCCGACTCGCTCCCTCGCTCGCCGTCCCCTGCACCCGCCCGCACAGCATGCCCGCCTCGCTCTCGTCCAAGCTCTCGATCCGCGACGTCCAGCTCAAGGACAAGAAGGTCGTCATGCGCGTCGACTTCAACGTGCCGTTCGACGGCGAGGGCAACATCACCAACAACCAGGTCCGTCGTCACTCCCTGCCCCTTCTTGCGCCGTGCACCTGCCCTTGCACCTTTGCGCGGTCTTCCCTCGTCGGTCGTGCGAGGCCCTGAGCTGGCGCAACTCGACGACGACGACGAACTCGAGGCGAGATGATCGATGGATGTCGACGAGGCGGTGCAGCTCGCTCCTCGAGCCAGGTGTCCGGCCGCGACGAGCCTGGAGGCGGTTGCGCAGGACGACGCACCCGCAGCGAGACCCGCAGTGTCCGCATAGACGACTGACCCTCTCCTTTTCGTCCTCCTCCTCCTCTCCTCCTTCGCGCGACCCCTTGCCGCTCTCGCCTCCTTCCCGCATGTCGCTCCGCACGCCCACAGCGCATCACTGCTGCCCTCCCGACCATCCAGTACGCCATCGACCAGGGCGCCAAGTCGATCGTCCTCATGTCGCACCTCGGCCGCCCCAACGGTGCCGCCGTCCAGAAGTACTCGCTCAAGCCCGTCGCCGCCGAGCTCGAGCGCCTCCTCCCGGGCAAGTCGATCACATTCCTTCCCGAGTGCGTCGGCGCCGACACCGAGAAGGCGGTCGCCGCGGCCAAGGACGGCGACATCTTCCTCCTCGAGAACTTGCGCTTCCACATCGAGGAGGAGGGTTCGTCCAAGGACAAGGACGGCAACAAGACCAAGGCCGACCCCGAGTCGGTCAAGCAGTTCCGCGCGTCGCTCACCAAGCTCGGCGACGTGTTTGTCAACGACGCGTTCGGCACGGCCCACCGCGCCCACTCGTCCATGGTCGGCGTCGACCTCCCGCAAAAGGCGGCCGGCCTCCTCATGACCAAGGAGCTCGAGTACTTTGCCAAGGTCCTCGAGAAGCCCGAGCGCCCGTTCCTCGCCATCCTCGGCGGCGCAAAGGTGTCGGACAAGATCCAGCTCATCGAGAACCTCCTCGACAAGGTGCGTCCTCTCTCTCTCTCTCTCTCTCTCTCGTGGGCCCGACAGGAGTCCTCCGTTGCGTGCGAGGACAAGCGCAGCAGCTCACGCGCCTTGCCTCGTCCTCCCCTCCCTGCGCCCGCCCTCGCTCTCTCGCCCTCGCAGGTCGACTCGCTCATCGTCTGCGGCGGCATGGCCTTCACGTTCAAGAAGACGCTCGACAACGTCTCGATCGGCACCTCGCTCTTTGACGAGGCCGGCTCGCAGAAGGTGGCGTCGCTCGTCGAGAAGGCCAAGGCCAAGGGCGTCGAGCTCGTGTTCCCGGTCGACTATGTGACGGCCGACAAGTTTGACAAGGACGCCGAGACGTCGACCGCGACTGACGAGCAGGGCATCCCCGACGGCTGGATGGGCCTCGACGCCGGCGTCGAGAGCCGCAAGCTCTTCGCCGACGCCATCAAGAAGGCCAAGACGATCCTGTGGAACGGCCCCGCCGGCGTGTTCGAGTTCGAGAAGTTTGCTGGCGGGTCCAAGGCGACGCTCGACGCGTGCATCGAGGCCAAGGAGGCGGGCGCGACCGTCATCGTCGGTGGTGGTGCGTCCCCCCTCGCTCTCTCTTCCTCCTCGTCCCTCGTCCGGCGCGCAGGAGGCCGCACGGTCCTCGTGCGCGTCGGTCGCGCGAACTTGTTGGTGGATGCAGTCCCTGACACACTTCGCTCTCCTGCAGGCGACACGGCGACCGTCTGCGCCAAGTTTGGCGCCGACGACAAGCTGTCGCACATCTCGACCGGCGGCGGTGCGTCGCTCGAGCTCCTCGAGGGCAAGGTGCGTCCCCCTCTCTCGTCCCTTATCTCGCGCTCGTCGCTCCGTCGACAGCATGGTCCTGTCGGCGGTCGGCTGCGCGATGCTGTCGGGCAAGAGATGCTCACGCCGTCCGGCCCGCACCCGCAGGACCTCCCCGGCGTCTCGGCCCTCTCGGAGAAGTGACTGGCTCGCGGGTCTGTGTCGGCTGGAGGGAGACGCTCTGTGCTGTAGCCCGGCGTGCGAGTAAAGAACAGCAGTGCTCGGTCTGTGCAGGGCTCGTTTGCGAGGACGAGGTGCGAGAGCGCGGTCCGAGAGCGGGTTCGCCGCGGCGGACTCTATCGGCGAGGGTGGCCGCCTCGCGCCAACCCAGCTGCAGTTCGACGGGACCCGCCGGAGCCGCTGTGGACGCAAGGAACGCTGCGTGGAAGTGAATCGGGGTCGCGGCGTCGGGGTCCGCTGGCTCTCGACCCCGCGTTCGCTTATCTCGGCCGGCTCGTCCTCTCTCTTTCGCTCTCGCTCCTTTGCTTCTCTCGCTCTTCTGCACGCTCTACCTGCTAGTTTCTGCTTCGCCCATGACTGTCGCCCTCGCCCCTGCGCCCGCCGGCCTCTCCGTGCGCCCGGTCCCCTACGCTCCGTCGGTCGGCAAGCGCCCGCGCCAGGAGGCGTTCGGCGTCGTCGTCGACGGCATCAAGGACATCAACAAGCTCACCGACGACGAGTTTGCCATGTGCGTCCCTCTCTCCATCTTAACCTCGCGGCGAGCGAGGGAGTGAACTGACCCGCTCCTCCTCCTCCTTCCTCCTGCCCTTCCCCTCGTCTCGCCCTCGCCCCTCGCTCGACCTTTCCTCTCGCTCTACGACAGCATTGAGAACCTCCTGTACCGGCACGGTGTCGTCGTCTTCGAGGACGTCGACGTGACGCCGGCTGGGCAGCACGCTCTCACAAACGCGTTCGACCCGGCGGCGCAGGAGTACGGCCACGGCAAGGTGCGCCACGAATTCTTCCTTCTCTGTGATCCTGTCGCACTGTGGCAGTGTCGCCGAGCGTCGCACGTCGAGCAGGTTCACTGACGCTCGGGCCCTCGCGTCGACAGGTCGGTCGTCCTGAAGCCGCCAGCATCCTGCACCCGGACCTGCGCAACATCCCTGCGCAGCCTGCCGTACAGCTCATCGGCAACGGCCTCGTCACCGACGACCACGTCCTGCAAGGGCTCGTCAACCCGTGCAAGCTCAAGCACCCGAGCCACCAGAGCTTCCACAAGACCCAGATCAGCGCCGAGGACTCGGCAAAGGGCTTCACTCGCTTCTACCGGTGCGCCTCGACTCTCTCCCTTTCGAGGGCCACGAGAAAGGACGAGACTGACAAGATTTCGAGTCGCAGGTGGCACATCGACGCGGCTTTGTACGAGCGCGAGGCGCCCAAGGTCACGACGCTCTACGGGCTCCAGATGCCGACCGCCAAGAAGAACATCGTCCGCTACGACGACGGTACTGGCGACGAGCTCGAGGTCCCGCTCGGCGGCACGGCCTTCGTCTCGGGCAAGGTCATGTTCGACATCCTCCCGGCGCCGCTCAAGTCGCTCGCCGTGCGCACGAGGGTTCAGTACGCGCCTCACCCATACGTGTGGATGGGTTCGGCAAAGGCCAAGTCGACCGGGCTCGGCATGGTGTCGGACGGCACCGAGATGTCGCTCGACGATTTGCCGCCGTGGGAGGAGAAGCACGTCAAGACGCTCCCGGTCTGCTGGAAGAACCCGGTGACCGGCCACTTGCACCTCCAGGTGCACCCGAGCGCCGTCCATGAGCTGGTACGTCGGCTCTCTCTCTCTCTTTCTTGAGCTCGCCCGGACGAAACTGACCTTCTCAAGTTGCCCCTTTCCCTCTTCCTGCCTCCTTTCCTGCGTCCTCCTCGTCGTTCGCCTCCTGGCCCCACCTTCTCTCGCCTCGCAGTTCATCGACCCTCTTCCCGTCGGCGCTCGTCGACAGCCCGACACCCTGTACCCGGACGGCGCCCACCTCACGAACCTCAAAGAGGTCCGCGAGCTCATCTACTCGATGCAGCGGCCCGGCATCGCGCCCGAGCTCGTCTACACGGTCGACTGGAAGCCGAGGCAGCTCGCCCTGTTCCACAACCGCGGCACGCTGCACTCGATCACGGGCGCGTTCGCCGAGGACGAGGTCCGAGCGTGTGCGTCGACGAGCGTTTCTCCCTCTCTCTGCTCCCGTGTTCGCGGCCTGACTCGTTCTTTACACCCTCGATCCCTCGCAACAGTCTGGCAGTGCAACCAGGCGGCAAGCGTCCCCGTCGTTGGCCCGTCAGAGGAGGATGTCCTCGAGTTCGCCTGAGCCTCTCTTCCCTCTCTTCCCTCCCTTCCCTTTCGGTCTCTCTTCCTCCCTCGTCGTACATGCCCGTCTATTTGTACCTGTAACTCTGTGCTCCTCTGTCTCTCGCTGCGAGTCTCGGCGGTGGACGAGCAGGCGAGCTAGCTCGAGCCGAGGAGAGCGAAAGCGAGAGAGGAGGCGAGAGCGGTACAATAGGCTGCGAGTTGCGGTTGCTCAAGGCGTGCGTAATAGATACAAAGGTCTACGTGCGAGGATCAGAAGGGCGCAGGACCGGCTCGAGCTCCGCATCGGGCACTGGCTCCGCCGACTCGTCCTCCTCCACCTCCTCCCGAGGCTGCCCCTCCTTCCGCCGGCCTTGCGCCGCCTGCCGTGCGCCCCATCGAGCCTCGAGGAGCTCGGACTCGGTCCTCGCCCACCTCATCTCCCTCATGCCCCTCGCGATGCCCTTGTCCGCCCACACCTCCTTGGTCCCCCTCTGGTTCTCGAGCGCGACGACCGAGCTCCACCACCGCTCCTGCGCCGTCTTGGCCTCCTCGAACCTGCGCGCGCGCGCGAGCAGCCGCACAAGGAGCGCCGTCTCGACGCCCGACACGTGCAGGCCGCGCTCGACGGCCGCGTCGAGCGTGCGCCGGCCCGCCTCGAGCGCGATGCGCCGCTTGACCGTGCTCCGCCGCGCGTCGACCGCTGCGCCGGCTGCGACGCGCGCAAAGCCGCGCACGAGGAGCGCGAACGTGTCGCCGTCGGGGCGGGCGGCGGTGGCGGCCGCCTTCGAGCGCGAGGCCGACGACGACGACGAGGGAGCGGCTCGCCTCGCGCCGGCGACGAGGGCGTTGTACGCGACGCCGGCCTTGTCGAGGTCGGCGATCGAGAACTGGCTCGCCGGGCGCAAGATGTGGGCGCGGATGAGGGCGTTCCACGCGCGGGTCGACGGGTGCGCGTGGCCGTCGAGGCGCATCCAGCGCCACACGGCGCTCATGGCGCGGCGGCGGTCCGTGTGCGACGCCGCGAGGGCCTCGAGGACCGACTCGTAGCCGCCCTCGAGGGGCACGACGAGGTACGGCTGCGCCTCGACGAGGAGCGGCGACGGCGACGCGCCCGGGCGCGCGACGTACCGCGAGCGGAACCAGGCGAGCATGCGCAGCGGTGCCACGACGCGCCGCTCGCTCGCGCCCTCGAGGACGAAGCACATGATGCGCGCGCTGACGGCGCCGCGCCCCGTGTCCTCCCAGTCGTTGACGAGGCGGCGCAGCTCGGCGAGCGAGCCGCGCCGGCC
Source organism: Rhodotorula graminis WP1 (assembly GCF_001329695.1). Classification (NCBI taxonomy): domain Eukaryota; kingdom Fungi; phylum Basidiomycota; class Microbotryomycetes; order Sporidiobolales; family Sporidiobolaceae; genus Rhodotorula; species Rhodotorula graminis. The sequence goes on along the minus strand of NW_017264931.1, from coordinate 67,434 downwards.
GACGGAGCGCCACAGGGCGGGCCACAGGCCGATCGGGAACGACAGGCCCGACGACGTCCACGACAGGTACAGGCGCAGCGGGAGGGCCGAGTCGCGGCCCGAGGACGGCGACGTCGACGCCGTCGCCGAGAGGAAGAGGGCCGTGAAAGCCGGGAGGAGGGTGGCCGACCAGGTGAAGGGCGGCGCGGTCGAGCCGGGCTCGGTGGGCGTCGACAGCGTCTCGAACAGGTCGAGCGCGACAGGCGGCGAGTGGGACGAGGCGGTGAGGGCGAGGAGGAGCGGCGTCGCGTGGTGGACAAGGATGTGGTGGTGGAGATACGTCGACGCCATGCGCACCGCCTCGACGAGGCACTCGGACGCACGCGCCTTGCCCGTCGTCGACGACGACGCAGCACCTTGGCCCTCAAGCCGGGCCGCCTCGAGCACGAGCGCCTCGAGGAGCCGGGCGCGCCGGCTGCGCACGTACCGCCTCGCCGGCGCGTCCCACTCGCTGCGCCCCTGCACCTGGCTCGCCTCCCACAGCCGCATCGCCGCGCTCAACATGTCCCGTCGCTCGTCGACGGCGACTCGCCGACCGTGCCGCTCCTCCTCGGCGGACAGCCCGACGCCGAGCCACCGCAAGAAGAAGAGGACGGGCTCGCGGTCGAGCGCCTCGGCGCGCTCGACACGCTCGAGGCGCTGCTCGAGGAGGGCGTCGAGCCCCGCATTGGCGCCCCGGCGCGCCGAGCTGCCCGTGCAGGCCTCGTCGAGGACACGGCGCGCGTGCGCGTACGCCGCCTCGTCGGCGGCGGCGTCGTCGAGGCGCGCGAGGGCCGACGTCTGCGCGACGAGGTGCGCGTCGCGCTCGGCGTAGTGGGCCGTGACGATCTGGCGCAGGGCACTCGCCGAGGGGAGGCGGCCGTGGGCGAGGAGGGTGCGCAAGTGCGACAGGAAGGCGGGTCGGTCATGCGCAAAGAGAGGGACGAGGGGTTTCGAGGCGGCGTGATCGGGTTGGGGCTCGACGTCATGTGACGGAGGCGGAACGAGGGAAAAGGCGCGGACGAAGGAGCGCGCCGAGAGGGCTGCGAGGGGGAGGTCGGCCGGGGCGGACAGGGACGACGACATGCGCTCGGCGACGGCGCGCGCGTACCGCTCGACGAGCGCCGCCGCATCGTCCCGCTCTGCGTCGGCGAGCAAGACCCCTCGCGCCTCGACCGCCGCCCAGTACTCGTCGGCGCACTCGTCGACGTACCGCCACCGCCTGCGCATCTTTCCCCCCTCGCTACCCCGCTCCGGCGCGCCCGTCGGCCGCACCCCGCGCTTCCACCACAGGGCCGTCTCGTTCTCCTCCTGCTCGACGCGCGCGGTGAGGACGGCGTGCGCCTGGGCGAGCGAGAGCTGCCACTCGGGTCGCGGCTCGCGCGCGAGGGCGACGTCGCGCAGGCGCTTGAGGGTGGCGGCGGCAAAGGTGGGCTCGGTCGGGAGGAGGTCGGTGACGCGCGAGAAGAGGGCGTCAAAGGTTGGGCGGGAGAGGGCGTGCGTCGAGGGCGAGGCGGCGAGCGCTTCGAGCGACTTGGAGACGGCTCGAAGCGTGTCGCGGCGGTGCTGAGGGGAAGGGGCGTCGAGGGCGGCTTCGAGGCGTGCGAAGGGTGGTTCTGGGCCGAGTTGCGCGGGTGCAGAGGTGGTGGGGCGGGCGCTCGGTTGCGGATGGGGCGCGGTCGAGGAAAAGGGTCGCGAGGGCGAGTACGGGACCTTTGAAGTCGAGGGCTGTGGGGCTCTACGAGTCAGCAGCGGTTCATGTGAGAGCTGTGGGCGGGCGTGGCAGTACCTGGGACCAGTCTATGGGCGACGAGGAGGGTGGGCGAGGTCGGGCGACCTGTGCGACGAGGCGAGCGGGGTCAGTGGTGGCGCGAGAAGGCGGGAGGATGAGTGTGCTCGGTCGATGGACGTACTCTGGGTGCTGATGGGCCACTCGAGGCGCTGACCGAGCGGGTGGAGGAGCAGGACGAGCAGTCGAGGTGAGGTCGAGGCGATGAGCGCGACGGGGTACGGACGGCATGGGTCGCCGTGCGGGCGCGTGTGAGCATGCAGCAGGGTGTCGCGTGCCCCGTGCTGCTGTGCTCGAATCGTCTAGGCTGTGTGACGAGAGCGAGGGCGGGTGAGCCGACGTCGAGGTCAAGTCGATGCAGAAGGAGCATGCTCTCGCTCGCCTAACACCTCTGTGCCGCCCAGAGACACCGCCAGACTGCTCCCGAGAGCACCCTCCGACCATGGCCGACCCGAACCCGGCAGCGCTACGTCCCTTGACCGTCCCCTCGCTCTCGCCCGACCTGAGCAACCTCCAGCAACTGCGCGTCCAGCTCGCCCAGGCCAACGACAAGATCCACAACTACCGCCACCTCGACCACAAGCTCGCCACCTTCACCGACGAGCCCACCTGGAACGCCTACGTGAGCCCGCCTCCCTCTTCCTCCCCTCCCCCTCACCCGAGCTGACCCCCCTTTCCCTGCCTCGCAGATCCCTGTCGGTCCGCTCGCCTACTTCCCCGGCCAGCTCATCCACACCAACGACATCACCCGCGTCGACAACCCGCCTCAAGCCGATGCCGCCGACCAAGACCCTCAACCTCGCCGAGTGCTCCGCAGCGCAAAGCAGGCTCGCGGCGACGTCGCACAAGCTGTCAAAGGTGTGCACGCCTTTCACCATGGCCCTTGAGTGCGCAGAGGGGGTCGCAGGCCGCCCCGTTGCTCGCTCGTCCCTGACCCGCCTTCTCTGCCCGCAGACCTCGAAGCCCAAGTCGTCACGCTCACCCGCGAAATCGAGGCGGCCGAGGCCGACCTCCGCAAGAAGCGCGACGACGAGCGCAAGCTCGGCAAGGGCGCCGCAAGCGCCGGCACGGCCGACCTCGGCGACGAGGACTGGACCATCAACGCCCAGGGCGAGGTGCGTCCTCGCGCCTCCTTCTTACATTCCTTGTCCGATACCGGTTCTGACAAAACCACCTCCTCCAGGTCATCAACGAGGAGGGCCTGCCCATGTTCGACATCCGCGAGGACCTGCCGCTCGAGCCCGCGCCTGTCGCCTCGAGCTCAAAGGCGGCTCAAGCGGCGCCAGCCAACTCGAGTGCGCGCGCTCGCGGGTACCTGATCAAGAAGGGTGGCAAGCAGATCGTCCGTGCGTCCCTCTTCTCCCTTTCCTGAGCCACATTTCCCGTCCTCGAGCCTGACGCTGCTCGTTCCGCAGGCCCGCTTCCTCCGCCCATCCACTCGGCACCTCCCGCTCCATCCTCCTCCTCCTCATCTGCGCCCACTCAGCCCTCGTCTACCGCTCATCCATCATACGCACCCGCACCTGTGCCCGCACCCGCCGAGACGGACCCCAACCCGTTCCCGGCCCGGCAGCCGCTCGACATCAAGGCCATCCTCGACGAGCTCGAGGCCGAGGAGGCCGCCGCCGCCGCCGTCGCAGCCGCCGCTTCACCTCCCGCGGTGACCGAGGCCGAGCATGACGAGCCTGCGCCGAGCGCCGAGCGCAAGATCGTCGAGCTGCCCGACTCGCCGCCGCCCGCCGCGCCGGTCGCGCCGGTCGCGCCCTCGAGCAGCGCCAGCAAGCCTGCAGCGCCGTCCACATCGAGCGCAGGCGGCTTTGCCGGCTTCTCGGCCGGATTCCTCGCCAAGTCGAAGCAGAAGCGCCCGTCAAACTCGCTCGCGGCGGCGGGTCCCACCTCTTCTACCTCTTCGCCCTCGAGCGGCACCTCGCCAGCCACCTCGTCCACTCCAGCCACGACTACGAGTGCTTCGACGCCCGCCGCCGCAGCATCAGCACCCGCACCCGCACCCGCACCCGCACCCGTACCCGCGCTCAAGCCCGCCCTCTCGCGCCCCGTGTCGCCCTCGGCCCGCTCGCGCGCCGCGACGCCTGCAGGCGACAAGAAGCGCGTCGCGTTCGACCTCCCGCCGCCCTCGGCCGCCGAGGAGCAGCCCTCGGCCAAGAAGGCGCCCATCCTCCTCGGGCCGCCGCCGTCTTCGTCGGCCGCGACCCCGGCCTCGGCCCCGGCCGAGCCCAGGCGCGTCGAGGCGCCGGCGCAGCGCCCGATCCGCGACGTCGTCGTCGAGCGGCCGTTGCGCAAGGCGGTGGCGCCCGGCGGTGGTGCCGGCGCGAGTGCAGGAGCGGGAGCGGGCGGGCTGCCCGTCAGGGAGAAGCGGCTGTCGAGGTTCAAGCGGGAGGCGTTCGGCGAGCCGGCGGCGAGTGTGGAGGACGTCGTCGAGGGCAAGGGCAAAGGGCGCGCCGTCGACGAGCGCGAGTCCGCTCCCTCGGCGGCGTCGTCCTCGCCGTCGCACGCTCCCGCCGCTCGATCAGCCGAGCCGCCGTCGGCGCCGATCTCGAGCGACGTCATGCCCGCGCCGGTGCACACCATCTCGCTCTCGGCGCGGCCCTCGTCCGGCGCCGACCGCCCGCCGGGCACCGTCTCGTTCGGCGACATCCCGTTCGGGTCCGACGAGGAGGACGAGGGTGTGCCGCATGTCGCGGGCGACGTCGACGGCGAGGAGGACGAGGACGACGACGACTGGGACTACTCGGACGACGACGACTTTGACGACGACGAGCTCGACGTCGACCTCGCGCTCCACCAGCGCGAGGTGGCCCTCGCGTACCACCGGCAGCGCCTCATGCTCGGTGCGGGGCGCGGGACGGGACCGCTCGGTGGGTGGCACGCCGAGGGCGAGAACCCGTTCGGCGCGGCGGCAGACGAGGAGGCGGATCAGGCGGTGCGTCCCTCCCTTCCTCTCCCTCTCTCTCTCTCGCTCTCTCGTCTCGGGTTGCTCTTCGCCACACGACTGACCTGCTTCTTGCCCCGCACGACAGCTCGTCCCCGCCGACGCGACCCTGCAGTCGCTCGATCCGTCCCTCGCCGCGTCGACCTTTGGCACCTACCCGTCGGCCGGCGCTGCGCAAGAAGGCCGACCCTCGCGCTTCCGCCAGTCGAACCGCAACCTCGAGTCGGCCCAGCTCATCATCCCCTCGCTCCTCGCCGCCGACCCGTCCCTCGCCATGAGCCACACGCCGCTCGGCCCGCCGCTCGAGCACGACGGCGAGCCCGCCGCAGGTGCCGACGCCGACGACGAGGACGAGCGCCTGCGCCGCACGCTCGAGGCGCTCGCCGAGGGCCGTCCGCTCCCCGAGGACGAGCAGGCGGCCGAGCGCGAGCGCGAGATCGCGTTGCGTGAGGAGCTCGCGCGCGACAAGGCGAGCGCGCACGCGAGGCGGGACCGCACGGCGGGCAAGCGGCCGCCCGAGGTCGTGCAGACGATCGTCCCGGAGCGCAAGGCGCCCGTCGAGATCGAGGTGCGGGACGAGGCGCAGCCGGCCGCCGAGGTTCAACAGGAGGAAGAGAAGCCCAAGAAGCTTTCGCGGTGCGTCCACCGTCCTCTTTCTTCCCTTTCGTTGTGCCTTCCTGACACTGTTCGCGTGCGCGCAGCTTCCGGCAGAAGCAGCTGGGTCTGATTGAGTAGCGGCTCGAGAGCGAGGACGAGCAACGAGATCTGCGCCGCCTCGTCTTGCCCGGTATCTTTGCGATCATTGTGCGCTCGCTGTGGGGCCGGACTCGCGAGAGCTCGCTCTGCGGACGCTCTAGGACGGCGAGAGCGAGAGCAAGAGGCTGTTGAAGACGATTTGCAAATGGACCGGCGACGGCGACGACCGCGAGGGTCTCCTCGAGGCGCTTGCTCCCTCGCACCGGCTCCCGATGCCGCCATGACAAGCACAACTGCTGTGGTCGAGCTCGAGCTCGCGTACACCCGCTCAGTGCGGGCGGCAGAGCCTCCCGAGGGCGGCGGCGAACCGCCACGATCTTCATCATCACGAGCTGCTCCCTCGCCTCTCGACAAGCGCGCCCTGTTCTGCTTGCTCGCACAGCATCTATCGAGGTGCGTTCGCGCCTTCCACCCTTCCCCTTGCCCCCACGTTCGCATGCCGCGGAGCTGACCTCGCCCCTCCCCCACTTCCTCCCTCTCGCGACCTCTCACGCAGCACATGGCAGCAGCGCTCCTACGAGTTCGCCTCGTACCTGTTCCTCATCCAGCTCTTCCCGTCGACCACCCTTCAGCCGTCCATCTTCGGCTTTTGCACGACGAGCGCTGCCATCGTTTTCGCCGGCACGGTCGGGCACCTTGTCGACCTCTTTGAGCGAGTCCGGTTCGTGCGAGGCACCATCATCGCACAAAAGGGCACCCTCGCGTGCAGCTACGCCATCTTTCTTGCATGCTTCCTCCGCCTGTACGCCGCGGCGCAAGAACGGCGAGAACAGCCGACCTTGGTCGGACTTTTCGTCGTCGTCACCCTCTTCTCGATGGCGCAGAACCTGGCTACAGTGCGTCCTGCTCACCTTCCGTCTCGTCCACGAGACCGGGACCTGACGCGCTCGCATGCGCCGCCTGCAGATCGGCATCTCGGTCGCCGTCGAGCGGGACTGGGTCACCTGCATCGCTCAAGGCGACGGCGCCAAGCTCACGCAGCTCAACACGTGCGTCCCACACTATCTCCATCATCTGTGCGACAGGAGAAGGCGCGACCTGTGTCGGCCATTCGTTGCACCGACCTAAACCTCCCTTGCCTCGCACAGCTACCTGCGCCGTATCGACCTCCTGTCAAAGCTTCTGGCGCCCTTGTTCGTCTCTCTCTTGACTACTGCGGCGTCGTACACCTTTGCGGCAGCGTTCTTGCTAGGTCTCGCCGTCGGCGCGACCATTTTCGAGTGGACCTGTCCGTCGCCGCCTTCTTTCTCCCTCCACGTCCTCCCTCTCACCTCGAGACTGACTCCTTGTCCTCTGCAGGGATCAACATCGTCTATCGACGCTTCCCGATGCTGGCAGAGACCAAGCCGACGCCCGAGGCCGCCCCAGCCGTCGACGAGCTCGCCGCAGATCCACCAGCCGATCGGCCTTCTCGAGCGCGGCTGCAGGTCATGATCGCTCGTCTACCAGGTCGAATACGGCTGCACGTCGTCGCCGAGGGCCGAAACTGGCTCGCCTTCATCCGCGCGCCCGTATTCTTCTCGTCGCTGGCGATCTCGCTCCTCTACCTTACCGTCCTCTCGTGAGTCCCTGCCCCTCCTTCTCTCTCTCCCGCCTTTCCACATACTTGTGACGAGCTCACTCTCACTCCCTCTCGCAGCTTCGAGGGCTCGATGCTCGCGTATCTCAAGAGCCATCGGTACCCCGACGCGTTCGTCGCCGGCATGCGCGGCATCGGCGTCGTGACGGGCCTCGCTGGAACGCTCGTCATGCCTGTTCTCGAGAAGCGCATCGGACTTGTACGCGCCGGGACCTGGAGCATCTTGTGCGTCCCCTTCTCTCCCTGTTCGAGCTCGCCTCGCCTACGCACTGACGCACCCGCCCCGCCAGGTCCGAGGTCGTCACCCTCATTCCCGCCGTCCTCGCGTTTTTCGTCGGTGCACCGCCTGACGGCGAACGAGGGCCCGGCTGGAACGACGCGCTCCTCTTCTCGGGCATGGCCTTGAGCCGAATCGGCCTGTGGAGCTTCGACCTGTGCCAGCTCAAGGAGCTCCAGGAGGCGCTCAACGACCACCCGCAGCGCAACAGCATGCGCGTCTCCCTTTCGCTCGTCGAGCGCGTCGAGCGCGATCCAGGTCTTGACGAGCGTGACTCTCTTCTGCAGCATGGCGCTTCAGTTTTCGCTGCAGAACATGTTCGACCTCGTCAAGTGCGTCCTCACCTTCTCTCTCTCTTCTTCCTCCTGCGTACGCCTCAGACTGACTGACCGTGCGTGTCATGCAGGTACGGCGTCACGATCGTGCTCAACCGGCCGTCACAGTTCAAGTGTGCGTCCCTGCCTCCCTCCTCGAGCCTCACTCGCGCCGCCGCTCACCCTGGCCCGTCGTCATGCAGGGGCCGTCGTCATCTCGTTCGTGTCGGTCGGACTCGGCGCGCTGTCCTATCTCGTCTACGCACGCAAGGAGCGCGGGCACCTCGTGCACTTGGCATGGACCGAGGCGCTTCTCAAGAAGGGCCGGTAGAGCAAGAGCGCAGCCTGTAATAGATCGCTGCTGTACCACTGTCGCCTCAGTCGCGAGAGTCCAGATAGCTCGTAGCCGCGGTTGAGCGGGTTCGGTGCCGACGTTCTCATCAGCGAACGTGGAGAGGCTCACCTCTCCCTCCTCCCCACCACTCGCTGCCCGCTCGCCGTTATGTCGCCAGTCAAGGTAGCCGCTGTCCAGATCGCCTCAGTCGCATACAACCTCGACAGCTCTCTCTCCAAGGCGCGCTCGACCTCCCTCGCCTCGTCCCCCCACGCCCGCGTCCGACAGCCAGCTGACCCACCCCTGTACGCCCGCAACAGCTCGAGGACTACTGCAGCCAAGTGGCTGAGCAAGGCGCCAAGCTCGCAGTCTTCCCCGAGGCTTACCTGAGGTGCGCTCCTCGCTTCTCTCCCTCCTTCCCCACCTCCACCTCGACCGCGAGCTGAACCAGCTCGTGGACCGCCCGCAGTGCCTACCCGCGCCACCTCGACTTCAAGATTGGCGCACGGACCGACGAGAACCGCTCGTGGTACAGCCGCTACGTCTCGTCGTCCGTCAAAATTCCGGACGGCGCAGAAGGCGTCGACTGGCTCGCGAGCGATGAGGCGGCTGCAACTCGAGCCGGCACCGACTTTGACGCGTTCAAGCGTCTCCTGGTCGCCGCCAAGAGCAACAAGCTTGTGCGTCCCTGCTCCCAGATCCGCGCCTGTGAGCGCCCGCTCACCCTCGAACCGGCCTCGGCAGATCCTCTCGGTCGGCATCATCGAGCGTTCACTCCTCGGCGCAACGCTGTGGTGCACCAACGTCATCATCTCTGAGCAGGGCATCCTCCTCGGTAAGTCTCGCCCGTTCCTCCCTTTCGCGCACGGTCCCCCTTCCCCTCCTTCTCCTTCTCCTCCTCTCGTCCGTCCCTTCCCTTGCCTTTCTTTCACGCTCGCCTACCCCACCTGTCGCGCACACAAGCACCTACTCTGTCTGTACGCGCCTCCTCACTGACTCTGCGTCGTTCGCCTCGCGCAGGCAAGCACCGCAAGCTCATCCCGACTGCCGCCGAGCGCGTCGTTTGGGCGTCGAGCAGCGCGACCAATCCTCCCGCCGCCCTCGACTCGACCGCGCCTGCGACCGACAACCTGCCCGTCGTCGCGACGTCGGTCGGCCGCGTCGGCGGCGTCATCTGCTGGGAGCATTTCATGCCCCTCGCGCGTTACGCCCTGTACCGCAAGGGCGTCGAGCTGTGGGTCGCGCCGACGGCCGACGCGCGCCCGACCTGGGCGCCGGCGATGCAGTTCATCGCGCAGGAGGGCCGGTGCTTCGTCGTGAGCGCCAATCAGTTCCAGCGCGCGAGCGACTTTCCCGAGGACTACCCTGCGCGAGTGGCTGCCGGCGAGAGCGAGGGGCGAGGAGCGGACGAGGTGTGGAGCAGGGGAGGGTCGTGCATCGTGAGCCCGCTCGGCGAGATTCTTGCAGGGCCGCTGTGGGACCGGGAGGGAGTCGTCTACGCCGACGTGCGCCCGCCTCTCCCTTTCGCTCTTCTCTCTCAGCGCCCTTTCTCCCCCCCTTCCCCTTTTCTCTTCGTCGACGTTTCCTTCTACCTGTTCATGGATACCGACCATCTCCCGAGCGACGACTCACCGGCGAAGAGCACGCTCGCAGATCGACCTGGACGACATTCTCGGATGCAAGCTCGACATGGACAGCGCCGGCTCGGCCCACTACTCTCGCGACGACCTTTTCAGCTTCTCGGTGCGGACGTGACTCGTAGAGCGGGCGTGCAATAGAGCTCGAGTTGCACTAGATCTGCTCGCCCGCCTCCGTCCGAACGAGAGCTCCTCGTCCCCTCGCCCTCCTGCCTCGCCCAGCTCAACGCCGCTGCTTGACGACCTCCTTGCGGTATCCGACGAACGCGACGAGGTTCTCGAGCGCCCCGTCGGCGCGCGAGCGCAGCTCGGGGAACTTGTTGCGGTCCACCTTCTTGATCTGCGAGTGCGGGTTCCGGGACGGTGCGAGAGGTCGGCGTCAATGACATGCACGAACGAGAATGTGCCGGGAACAGCCATGGAGAGAGAAGGAGAGGGAGGAGAGAGGGAGAGAGGGGACGCACAGCTGCGCGCACGCCCGGGACCGAGCCCTCAAGCGCCTGGAGCATGCCGCCCTCGCGGAACACGGGCACGTCGTACTCGCGCTCCTCGTCGGCGTACAGGTCGATGAGCGAGTCGATCGCCTGGAGGAGGATGTCGGGCGTCGACGCGACGGTCGAGGGCGAGGTCGACGCCGCAGGGGTCCGAGCGGGGAGGAGCGAGAGGAGGAAGCGGCCGATTTGCTGCGAGCGAGGTCGAGCGGGTGAGTGCGGCTCGCGAGAGACTGAGAGAGGTGAAAGAGAGAGGTGAGACGCACAGCATTCTCCTCGGCAGGGACGCCCTGGCGCCGTCCGAGGTATCCGAGCGCGCCGAGCGTGCGCACCCGGATCGCCTCGCCCGACGGCGTGGGCTCTGCCGCGAACGGCGAAGCGTACACCTGCTGGATCAAGAACGGCGTCGTGTCGGGGCCGACGACCTGTGGGACGTGACGACGAGGGTCAGAGACGGGCGCCTTTGAGAAGGCGAGGCAGAGAAAGGGGAGGACGCACAAGTCCTGCACCAGGCTCCGGGTCGAGCCCGAGGCGCACACAGCCCCACACGACGCCCGCCGCCGCCATGACGACCTCGAGCCGGCGCTCCTGCACCTCGTCGACCTCGTCGCCACCCTGCTGCTGCGGCGCCTTGTCGCCGCCCTTGCCCTTCTTGCCCGACGCCGCCGGCGCCGCAGCGGCTGCGGTCGGGCCGTGCGTCCTTGCGCCCTCGAGCGCGCCGAGCATGAGCTGCAGCGCGCTCTCAAACACGCTCTGGAGCTCCTTGGCGTCGCGCCTCGCGGCGGCCGTCGCGCCCTTGGCGGCACCGGCGCGCGACAGGACGACGTAAAGGTTGTTGAGCGCCTCGGTAGCGCGCACGTGCACCGTCGTGAGCGCCTCGGCGAGCGGCGCGAGGTTGTGCGGCACGAGGTCGGCGCTCGAGGCCGAGGTGCTGATCAGGCCCGACGACGAGGCCGAGGCCGAGGCGGGCGCGTCGAGCGGCGAGGGGGCGAAAGAGGAGGGGGAAAGGAACGAGAGCGAGGTCGGGCGCGACAGGGCGAGGAGCTGGAGAGGGAGGGAGCTGAGGAGGGCGAGCGCGCCCGACTTGGTCGCGCTCGTCTCGGCTGCGGCGCCGTCGTCGTCGTCGCCCGAGTCGCCGTCCGAGTCGTCGCCGTCGCCGGCCGTCGCCGCGAGGTCGTCGAGCATGCTGTCGTCGGCCGTCGGCGTGTCGCCGCGCCGGCGCCGAATGACGCCGTCGGCCTCGTTGACCTGGTCGCCGCCCATCGCCTCGTCCTCGCCCTCGCCGTCCGACGCACCCATGTCGATGTCGTCGCCGCCCTCGACCTCCATCGAGATGCCGCCCCACGCCTCCTGCTCCTCGTCGTCCTCCTCCTCGCCCTCTGCGCCGGCGCCCGGCGCGCCGTCGAACGAGCCCGCGGCGGGCAGGCCCGACGCGAGCCACTCGCTGAGGACCTCGAGCGCGAGCTGGAGCGTCTGGCTCTGGCGCTCGAGCGCGGCGAGCTTGCCCGCCGGCGAGTCGGACGTGGTCGTGTGCTGATTCGGGAGCGCCGTCGGGTCCTGCAGGGCGTTGCGCGCGTTAGTGAGGGCTTTGCGAGGCGAGGGATTGGGAGCCAGAGGCAGGAGGAAGTAGAAGCCGGGACGCACAATCTCGCCGGCCACCTTCTTCGCCTCGCCGACCGAGTCCTCAAGCCGCGCGCTCCCGACGAGCCCGAGGAGAACACCCTGCGCAACGTCGCTCCTGAGCGCGTCGCGCACCGTCTCGACGTCGCGGCGCTTCGAGCGGCCCTTGGCGATCTCGAGGAGGGACCCGAACGCGAGGACGCGCAGCTGCGCCCAGGCGTCGACGTCTGAGCTCGAGGGCCCGGCGGGTGCGGCGTCGGTTGATGCGGTGGAAGAGCGAGAAGAGGACGAGGGAGGCGTTGGGGTGAGAAGGATCGAGAGGAGGGTCGAGAGGGCGGGCGAGAAGGTGAACGAGCCGGCCGACGACAGGAGGTGCGTGTGTGCCGCCGGGTTGGACGAGATGAAGGCGTGCAGGGTTTGTGCTGCGGACCGGGCAAGGTCAGTCGAGGTGCCGCAGGAAGCACTGGATGGAGGAGGAAAGGGACGCACCTGCTGCGACGGCGACAAAGAGGGGCACGCGCAGGCGCTTGGCCTTTTCCCGCTTGACGTCCTTCTTCTTGAGCGCCTTGCCGCCCGCTGCCCCGGCCTCGACGTCCATGCCGCCCGGACCCGCCGCGCCCTCGCCGCGCTGCTCGTCGCCGTCGAGCTTGTCGATCCCCAGGCGGTCCTCGTCGAGGAGGGCGACGCACAGGGCGACAATGTGCTCGGCGTGGGCGTTGAGACCGGCGAGGATCTTGGTGTTGCTCTCGGCGAGGCACCACACGAGGGTGAGGACGTTCTCGGTCCAGTCCCAGAAGGACCGGCGGAGCGTGTCGTGCGCCTCGTTGGCGGCGTCGGCGGCGCGGCGCTGCTCGGCGGTGGCCGGGAGCGCGGGCTTGACGGGTGCGGGTGGCGGCGCGAGCTGGTGCGGGAGGAAGTGGGCGAGGAGCGGAAGGTGGACGGTCGCGAGCGGGAGGAGGAGGCGCTTGTTGTGCATCTCGGAGAGGATGTGGGGAGGGGACGAGACGGCGAGGTTGCGCAGGGCGCCGAGCGACTCGATGGCGGTCGACAGGTCGTCTGAAGGCGGCGGCGTCGACGAGGACGAGGACGAGGGCGCCGAGAGGGTCGAGAGGCGCTCGATGAGGAGGCCGATGAGGTTGCGCGACAGGAGGAGGCGCAGTTGCATGGGCGGGAGCGACAGGATCAAAGACGACAGGGTGGACTGTTTCGCGCGCAAGAAAGGAGGTCAGCCTGGCCTTGGGAGAGCGAGTCGCAAGGAGAGAGAGAGGGAGAGAGGTGAGCGTACCGCAGCAAAGACGCGGTCGCGGCCCTCGGGAGCCCTGAGCTTGTCGAGGAGGTCCTGCATCTCGGCGTCGCGGCGTTGGCCCTTCTTGCCCTCGCGGTGCTGGTTCGGGTGCGGGTTGTTGGTGGGGTCCGAGGTGTCGGTGAGGGGAGCGGACGAGGCGGCGACGCGGGCGGCGCGCGTCTGCTTGCGGTGCCTGACCTTGCCCATGGTAGCAGTGCGGGGGCTGGTGGTGGTCCTGCTCGGCGGAAGGAGCAGAGGGTGAAGCGCGAGGACGATGCGGTCGAGCTCGAGCTCGAGACGAGGACGAGGCGGTGCGCCCACCTCGCAGGAAATCGCTGGGCGGGTCTGGTGAGAGCTCTACGGTGCTGCAAGAGCGATACAGGTGTCGGTAGCTCGCTGGGCGGCGTGGTCGCTGTTGTCCCTCGTCTCATCTGGCTCGCGCGGAGAGGTGGTTCCTCTCTCGTCAGCCACGCCACCAGCTGGCTCGCGGGTACCACAAGCTGGACCAGGACGCTCCTCGGCACCACTTGCAGCTCGAGCGCTCCCTGCACGGCGTCGAGCGACTCGCCGTGCGCCCCGTTCCCCCACCTCGTCCGCCTCGTCAGCCAACGACACCGCGTCCCCATGTCCACCACGTCTGAGACCGCCGATACTGCGCCACAAGGTGCACAAGAAGCAGCAAGCCCTGTGGCCTCGCCGATCCATGCCCAGGCGCCCTCGACTGCTCCCCCTCCTCAACTCTCCCCCACCGCCTCGTCGTCGACCCGGTCTCGCTTCTTCGCGACCGCCTCGTCCCGCCCGTTCTCGCGCAGCGCCCTCCAGCGCCAGAGCGTTCACACCCTTCCCTCGATCCACCACCTCCAGCACGGGTTCGCCAAACTCGGCCTCCTCGCTCAAGCCCACCCTCGCGCCGCACCGCCGCCGAGGCGCACCTCGTCGTCCTCGAATGGCGTCCTCCAGCCTCTCGAGCACGAGAGCGCAGTCGACGGCGACGGCGGCGCGATCGACGAGCTGGGCCCGCAGCCCGACAAGCCCGTCGTCGACCTGCGCATGCCGTGGGAGCGCGACGAGGCGCTCACTCGCAGCGCGGTGCTCAAGGACGAGGCGCAGCTGCGCTCCGAGGCGTACGAGGCCCTCGATGCCGTGTGTGACTGGTGCGCCCTCCTCTCTTTCTCTCTCGCAGTAGCCCGCACAGGATTTTGACCCGCCGTTCCTCCTCGCGCAGCTGGTCTATCGCTCCCGGTTCGACACGCCCGCCTTGCCGACCTTCATCTTCATCGACCATGTCGCGCAATCCTTCGACCGCGTCCGCCATCACGCCAATGAGTCCAGCCGACGACACGTCCTTCCCCTCGTCCGCCGACGACGCCAATCTCCCCCTCGTCCCCACCCTCCTCGCCACCACCACCCTCGCCGTCCGCGCCATCCAGGCCTTCGCCGTCTCCCTGCCCTCGCCGCCCGCCCCGTCAAGGGCCGGCACCGAGAGCGCCGAAAACCCGCTCATCGTCCTGCGCCGCACAAGCCTCGACGTGCTCGGCATGCTGCGCGAGATCGAGGCGCGGTACCGCCTGCCGGGTACCGTCGGTACCGACGACGCGGCGGTGGCTCGTCCATCGACGCTCACGAGCGAGGCCGGCGACGATCAGGGCGCGCGAGCGACGGGACATGCCGAGGTCACCGCGCCGCACGGCGACCCGGCGTCGCAGACGGCGTCGCCAGAGCCGCAGTACCGCGTCGATGTCGAGCTGTCGGCTCTCGAGCGCGAGGCGGCGCTCGTCGAGCGGTGGGTGCGCGCCGTGGAGGACGAGCTCGAACGGTCCGAGACGAGGGTCCGTGCGGCGGCGGGCGCGGGGCGCCGGCGGAGCAGCGTGAGGGCGGACGAGGAAGGGCAGGTGGGAGGAAGAACGGTCGAGGGCGGGGAGGGACGGGCAGAGGCGTTGCCGGACTGGGCGCGCGACACGGGCTGGCCGGACGGGCTCGGTGCGTCGGCTTCGATGGCCTCGATTCCTCGTCTCGCAGCTCGGCACGCGTGACCTGACTCGTGGGGGACCACCTTGGCGTACAGTCCGAGCTTACGCCATCATGGTCGCTGACGCGTCGGCGTCGACGGCTGAACACGCCCTGCCCGACCCCGCCGACGACTGGTGCGGCTTTCTCGACGCGCTCAGGTACGCTCCTCTTCCTCTCCCCCCCCCTCTCAGTCGAGCCGAACTGACCTGTGACCTCTCTCGCAGCGACGGCACCCTCCTCCTCGAGTCGTTCAACAACGTCCTTCGCCACTCGCCCTGGTCGCGCCCGTTCGGCTTCGTCCCCTCGTCCTCGATACACGTCTTTCCTCCTCTCGCCGCGGTCGGCATCATCGGCAGCAGCGGTGGGCCAGCTTCGTCGAGCATGAGCCGGACGGCGAGCGCGGCGAGCGACGGCGGCGAGAGGGTCGGCGCCACGTTCAGGAGGGCCGAGAACCTTGGGCAATGGAGCGCGTGCGTCCCTCTTTCCCTCTCTCTTTCTCGCCTTCTTTCTCCTCGAGACTTTTGGTCGTCGACGCCCGTCACGCAGCAGCAGCCCTGACGCCCCTTCTCGACCGCCCGCAGTGCCCTCAAGCACCGCTACGCCCTCTCGCTCGGCCCGCCGCCGTTCGACATCCGCCTCATCGCTGCGCGCAGGCCCGAGTCGGCAGCCGAGTGGCGCGAGATGCTCGCCGGAGCGGTCGAGGGCTGGGCAGGGGCGGTGGCGAGCGAGGCGAGCGAGGTCGAGAGCGAGCGGCAGCGGCGAGGGGAGGAAGGGCGAGCGAGCGGCCAGGGTTCGAGCGAGTAGAGCGCGTTTGCATCCCAAAGCGTTCATCGCTCTCGCAATCTGTCCCTCGCACGTCGAGAGCATGTCGAGCGCGCCTTCGACCATGAGCAATCGCAAGGGAGAAGAGCGCCGAGATCCTCCCGCTCAAGCCTGCCTCTCAGGAGGCACGACGACGCAAAGAGAGAACCACAGCTTGTACCATATCAAAGATCAGAGTCTACAACGCCCTATGCACGCCCTCATCGCCGCCGAAACGACATCTAGAGCGACAGCTTCTCGCTCGAGCCCACGCTCGCCGCGCTCGATTCGAGCCCTGCCCGCTCGCGCCGCTCCTTCTCGGCACGCCCGAAGTACTCGACGCCGATCTTGCGGATGACGAGCCACGCTGGGACGAGGCTGACGCCCCACAAGGCGAAATTGAGCGACGAGGCGCCGATGTCCTGAAAGGCCGGCAGCGAGTTGAGGCCGTAGCTTACGGCCTGCGCTGCGGACTCGGTGGCACGCAGGAGGCCTCCGATGCGCAGGATGTCGGCCGGCTCGGTGACGAGAGTGCCGCAGACTGTCAGAGAGAGAGAGAGTCAGTGAGAGGCGACTTGGGAAGGCCGATTGTGGGCGGCACTGGAAGCGACTCTCGCCCGAGATAGTCGAGGCGAGAGGGAGAGGGAGAGAGAGAGGACGGACCGAAGTAGAGGAACATGTAGTTGAGCTGGAAACCGGCGGCGATGGCCAAGTACGAGCCGAACCCTTTGCCGAACCCGGCGTCATTCCAGTCGTACACGGCGCCCGTCTTGCGGAACTCGTTGTTGACAACAATACTCCACGTCCACCATGCACCCTGGAGGCCCATGACGAGGAAGAAGGCGCCGCGAGCGCGCTGCTGGAGGTTGAACCGCTTGCTGTCGAGGGCGAGGCCGAACAGGTTGCCGGCGATGATGCTGACGACGGCCGAGAGGAAGCTGCCGAGCGCACGTGCGCGCACCGTGTAGTGAAGCGTGAGGAACGTCGAGTTGAACGACTCGCTGAAGACGGCCTGGGAGATGAGGGGCACGATGAGGAGGAACTGCGCGCGCTCGGACCTCGAGTCAGTGCCATCGTCCTCGGGCCGGCTGAGAGGCGGACAGGGACGCACACGCTTGCTGAAGAAGAGCTTGGCGGTCTCCTTGAGCTCGACGAGGATCGGGTTGTCGACGAAGAGCTTGACGGCGAGGCCGTCGGTGCGCTGGACCTTGTGCGGCGGCGGCAGGAAGAAGGCCGTGAACGGTCCCGCCGCCTGTAGAGCGATGAAGATAAGGAAGACTTTTGGATTGACGGCGCCGGCCTCGCTGCGGTTCGAGTTGAGCCCGAGGTTGATGGCGCCTGAGGGAAGAAGAAAGTCAGGGCCGGCTCGTTCAGAGTTGCGGACATGGACGAACCGCCGAGGATCTGCCCGCCGACGCGGAAGGACAGCCACCATCCGAGGAACTTGCCCTGGTTCTCGGGCTCAGGGTAGGACATAGCGACGGCCGCCTCAATGCCCTGTAACGAGGAGGGAGAGAAAGGGTGAGCGAGGGTCCTGCTGCGAGGGAAGGACGAACGACGCACCCAGAACGTGCCGGCCGAAATGCCGCACAGTGCAGCGCCGAGGAGGAGGAACCACTCGTTGCCGAACCGGTTGTTGCAGTACTGCGGTCGCGAGGAACGAGGTCAGTCGCGGTCCGGGAGAGGGACGAGGTCGGGACGCACCAGGCCCGCAGCGTACGGCGCATAGCCGGCTGCGCCAAAGAAGAGCGTCCACCGGACGCCGATGTAGCGCGTAATGGTCGACGTGAGGAAGGCCGTGACGACCATGAGGCCGAAAGTGAGCGCGTTGCTGGCGTTGACGAGGAAGGGCGTCGCCGCTCCACCGGCGCCGAGCGAGTTCATCGCGCCCCAGATTCCTGGCGCGCAGAAGTTGCAGACGCCGAGCGCGAGCGCGGCCCACCAGGTCGTGCGATAGAAGCTGCGCTTGACGGGCGTGACCGGCGTCGGGTCGGCCTCGACGAGTGATGGCGACTTGATGTCGGACATGATCGAGAGGGTAGGGAGGAGGCTGAGACGAGGTATCGAGCAGCGAGAGAGAGGAAGAGCAAGAGCTGGGAGAACGAGCTGGCCGGCACGAGGACGAAGGCGAGCGGCACCGCGAGCGTGCTGCTCGGAAGCTCTGGCGACATGCAGCGATCGCGCAAAGCCGACGCTTGTGTAGCGCTGCCGGGTCAATGTCGCCCGAGAGAAGCTGAGCCGATGGCGACATGAGATGGCGCAAGCGAGACTCGGCGAAGCGGGGGAAGAAGGAAAGTCCGCCGTGCGGCTGCGCAGCCATGAGCTGGCCAGGCGCAGCAGCCGCACAGGGAACCTGAGCGTGCTCGAGCCCGTCCATGGCGTCTGCGCCGAGCTGGCGGCGGTGGGCGAGGTGGAGAGGGACGTCGAGGTGGGTGGGTCGAGCGATGAGAGCGAGTACGGCTCGAGTCCAGGCCGGCCACAAGGGGGGACGGGCCCTGCCAAGTCGTAGTCGATGTGCGCGGGTGCTGAGCAACTCAGCAGCCATGCTGAGCGCGGTGTGGCGGGCAGGGTGAGGCTAAGGGCGACCTCGGCTGGCGCAGCGGCGAGTTCCAGCTTTCGCTCTGCGCGACGGTCCAGCTCGCTCGCAAGGTGCTCATGAAACGTCTCTAGATACAGCACAAAAGACCGGGCCAGCTACTGAAGGGGAAAGGGCGAGAGAGGAAGAGGGCCGCGCGCTCCCGCTCCGAGCTGTTTCCACCTCTCGGCGAGGCGGCCATAGACGAGCAGCTCGTTGGGCCGCGCGCTCACTTACCGAGCTGGTGCCACCGCTCGGCGAGGCGACCATAGATGAGCAGCTCGTTGGGCTCGTCGCCGTCGCGGTCGTTGATCTTGCTCTTGCCGAACGACTTGCCCTTGACGTCGTCCCACTGCTCGCCCGTGATGCGCTCCCATTCGGCGGGCTTGGTGAACCCGAGGCGGTCCAGCTTGGGCGACGAGAGCGTCAAGGGGTCGATCAGGACCGACGGCTTGAAGTCGCAAAAGTAGACTGTGTCGGGGAAAGACGAGGGTGTCAGTATCTCTAGCTGCTGCGCGCACAGAGAGAGAGAGGGGGGGGGGGGGGGGGGGGGGGGACGACGAGAGAAAGAGAGACGCACTCAGGCCGAGGCGGCGGTGGCCTCGCTGGTCGGCGGGAGGACCGACGACTCGGTGGATCGTCGACTTGGCGAACGAGCCGGTGAGGAACTGCGAGACGACGAGGGCGAGGGGTCAGGGCTACTTCGACAGGGTAGAGAATCAAGAGAGAGAGAGAGAGAGGTGGGCGCACCTCGAAGCGGTCGCCGAGGTTGACGACGAGGGCGTTTGGGCGGTACCCGACAAACTTCCACTGGCCGTCGTGATAGTCGCGGAACTGGAGGCTCGCCATGGGCTGCGGCGTGATGAAGGTGAGCGACGACGCGTCGCTGTGACCGCGCAGCCAGTCGCCCTTGGTCTTCGCCTCGTCGTCGGCGCTCATGCCGTGGTAAAGCATGGCGCGCCCGAAACCGCCGCCCGACACCTCGGGCTTGTCCTCGGTGACATCGAACAGGGACCAGATCGTGCCCTCGGGCAGCTCGAGGATGATGTCGAACAGGGACGACAGCTTGCGGACGACGACGAGATGCAGGTACGAGAAGTACTCGGTCGTCTCGGGGAGGTGCCGCCGCACGAGGTCGGGGTAGGCCTGCTCGTTGCGCAAGGTCGGGTGAAGGAGGTTGCGCTGTCGGCGAGAGGTGGTCAGGGAAGATCGCGACGAGCCAGTGAGGCACAGGCTCGAGGGCGGAACGAACGGGGGAGGAAGAGGGCAGAGGAAGGCGAGGCTCGCGTAGTTGAAGTGCTCGATCTGGTCGCGCACGCCGGCCTGCATGCTCCAGTACCCTCGCGGCTTGAACCCGCTGCCGCGCTCGGCGCCGAGCTTGGTCTTGTCGTCGAACGAGTCGCCGTCCGACTGGGCCGCGCCGGCGGGGAACTTGGCCTTCTCGTCGAGCGGGAGGTCGAGGATGGCCTGCGACACGGCCTGGAGGTACTCGAGCTTGTCGTGCGGGAACCCGTGACCCTCGAGGAAGAAGAAGCCTTGGGTCGTGATGGCCTCCTCGAGGTCGGCGGCGAGAGCTTGACGAGCGGCGAGACCCTCAGGGCCGTCGCGGTACTTGGACAGGTCAACGACGCCGAGCTCGACAAAGGGGACTGTCGGCGCAAGAGAGGCGGTCAGCTCTACTGGTGGCAGAGCTTGAGGAGGTCCGGTCGAGAGGCCAGTCGGGGAGGGGAGTGGAAGGCGAGGACGCACGGTTCTCCTTGGTCGGCTGGACGTGCTTGAACGGCGGGTACTGTGGCCGAGCGATCGTCATGTCAGGCTCGTGGGCGCGGTGCGAGGGAGGGTCCAAGGAGGGGAGGAGGGGAAGCTGGGGCTCACCTCGCCGAGGACTGCGCAGCGAGTGGTCGGGCAGTTGCGCCGAGCCTTGCGAAGGTCAGACGGCGGATCGCACCATCGCGGCGGAGGACAGGCGGCCGAGAAGGACGAGGCGGACGAGGCGAGATCACGCCAGAGTCGGGCGAGGTTGCGAGGTCGCGCTGGCGAGGCGGTGTGCGCAGCAGGGGCGGCACAGACGATGCCAAGGTTGATCGACGCCTCGGGGCAGCAGCAGGTGCCGGCTCACAGCGGTGAGAGAGCGAGAGCGAATCCCATCAGGCGGCGAGGTCGACGAGGACGACAGAGCTCTCGTCAAGCTTTCGGCTGGCTCGAGTGCGCGCTCGCCGAGGTCACAAGAGCTGTGCGCACACGTTCACCGCGTTGCGACCCACTCGGTGAGCAAGAGACGAGGCGAAACTGCGCTACGACCTCTCGCCGGCGACTCTCGCGACGACTCGCACGCTCTCGCACGAAACAGCTGCGCGTTCTCAAGACCGCCCAATCTCGTACAGCCCCATGCACTGCGACAGAACCTGCTCCCTGACCCCGTCGGCTCAGATCTCCCTGCCCGAGATCGGGCACGACCACACCCACTCGCCCTCCTCGCCGTCGTCCGGCCCGGGCACCCGCCTCAGCCGCTCGTTGCCGTCGCTCCTCCACTCGGGCGCGAGCGTCGCCGCGCCGCCGTCACCCCTGACCCGCCGCTGCACCTCGGCGTCCCACTCGTCGGCGCTCTCGAGCAGCTCGAGCGCCTTGGCCCACAGCTCGTCGCGCTCCTCGGCCGTCTGCTCCATGTCGCCCGTGCGGCGCAGCTCGTTCGCGAGCACCGTGGCGCAGTCGACGAGGTAGGCGTTGCCGGTCAGGCCGTACGTCCCACCGCGCATGATGTTGGTCTGCGCGAGCTTGTGCAGCGCGACGTACGGCGTGTCGGGGCCGTCAAAGAGGGCGGCGTCGGCGTAGTGGTCGGGCGCAGGCAAAGGAGGGTCGGGAGGAGGGTATCGGGCGTTGTCGCGAGAAGGAGCAGGCGACGAGGACCACGAGCTCGAGGCGACGGCGGCGGCGGCTCGGCTGCGCGGCATGCGCGACGACGGCGTGCGAGGCGGCGGGATCTCGATCGTGAAGGCGGCCGGGACGGGGCGACGGCGCTGAGGCGTGACGGGCGGGTACGGGGCGGCTTTCGGCGTCGACGGGGCGGGTGGTGGAGCTGGAGCTGGAGCTGGAGCCGGCTCGGTCGGGCTCGAGGCGTACTTCCACCGCAAGCACCCGTGCGCGTACAGGTCGTCGACGTTGTACCACGCGAGCGCGGTGCGCGAGTAGCGCTGAACCTTGCGCGGGTTGTACGGCACGTTGTCGAAGCTGTGGCTGACGAAATTCTGCGAGGGAGGAGCAGAAACGGCGTCAGGTGAGTCGAGGCGCTCGAGAGCATTGCGCGAGAACGCGAGTCGAGTCGAGAGGCAGAGAGAGAGGGACGCACGAGCTGGTTGACCTGCCTTGGCCGGCCGAGCGCCTTGGCCTTCTTGCCCGCCGCCGTCGAGGCCATCGCCTCGTCCTCCTGGACCTTGTGCCGCAGGAACGAGAACCCGACGCGCACGTACGGGATCTGCCGCACGCCGTCGCCCTCGCGCCCGAGCGGCTCACCCTTGCCCGCGTGCACGGCCGTCGACGACCAGGCGGCCTCGGGCGGCACGTAGCCCGGGTACCCGGTCCCGAAGTAGTAGTCCGGGAGCGGCGGCAGGTCGTCGGGGAAGCGCGACGGCGTCTCGAGGGCGGAAAAATGGGTGATCGAGGGCGCGACTTTGCGCAGGTCGCGCGTCGAGTAATGCGCGAGCGGGTGCCACGAGATGGTGTACTTGAGCGGGGCGCGTCGAGGGTACGCGTCGTTGAAGACGTACATGCTGCAGGAAGAGGGAACAAGACTCGAGGTCAGGCACTGCTCGACGCCGAAGCAGGATGAGGGGGGCGCACATCTCAGGCTCTGCAGGGCGGCAGGGCGAACGCGTAGGTCAGTCACGTGCGTCTTGGACGGCGAGATGGGGGCGGAAGAGGAGGGCAGGGGACGCACTCTTGGACACGATCATCGACTGCCAGTTCCAGTCGAGGCAGTCGCCCTTGACGCGCTCGTTGGGCCCGAGGTTGACGGTCGCGCCCTTGCACGCCTTGCCGGCCTCGCCGTCGAGCGCCTCGAGGTCCGTCTTGGAGAAGAACCAGGACAGCTGGAGGCCGACCTCGGTGCTGAGGTACTGCGGGAGGTCGCCGGCCTTTGACGGGTCGCGGTCGCGGATCTTGGTGACACTCTCCTTGAGGGCGCGGATGAGCTCGACGCAGCCGTACCAGCCGCCGTTGGACGAGCCGTCCGAGCGCATCTCGACGACGTCGCCGAGGTAGATGGGCGCGTCAAAGGCGGGACCTGGAGGGAGGTCAGTGCGAGGTTCGTCGACGACGGGAGGGGGAGGGCCGGGAGAAAAGCGGGCGCACCGGTCATGCGCTTGTAGTTGCCGGCGCCAGACCCTTGGTCGTCGAAGCGGCGAGCGACGGCCTTGGTCATTGGGCCGTCTGGGTGGCCGAGCGAGTCGTGCTCGTCGGGCGACTGGTCGCGGTCGTCCTTGTCGGCGCGTGCCCTGGCGCGCTTGTTGGCGGTGCCGTACGTGGTCGAGTTGCGGGCGTCGTCGGCCTTGCGCTTGTTGGAGGTGCGGGTGGGGCGGGTCGAGGACGTTGAGGTGGGGGAAGCGGGTCGGCGACGGCTGGACGAGGCGGGTGGACCGGGGTCGGGAGCGTCGGTATCGCTGTTGGCCGAGCCGGTGTCCATGTCGGTGGCGAGTCGGCGGGCGTTGGCTGAAGGCGGCGGGGGAGAGGGCGAGGTCGAGGGCGGGACAGGGTCGGCGGGACCTGGGCCGGCGTCGGGTGGCGGCGGCGAGGGGTAGATGATGCGGGTGAGCTTGCGCAACATGGTCGCACGAGGCTCAGCTGGCGGCAAGACGAGCGGCGCGTGTTGAACGAGAGAGGGAGAGCTGGCCGGCTCGTGGAGAGCACAACAAGCCGGCGGGCAGCCTGTCGTCCAGCACAGCTGCACTCGCTCTAGCAGCGTAACAAGCACCACTAACCCCTAGTAACCCCGCCTGCGCGACCAACCAGCCCTCTCGCCGAGCCGACCCTCTCCCCCCTCTCGTCCTCATCAGCTCCTCGTCCACCTTCGACCACCATGGCCTCGCTCGAAGCAAAGCTCCAGGCAGCAACCTCGACCTACACCAAGCTCGAGAACGGTGCGTCCCACCCCCCACCCCTCTCTGTCGACACCGCTCACTCACCCTCCCCCCCTCCCCTCCCTCGCAGACTACGCTCGCGCTGTCGAGTCTCGCCAGCGCCTCGACGCCCAAAAGACCGAGAACGAGGGCGTCAAAAAGGTGCGCCCCACCGCCCTCTTCATCCTTGCTCTCCCAGCCGCACAGAGCTCACCCTCTGTCCTCCGCAGGAGCTCGCCAACCTCACCGACAGCAACTCGGTCTTCAAGCTTGTCGGCCCCATCCTCATGAAGCAGGACCAGTCCGAGGCCCGCCACAACGTCGACAAGCGCCTCGAGTGGATCGCCGGCGAGATGTGCGTCCCTTCTCCTTCCTCGCTCAAGAGTTCGACTCGCTGACCTCGCGCGTGTCCCTGCAGCACCCGGGTCGAGGCGAGCCTCAAGGACCTCGAGACAAAGGTCGAGAGCAAGCGCATGGAGGTGAGTTGGTCGATCCGCTCCTCGTTCCTTTCCGCTCCTGCTCGTCGAGCGGCAGGGAACGTGGCCGACCTCGACGTCCTCACTCGCTCACGCCGTCCTCGCTCGCAGATCGTTCACCTACAAGGCCAGTTCCAGCAGCAGCAGCAAGCCTCGGGCGCAGCGCCCATCGCCGCCTGAGCCTCGCCGACCCTCTCTCGACCCCTCTTTCCCTCGTCCCCCTCTCGTCCGCATCCCCTCGCAAGCCCGAACCCGCACGCCCTGCAACGCCGTACCATGTTGTACTCTCTCTCTCTGCTGCACAACGAGAGCGAGAGCGAGCGAGGCTGCAGCAGAACGAGGACGTGCTCTCGAGTCTCGCGAGGTCTGGGCGACAGAGAGCGCTCGTGGTACAAGTGTGGTTGCGTTGCTGCTGCGGCAAAGGGACGAAGCCCTCGGCGTGTTCGTCTACGTTCTCCTCCTGCGCCGTCGAGACGGCCGATCGACTCGCTCACTGCTCGGGCCCCTCGCCGCCGACCTCGCCCTGCTGCACGCCCGGACCGCCCTCGCCCTGCGGACGCTTGGCCGACACGATGCTGCACGAGAAAGACGGGAGCTCGTCAGTAGGTGCTCGTGCTCGAGAGCGTGGGAGAGAGAGAGAGAGCGAGGGGAGGAAGAGGGAGGAAAGGGAGGAAGAGAAGAGGAACGAGGGACGCACTCGTCGACGCGGAGGAGCAGGCACGCGCTCTCGATGGCCGTCTTGAGCGTCTGCGTCTTGACAGCCGCCGACTCCATGAGGCCCTCGCGGTGGTCCTTGACCTTGCCCGTCTCGCCATCGACGCCCCACGTGTGCTCGCCCGCGGCGTGCTTGGCCTGCGCGACGTCGACGAGGGTCAGGGGAGATCCGAGAGCGTACAAGAGAGAGAGCGAGGGAAAGGGAAAGAGGAAGCGCACCCTGAGCTCTGTCAAGACCCGGATCGCGTTGCCGCCGCAGTTCTGGATCAAGGTGCGCGGGATGACCTCCATGGCCTCGCTCACGGCGCGGTACGGCCACCCCTCGACGCCCTCGATCGCGCGCGCCGCCTTTGCGAGCCCGACCGAGACTGCGAGCTCGGTCGCGCCGCCGCCGGGCGCGAGGCGCGGGTCAAACACGACGTTGCGCGCGACGCTCATGGCGTCGGCCAGGTTGCGGTCCACCTCGTGCAGGATGTCCTTGGACGGTCCACGGAGCAGAATCGTGCACGCCTTGGGGTTGCGGCACTCCTCGAGGAACGAGAAGTAGTCGTCGCCGAGCTTGTCGACGTGGAACAGGCCGCACTGGGTCCCGACGTCCGACTCGCGCAGGTCGTCGACCCGGTTGACGATCGTCGCGCCCGTCGCACGCGCGATGCGGTTGTTGTCGCTCTTGCGCACGCGCCGGATCGCCGTGATGTTGGCCTTGACGAGGTAGTGCTGCGCGAGGTCTGCGACGAGAGGGGCGTCAGGACGAGAGGCTGGCGGGCAGGAGAAGGCGAGAGAGAGAAGGTGGGACGCACCGGACACGCCCTTTTCGGTAAAGACGAGGTCGGGCTTGAACTCGATGATGCGCTCGCACATGGCCTTGACCTGCTCCTCCTCGATCTCGAGCAGGCGGTTCCAGTCGGCCTCCTTGGCGACCTCGATGTCTGCAGAGCAAGGCGGCGAGTCAGTGAGGCGCGAGAGAGAGAGGAAGAGAGAGGGAGAAGGCGGGCGACGCACTCGTCTGGCTCTCGCCCTTCTTGTACTCGAGCGGGCAGTCGAGGAGGACGACTCGCGGGTTCTCGATGCGGCGGCGCATCTTGGGGTGCGTCACGTCCTTGTTGACCATGACGCCGTCGAGCACGCGCGAGTCCTCGAGCTCGCCGCCGGGCACCTTCTCGACCTTTGCGTACCGCTTGATGTCGACCGTCTTGGCGCCGTTCTCGTCGCGCGCGACGGTGCGGATCGCCTTGAGCGCGAGCTTGCACATCATGTCGGACCACCGCGAGACAAACTTGGTCCCAATGGCCGTCTTGATCAGGCGCAGCATCTCGTCCTCGTTGCTCGGGTCGACCGGGACCGAGATCGAGTCGATGATGCGCAGCGCCTCCTCGAGCGCGCGCTTGAACGCCGAGATGATGACGACCGGGTGGATGTTGCGCTCGAGGTACGGGAGCGCCTGCGCGAGAATCTCGCCGGCTGTCGGTGCAAGGGCGTCAGGAAGGGGTGGGGCGAGGAGGACGAGGGAGGAGGGAGGAGGAGCTCACCAAGGATGATGACGCTCGTCGTGCCATCGCCGACCTCCTCGTCCTGCGTCCTCGACAGCTCGATCATGCTCTTGGCCGCCGGGTGCGCGACCTCGATCTCGCGCAGGATGGCGTTGCCGTCGTTGGTGAGGCTGCAACGATGGGCGAGGTCAGGTCACGGTCGGTCTGGGCCACGAGAGGAGAAGTGGACGCACAGGATGCCGCCCATGGCTGCAAGAGAGGGGATGTGACGAAAGGGTGAGCAACATGCGGGCGTTCAACAGGCGGCACGCGAGGCGACGACGTCGCGACGAGTCCGACTGGAGAGGCGGGCATGACGCACGGTCGAGGATCATCTTGAGCATGGCTCGGGGACCTGTGAGGATAGCAAAAGTCAGTCGCGCGCTCAGAGAGAGGAACGGTGCTCGTCGAGCCGAACGAAGAGAGGAGGGGGGAGAGGGGGCGCACCGAGGCAAGTGCGGACGACATCGGCGACAGTCTGCGATGTACAGAGAGTCAGTCGCGCGGACTCGCACCGCACACAGCCTCGTCGCCTCGAAGGGAGACGAGGGAGATGAGAGGTCGGGGTCGAGCTGACCTTTGCGGCGACGATGTTCTGGGTGATGGCCTTGCGGCCCGAGGTGCGCTCGGGTCCGACTGTGGGTACAGCAGAGAGTCAGGTCCAGTCCATGCGGTGGGAGAGCCGGCTCGAGATGAGCGAGTCGGCGGAGGACGAGGAGCTCGCGCCGCCGCCGGCTCTCGCTCAGGACAGGGTGGGAGGGTCGAGAGAGAGGGTGGGAGGCGCACCGTTGACGACGTAGGCGTTCTGCTGCATCCTGCAAAGGGGCTGTCGACGAGGGAGGGCGAACCTCGGACGCGTCGCTCTTGCTCTCTCGCTCATCTGCGGCGCGCCAAACCGGCAAGCTTCAAACGAGCCTTGCGCCTTAGCCTTTGTGCGCTCTGCCTTGTGCGCTGCGCTGTACAGCACCGACCACTGCGCACTGCGCGGCCGCCAGAGCACCGTCTCAGCTCGCCGCCGCTCCTCCAGCCCCTCCTGCGCACCTCGCCTCCTCGTCACCTCGCCTCGACGAGCTCATATCTGGCTTCCACCAGCTCCACAGCGACCAGTCGACCTCAACTCTCGCAGCGACACGGCCCTGCCTCCGCTCGGCATGCGCCTGCCTCCCCCTTCCTCCCCCTCCTCCCCCCTCGTCCATCGCTCGCCGGCGGAGAGCTGACCTTTGTCTTCACAAGAGAGTCTCGTCGGTCTGTCGAGGAGTGCGCATGGTTACAGTCGATGCAATGCAAGTGATCACGCGTCTGCCCAGCGAGTTGCGCCGACTCGAGAGAGCGAGGGAAGCTGGTGGTGGTCCTCGCCGCTCGCTCACTGGGCCCGCTCGCGCAAAGCCTCGCTGAAAGCTCTCGTCAAGCTGTCGCTCTCCATCTCTCGAGATCGTGAGCGACGCATGCGCACAAGATGCGCCAGCTCGCTCAGTTGCGCCTCGCTCGCCGTCCCGGCTCTGCAGCAGCGTCCTCGCCTCCTCCCTCGCCGATGAGAGCCGAGAGTGCGCCGCGCTGAATCTGAATTGCACCGGCTGCACGACGCTGCGAAAAGTACTGAGGCGAGGCGAGGGCGAGCTGGGGCGGCGGCGTGCGAGGACGAGGAGGCGGGGAGCAGAGTTTGACGGTGGGCGGGTGTCGAGGCGCGGCGGGACGGGCGTGACGGTGTTTCGGGAGTGAGTGAAAGGGCGAGGTGTCGCTGGCAGCGGCGGTAGCCGTGTCGAGGTCGAGCTGGCGGTCGAGGTGATGAGGCGGGAGGGAGGGGAAGGAGGAGCTGAGGCGGTCGAAGCTGCGGTTGTGCGGCCCCGAGCTCGAGGTCTGCGAGGTCGTAGTGCACAAGGTGCAAGGGCGAGTGCACAAGGCAGAGTGCACAAGCAGCCGCGTGAACCTTGCCGAATCGGCCCACCTCACTCATCGCTCCGCTGTCGAGCTCTCGCTCTCCCCGGCTCAGACGTGCAGCAGCCAGCGTTGCACTTGCTCTACTCGGCTCAGGGGAGCGTGAACAGCACGCGCTCCTGCCAACAACCTGCTCCCGCTCGACCTCCCTCCTCCTCCCCCTCCCCCTCCCTCGCCCTCACGCGCCGACGTACGCACCCTGCTTGCTCCCAACCGCGGCCCACCAGATCGCCCACCCGGCAACGGCGCGGACGGCGAGGACCTGCACGAGGACGAGATGGTCAGTGACGGCGCGGCGAGAAGGCGCGGGCAGGAAGGAGCGCGAGAGAGAGGGAGGGACAGGGAGGGAGTCTAGCGAGAGGGGACGCACGAGGACAACGAGCCCGCCGGTGAGGTACTCGTGCTGCTTGACCCACGCGAGCGCCTTGGGCTCGCGCGGGAGGTCCTTGGGCCCGAGGCGCGCGTTGCGGATCTGGTACGCGCGCACGTTGGCGCGGATCGTCTCGGCGCGGCCCGACAGCGACTTCGACATGCCGTCAAAGTGCTCCTCGGTGTCGCTCGAGGCCCTCGGGCGCGACGAGCCCCTGCGCGAGCCGCTGCGCCTGCTCGACCCTGCTCCGTCTCGTCCGCCGCGCCGCTCCTCCTCGCCGCTGTCGCCATCGCCGTTAAAGTACGCGGCGAGCGGCCCGCCCTCGAGGTCGTACAGCGACTCGCTGTCGCGCAGCCGGCCGTGCATCCTCGAGCCGCGCTGCAGACGCTCGCGGTGCGCCGCGTTGAGCCGCTTGGCTCGGCGCTCGCGCTCGGGCGCGCCGTCGCTCTGCGCACCGGCGTCGTCCTCGCCGACGCTGTCGAGCGAGTCCGGGTGCTTGACGCCGAAGTAGGGGTTGACGGCGTCCGACGGGCGTCGCTCGGCTCGACGCTCGGCGTGAGGCTGCTGCTGCTGCTGCCGCCCGGCCCGCGAGCCCGCTTGACGCCACGCCTGCTCGTTGCTGGGCGACGTGTGCCGGCCGTCGCGCTCGGCTTGGTGCGTCTGGACGGCGGCGAGGAAGGCGGCCTCGCGCTCGTGCGGCGACGTCGGCGCTCGGCCCTCGCGCAGCTTCTTCTGCTCCTCGAGGCGCTCCGCGATGCGGCGCCGCTCGTCCTCGCTCGACTCGCGCTTGAACGGGCTGAGCGACCTTGGGCGACCCGGCGCGCCGGCGCGCTCGTCGTCCGAGCCCGAGCCCGAGTCCGACGCGAACCACGAGCCGTCGTCGTGCTGCTCGCGCTGGCGCTCCTCGTCCTCGATCGAGCTGATGCGGCGGACGTTGCGCGTGCTGCGCGTCGGGCTCGGCGTGTACATGTCGCGCTTGTAGCCCGGCGGCGAGGGAAAGTCTCGGTACGCGACCGACGAGTGGTGGCTGTCGACGGGGCTGCGGGATCGGCTGCGCTCGGCGGACGAGGACCGGGAGCGGAAGAGGCCGTCGTGCTCGTCGTCGCCGTCGAACAGGGCCGCGTCGTCGCCGTCGTCGTTCGAGAGGTGGGTCGCCGTCTTGCTCGACCGTCTCGCCGCCGGCCGGATCGTGCGGCTGCTGCTGCTGCGCGTGCGCAGGTCGCCGCTCGTCGTGTGGCGATGCAGAGCACGAGGTTGACGCTCGTGGTGGAAGCCGTCGACGCGGTCGCTGTCGCTCATGGGCTGCGGATCGTCGTACACGAACGGCGGCTGCGAGTCGCGCGAGCCAGGTTGCCACGTCGGCCCGTCCGACGACGTCGAGTCGCGACGAGACATCGAGCAGTGTGTAGCGAGCAAGCGAGAGGCGAGAGTGAGAGAGCGAGGGAGGGAAGCGGAGCCCGACCACAGGCCGAGGTCCGTGCAGGCAAGTCCGTCCGTGGGGCGCGCTCAGGCGTTCGTCCAGGAGCCCGAGCCCGGCATCAGCCTCTTCGTCGATCAGATGCCCACGTGCCGAGCCAGCCTCCGCAGCAGCCTGGAGACGGCGAGCGGCCGACCAGCAAAGATACGGCGGCGTGCATCACGGGAGAAGCGAGGCACAAGGCGCTCGCACTTGCAGCGTGCGACGGTCGAAGAGGACTTTTGAGCGCGCGTGAACTAGTTCAAAGCGCGAGGTGGATCTGTCGCGAGCGGGTGAGCCACGAGCGTTTCGCGAGCGGCGAGCGAGAGGTGCGACTTGGGAAGGTCGACCACGAGCAACGACCGCTCTCGCTCTCGCTCTCCCATTCTCGTGAAGCTCGGCGCAGGGCAGTAGCCTCGCAGCATCGTGCAAGGGATGTCTCGAACTGCTGCACGTCGACGCTCGATAAAGCTACGCCTTGTTCTGCTGCCCGGTCCCGAAGAACCACGCCGCCCAGCCGCCGACCGAGCAGAGCACGATCACCTGCGCATGCCGTGGGAGGAGTGTCAGTGACGCTGCCGGCGAGCGAGAGAAGAGAAAGGGAAAGAGAGACGCACGAGAAGGACGCCGCCGCCGACTTTCCACTCGCGCCCGGTGATGCGGCTCCGAAATGGCCGCCGCTCGTGCACGTCGTTCGGCACGAGCCGAGGCGACGTGATACCGTCAAAACTGGCGAGGTGTCGAGAGCGAGAGGACGAGGCAGGATGGTCGCGCCCGGACTCGAGGTCGTCCTCGCCATTCAGGCTCGCCAGCGCTCGCCGATGCGCGGTCGACGGCGAGACCGAGGCCGACGACGACCGAGTCTGACTAGAGCGCGGCGCATCGTGTCGTCCTCGAGGACCCGCCTCTTCGCGAAAGGCTCGGTCGACGTCGAGAAGCGGGTCCTCCTCGAGGCCGTGCACGTTCCTCCCCTCGTTGGCGCTCGGCCGTCGTCCCGCCCTCGAGCGCCGCTCCTCCTCAAGCATCGTCGACGCCGACCGAGAGCGCGCCCGAGGTAGGACGCCGCTGCTCGAGCTGCGCGCGCTGCGCCTGCCGCGCTCGCCGTCCTTGGCCGTGCTCGACCGCCGACCTCGAGACGTGCTGCGCGCCCGCTCGCCGTTGCCGCTGTCCTGCCGCACGTGCGCGCTGCGGCTGCGGCTGCGCTCGCGCTTCATCCTCGAGCCGTCGTCGTGCAGCTCGAGGTCGTGCGGGACGTCGTAGTAGACGGGCGCGCGAGCTTTGCGGTACGACCAGTTGGGCGTCTGGCGGCGGCTGTCGGCGTGGTGATCGTACAGCTTGTCGACCTCGCCCGAGCGGTCGGTGAAGGCAAAGTGCGAGTCGGGAAGGTGGACGGTCGAGACGGGCGAGGGGAACAGGTGCGCGAGCGGGTCCTGCTCGTGCGGGACGTGCGGTACGGCCCTCGCGTAGGAGCCGTCGCCGGCGGTGCGAGTCGGACGAGTGGCGCCGTACAGGCGCGGGTTGCTGTTGATCGCGTCCTCGTTGCCCGGCGTTGGCCACGGCAGAGCGTCGGGCGTGAGCGGCCACGAGGCGCGGTCCGTGCGGCTCGTCTCGCGCTCATGTCGAGCCGTGTTGGGGCGCATGTCGACGAGCGAGATACAGCAGAGCTTGAGGGAGAGCGGAGCCCGAGATGCGAAGAGCGAGGAGCGGCCAAGAGCTGCGGGTCCGCGGACTGTCCGCCGTGCCCGAGGTACGGACGGACAAGGGAGCGTCGGCGGCGTGACCGGGCCGGCGCGGCAGACTTGTCGCGAGGGAGAAGCGAAGAAGCTGTGGGAGAGAGCGGCGGAGTGGGAAGAGGGAGATGCGCGTGAAGGCGAGGAGGTGAAGCGAGGGAAGAAGAAGCGCAGTCGGAGCGGGGGCCCTGCTGAGGACTCAGGAGTGCGCGTTGGTTCGCTTTTCATCGGGAGGAGACCACGAGGCGCGAGCAAGAGACGTTCGGCGTGCCGTGTGGGCGTGAGCGCGTGCGGGGTCGATCTCGTCCTCGCTGCTTGCTCTCACCCACTCGACGCGCCCCAGGTGAGCTCGTCCGCTTGCTGGGTCAACTCGCAGCACAGCACTGACTAGGTTGCACACCCGCCAGCCCCGCCACAGCCGCTCTTCGCCTCGCCGCCCCCACCTCGCGCCTCGGACAGGTTGCATCAGCCCCAGCTCACGTTGCGCCATCCTCCAACTCGGTCCCTCGACCTCGTCCTCGCACCGCCTAGCCTGCACCACACACGCACACCATGAGCAGCTACACGCCCATCCAGCCCCCGATCCACGACTCGGCCTTGAGCCTCATCGGCCACACCCCGCTCGTCCGCCTCGACCGCATCGCCCGCGAGGAGGGCCTCGAGTGCAACCTCCTCGCCAAAGTCGAGGGCTTCTCGGCCGGTGGCAGCGTCAAGGTGCGCCCCTCTTTCTCGTTCCCGGCCGCCCAGAGCTGCACTCGAGTCGCGCACCTCGAGGGACGCCGTGCTCACGTGCCTCCTTCCGAACACAGGACCGCATCGCGCTTCGCATGGTCGAGGAGGCAGAGAAAGACGGCAGGCTCATCCCAGGCTATTCGGTTCTCGTCGAGCCCAGTGCGTCCCGCTTCCTCCTCTTCTCGCCGTCCCTCGAAGAGCTCGCCCTGACCTCTCACTCCCTTTCTCGTGCAGCAAGCGGCAACACCGGTATCGGCCTGGCTCTCGTCGCTGCGGTCAAGGGCTACCGTTGCATCATCACCATGGTGCGCACGCGACCGGCCCTCTCGTCGAGCCCTTGTCGCGACGAGACCTGACGCTCCTCCCGGACCTGCAGCCCGAGAAGATGAGCAAGGAGAAGTCCAACACGCTCAAGGCCCTCGGTGCGTCCCTTTTCTCCTTCTCGTCGCGACGTCGATCTGGAACTGACGCTCGTACCCACAGGCGCCGAGATCTACCGCACCCCGACCGAGGCGGCCTGGGACTCGCCCGAGTCGCACATCAGCCTCGCCAAGCGCATCGTCGAGTCGACCCCGGGCGCCGTCATGCTCGACCAGTACAACAACCCTGCAAGTGTGTCTCTCGAGCGCTCCTCCTTGCCTGGCGCTCCGGCGCCAGGCTGACTCGAGTTGTAGCGAACTGACTCCCTCTCCGCACAGACCCCGACGCCCACTACCACCACACGGCCGTCGAGCTCCTTCAAGCCGTGTCGTCCGTCCCGGCGACCCCGAATCGCCCCTCGAGCGGCACGGTCGACGTCATCGTCGCCGGCGCTGGCACCGGTGGCACCCTGTCGGGCCTCTCGAAGCGCTTGCGCGAGGCCAACCCGAACCTGATCAGCCTCGGCGTCGACCCGGTTGGAAGCATTCTCGCGAGGCCTGAGAGCCTCAACGTGCTCAAGGACGGTGAGAGCGCCATCTATAAGGTGCGTCCGAGCGCTCTTTTCCCCCTCGTCCTCGAGTGCCACCCTGACGCTTTCTCTTTTTCCTGCAGGTCGAGGGCACCGGCTACGACTTTGTGCGTCGCCTTCTCAGCTCTCGAGACTGCTCTCGCCGTCGCACAGAGCCCTGACGCGCTCGTCGCCCCGCCCCACACAGGTCCCCGCCGTCCTCTCTCACGACGCCGTGACGCACTGGATCAAGTCGGCCGACCCGCTCTCGTTCGCGACGTGCAAGCGCCTGATCCGCACCGAGGGCCTCCTCGTCGGCGGCTCGAGCGGCGCGAGCGTCGGCGCCGCGCTCGAGTGGCTCAAGAGCGACGAGGGGTGGAACAAGGTAGGCGGCGTCAAGGGCATGAACGTCGTCGTCGTGCTGCCAGACTCGTGCGTCTCTCGCTTTCTCTTCTTCCGCTCTCGAGCGACGAGCACTGACCCCTCGCCCTCGTCGCCCGCAGGCTGCGCAACTACATCACGTCGACCTGGCTCAACGACGAGCCGACGCCCGCCGCCGCCAAGCAGGGCGACGCAGGCGTCCAGGAGGACCTCGGCGACGTGTCGACGGCGGCGCGCACGAGCGGGCTCGCGACGCCGCCCATCTGAGCCGGGTCAGCGGTGCGCGAGGCAGAACTTCTCTCTCGGTTGGGTCGCCCTTAATCTGTATACTCTCCCTCGGACTAGCTCTCTTTCTCTGTGTCATGTCTGTAGAACCATCGTTGCAGTTCCTCGTTCGCGCTCCTCATTTCCTCGGCGGCAGCGCCGGCGGTCCTACTGCCGGCAGGCCCACCTCTGCCCCGTCCTTCTCGATCCGGATCGGCCCTTTGGCGAGAGGAAAGCCGCCCGGCCCGCGCATGACCTCCTCCGGAATGTCGGCCGCACGCTGCTGAGCGGCGAGGGCGGCCGTCTTGGACGCGTAGACCTTGGTCGGCTTGAGAGCGCCCGACGAGAAGGCGTGCTGGCGCTTTTCGAGCTGCGGACGGCGAGAGACGTGAGCGTCGTCGTCCAGAGAGAGAGAGAGACTGATGCGAGAGGAAAGGGGACGCACGTCGTGAGCCCACATGGCCGCGCCGATGCGGTTCGAGATGCTGAACACGAGGCCGACGAGAGGGATCCGCTCCATGAGGGACGCGACGAAGCCAAACACTGCGGGGCCGAGATCTCAGTCTCGTGCTCTGCCTCGGAGGATTGAGAAGAGGCCGGACGCACTGCGGTAGCCGATCTCGCGCTCGGTGACGAAGAGCTCGACCTGGAGCGGCCTGTGGGCGTCGAGACGGGTCAGGCCTTGCGGCACGGTGGCGAGAGCTTGATGAGACGCACGTCATCTTCTTGGCCGCAAAGTACTGCGAGGAGGAGTAGGGCTGGGTTAGGTCGGCGGTCGAGTCAGGCGAGGAGGGGAAGGGGAGACCCACAGTGCGGTGCAGGGACCTGCCGAGCGTGAGGGAGCGGATGGCGCTCATGACGGCGAGGCTGAGGCCGGGAATGAAGCTGAGGGGTGTGAGAAGAACTGCGAGGGCGAAGGAGCTTGAGATGAGCTGCCCTCTGGGAAAGGGAAGGGCAAAGGGGAAGGCGGGACGCACCTCGGAGGAGGACGATGCGCATGAGCGGGCTCGACAGGCGCATGTAGAACGACTGCTTCTCGCCTGCACGCTTGGCGCGCTCGACGGGCGGCACGAGCCATTCCTCGGTGTAGGGCTGCCAGAAGTCGGGGGCTGCGTACCGTCAAGGGGTCAGCTTTCGTCGAGGAGAGGCAGGGGAGGAAGAGCGAGACGGGCGCACCTTTGCCCCTGCTGCGCACGGTCGCCTCGTACACCTCGTCGCGGCTCTTGCGCAACTCGCGCTTGAGCATCCACTCGAGGAACATGGACGCCTGGCCGAGGACGAGCATCCAGGTCGTGTACTGGACGGGCGACACGCCGAGGAAGTTGGCGTTGTGGATGTCGCTCGGCGAAAAGGGGCTCCTCGCGAGGATGAACTGGACGTAGATGCGAGTGGCGGGGAGCGAGACGACGGCGAGCGGGAGAGCGAGGAGGAGGGCGCGCTGGAGCGCCTTGCCCGAGCGGCGCCAGATGGGGCGGTACAGGCTAGAGTCGGTGACGAGTCGGTATGCTCCAACTGTGTGCGCCCGAGAGCCCCAGGTCAGCTGTGTGAGGCGACAGAGGCGGTGCAACCTCGTGACGAGAGGAGGGGAGGACGGACCGAGGACGTAGGCAGGCGGGAAGCCAAGTAGCTCGACGGGCATGTTGATAGTCGCTGTGTAGCTCTCGCCGGTCACAGCTGGCGGAACGAGGGCGAGGGAGGAGAGCGAGAGGCCGACCGCCCGCAGCTCGCGACGAGCGGCAAGCGAGGTGGGGGAAACCGCTCTCACGCTCTCGCCTCACGCCTGGGCAAGCTCGCAGACCCGCACAAGACGAGGAGATACAGTCATTGCAAACGATGCCGGACCGCGCGAAAGAGATGGTCTGCCAAAGGAGCCACGAGGCGGAAAAAGGTCCGAGCGGGCGCCAGGCGAGGGAGAAAGAGAGAGCGAGACGGGGGTATCGATGCGAGTGCGAGGGGGCAGTGACAACTTGCGATGCTGAGTGAAGGATTTGCGAGGCAACGGGTGCGCCGGGAGGGAGGGAGGGAGGGAGGAGGGAGAGACGTAGGAGGAGGAAGGTCAAGGCGCTCGCGCTTAGGCGAGCTTGCCGAACGAGATAGTCGGCGCGGCGTCGGTCGAGCCGTAGTTGAACACGGTGTACGTGTTGCGCAGGAGAGGAACTGCGAGAAGCGAGAAGAGGAAGACGTCGTGAGCTTTCGGGCTGCGCCGACGAGGAGGGAAGAGAGGGAGGCCGACGCACCGCCGAG
Organism: Rhodotorula graminis WP1; assembly: GCF_001329695.1. Taxonomy (NCBI): domain Eukaryota; kingdom Fungi; phylum Basidiomycota; class Microbotryomycetes; order Sporidiobolales; family Sporidiobolaceae; genus Rhodotorula; species Rhodotorula graminis. The sequence continues at coordinate 31,128 of NW_017264931.1, read as the reverse complement.
AATCCCAGCCGACTGGCCGAGGAACTCGATGTCGACGCCAAAGACCGACGTCGCGCACATGTTGCCGCCCTCCTCCCACGCGCCGAGCTTGAGGTCCTCGGCCGGGATTCCGTACTTGGGCATCGTGTTGACCGGGCGGAAGCTGTTGAACTGGAAGCCGAACGTGCCGACAGCGTCGCAGGGCACCGACCAACGGTCGACCGAGTAAGTCTTGCCGGCGAACCCGAGCGACGTCGCGTACTTCGGGTCGAGGACCGCGCCCGGGATGTTCTCGTGCACTGTGTGCGTGTGCGCCCGTGCGGCTCGTCAGTACTCGACACTGCGGTCAGGAGGAGAGAATAGAAAGGGAGACGCACGAGCCTTGGCCAAGACCTTAGGGAGGTACGACTGCAAGGGAGCAAGGCTGTCAGTCGGGCGTCGCCGAGGGGGGTCGACGAACGAGCTGAACGTACGGTAGCCGCGCCCGAGTCGATGAGCGTCATGGGAGTGGACAGGTTGTTGCGGACGAACTTGCCGTTGAACCAAATGTTGCTGAGCGTGAGCCCCCACTGCGAGAAGAAAGAGAAGGTCCGAGCGGGTGAGCGCCCTCGAGTCTCGGCAGAGCGCACGCTCGAAGGACAGTCGAGAGGGACTCACGTAGCCGATCTGCGTAGCCTTGTTCTCGAGAGTCTGCAGCTTGCCCGTGTACCGGCTCGTGTCCTCGCCGCCGAGGACGACCTCGGAGCCCGACTGGCCCTTGGGCGCGATGTACAGGCCGAACTTGTTCTCGGCGAGCTGGCCGGCGGCGATGAGGTTGTCGATAAAGTTGGGCTGACGAAGCTGCAGGAGAGATCGTGGTTCAGTGAAGGGCAGGCTGGCAGGAGCCGACGCGAGAGGAGAACAGGCGACGTACGTTGCTCTGGGGCGCAAAGCCGAGGCCGAGGGTGCCCGAGACGCCAGGCGAGTCGCCCTTAGACTCGACGAGGCCTGTAGAGAGGTCGGGTCAGGAGACAGTCGGCTTCACGTGGGCGTCGCGAGGAAAATGGACGCACCAAAGACCTGCTTCGGGACCGAGAGACCGCCGACCGAGAAGGCGTCGGCGCTGACCTTGCCGCGGTACGAGCCCGAGACGACTGCGAGAGGGTCGAGACGGTCAGGAAGGTCCAGACGAGGGAGGGAAAGACGGCACGCACAGTTGAACTGCGTGACCTGGCCGTCCGACGAGTAAGTGGTCGACTTGGACGGGTCGAAAGCGAGCCCGCCGTTGGCCGACGACGACTGGACGATCATGTCGTACGAGCCCGTGTCGAACGTGAAAGTGGCGGGCTGAGCCGGCGTACCGACGCTGCCCGCGATGGCGACCTGCGAGGAGGGGCTCGAGCGTCAGGCGACGAGGGCAGAGCTCGAGAGAGAGAGAGAGAGCGAGAGACGCACGTTCTGCCCGCCACCGACGGTGTTGTCGAGCGAGACCTTGGCCGGGCCGGTGTTGCACTTCTTGGCGAGCCTGCGCTTCTCGGGCGACGACGAGACGACCTGCGTCTTGACGTCGGCGGCGGCCTGCGCGTCGTACTGCCTCGCCTCGAGCTTGGCGAACGTGCTGGCGATGTTGCTCTGGAGCGCGGCCTCGTTGACGGTGCCGTCCGGGTTCACGACCGACGGGACGGCGCCAGAGAGGCGGACGGGCGACGGGAGGGCGTCGACCAGCGACGCCGACGAGGCGGCGAGGATGGCGAGAGGGGCGACGGCAGAGCGGAAGAGGACCATGATCGAGGACGTCGAGAAGGATGTGAAGCGAGACAGGGGAAAAGGCGAGGCGATGAGGATGAGACGAAGCAGGAGAGAGAGGTGCGGCGAGCACCCCCTCTCTTGTAGCAGAAGCTGCGGGGTGCGAGCTCGCAGCCGAGGAGAAAGGGCCGACAAGAAGGTTGCTGCCCCACCAGCTGCAGCCGAGACGACAATGGGAGGGAGCGAGGGCGGGAGCCGAGCGAACGTCCTCGAGCGGCCGCGCGAGAAAGGGAGCGGCGAGCAAGGTTCCCCTGCTCGTCCCTGATCCGTGCGCCGCTGATGCCATTGTCCTTGTCCAACCTAGAGCTGGCCACCGATCCGGCGCGACCGCCAGCCCTGTCCCCGCACAGCTCGTCCTCCCTTTGTCGTCCCCGCTCCGGAGCATGACGATGCCGCGTGCGCCTCGCTCGACGGGAGCCGCGCGAGGGAGGTCGACCGAGGCACGAGGCGAGCTAGCAAGCCATGCGAGGCGACCGAACCGCATCGGGGGGCGACTGCGCCGAAAGCTTGTGAGCGCGAGGTGCGAGAGGAGGAGAGCTCGAGCGAGCTCGCCGCACCGCCGGCCCCGCGGCGTCGCCGACGGCAACGAGGACCGTGCGCCTCTCTCATCGCTCTCGACGTCGCGTGCACGCACAAGGGAACGCTCTCGACTCGACAAGGTAGAGCGAGCGAGGGTACAGGCAAAGAGTGAGGGTGCGAGCGCGCATCTATTCCAAGTCGACGCCCGACCGGCTCACAAACTCGTAGATCCGCCTGCGGTTCGTCTCGTCCGTCTCCTCTGCGCCACCAGCCTCGAACAACGCCTTCATGACGGCCCTCGCGAGCGCCGGGCCGGCCTCGGCGTCGCTCGTCGCGCCGTCGACCTGGGCGCACGCGAGCAGGGCCGGGTACTCTTGCCTCGCCGGCGGCGGCGGGTCGTTCTTCTTGCGCTTCTGGTTCTTGCGCGGGTCGGGCTTGGGCGGTAGGAACGCCTCGAGGAGCGGCGAGAAGACGTTGTCGGTGAAGCGCGCAAACATGACCTTGGTCGGGCAGATGGCGAGCGTGTGGCAGATCGGGGCGAGGAGGGCGACGAGCGGGACGACGCGCTCGGGCGCAGGGGCAGGAGAGTCCGAGTCGGACTCGAAGGCGGAGGTGGAGGAGGACGCGAGGTGGGCCGAGCAGGTGCGCTCGATCTCGTCGTTGTAGATGTCGGCGAGGTGGTACGCGAGCGTGTGGAGCACCTTGGGGTCCTGGACACTGTGGCGGGGCGCAAGGTGTCAGAAAGGAGGCGCGTGAACATGAGAGGGACAAGAAGACGCACTGGAGAGGACCGCCCGGGCCGGTCAAGATCTCGTTGTACTCGGCGACCGCGTGCTCGTCCCACGCCTCACGCTCGAGAAGGCGGAAGCCGGCGTGGACGAAGCGCCTGATGAGGAGGAGGAACTTGTCGAGCCTGTGACGCGAACAGCTGTCAGTCGGGGTGCTCGCCCACGAGGAGAAGGAAGGAGAGGGAGGGGGACGCACCGGTGCCGGTCCATGCCGTACCACTCGGTGACGATGGCGTGCCAGAACCCGCGCAGGTAGCACAGGGCGGCCCTCGTGCGCTCGACACGGCCGTTGCGCGAGCGGCTCTTGGGCCGCACGTCGAGCGTCAAGTCGGCGAGCGTCTGGGCGAGCTGCTGCTGCACGAGGGGCTTGTCCGACATCCAGAAGCCTGCAAGGGGGGGGGGGCGTTCAAGGGTCAGCTGGGTCTGTTGGGGACACAGAGAGGCAGAGCGAGAGACGCACAGTAGAAGATACCCTTCCACAGCTTGTCCATCTCGTCGGGCCTCAACCGCGCGTCGACGGCCGACTCGTCCTCCCACTTGAGCTCGCCGACCGGTAGCTCCTCGTCCTCCTTGCTCTCGCCGTCCTGCTCGCCGTCGACCGCACGCGGCTGGATGCGGCCCGCCGAGAGGAAGCGCGACAGCGAGGCGACGGCCTTGTCGCGGACGTGCTTCTCGCCTGCGCGCACACGCTCGCAAGGTCAGCTCTCGTGCGCTGCGCCCTCCGAGAGAGAGAGTGAGAGCAAGGGACGCACTGCTGGCGAGGAACTTGCCGAGCGGCGGGGTGGTGCTGCTCGGTGCTCCTCCTGCGGCCGAGGTGCGCGGCTGCTTCTTGGCCTTCTTGGCCGGCGGGTGCGCGTCGGTCGCGCTCAGGGGCCGCTTGGCGGTGTCGGCGGGCATGCTGGCTGGTCGCTGTGCCGCTGGGTGGTGCGAGCGAGGTGGGAGATGAGGCGAGGCGAGCAACGAGCCAGGCCCGAGCTGGTTCGCTTCCCCGCCCAAGTCTCGAGCACAATGTCGACAGCTGGCTTGCGAGCTCTCTGTGGGTCCTTGTGCTGCACTGAAGATGACCGGTGCTCGCTCTCAGAGACGCACGAAGCCTTGCTCTCGAAAGGCTCTGCACTCATCCTCTCGCTCTCGCGGTCGAGGAGCAGGACGACGCCGGGCAAAGCACTGCACGTCTAGGCTGCGAGGAGACGACGACCGACGAAAGCGAGAAGAGGGGCGGGTGCGAAAGGCTAATGGTGACAAACAGGGGACGGAGAGAGGGGAAGGAAAGCGACGATGGAAGGGGCGAGGGGAGGAAGGCGAGGCAGAGGCGGGCGGGCTATGGGCGTCACGAGCGTCAGTCCCTGCCGACCAAATAGACAAGCAGCACACGAGGCGCGAGCTGTGTCGCGCCACGCACGCAGGCCCTCGTTCAAGTAGAAGCAGGGACGCACCTCGACCCTCACCCCCTCCTGCTCCTCCCGCACGCCCACACACCGAGCGAGACGTCCTCAGACGCTCACTTCCTGACGTCGTCAAACTGCTCGCCGCCGACGACGCCGCCGCGCATGCTCTTGGCCACGTTCTGCACAAACCGGTCGCGGTTCTGGCGCAGGTCGTTGGCGGCGTCTGCCGGGGCACGAGGGCGAAGAGGACGAGGGAAAGAGGGAGAAGGAGAGGAAAGGAAGAGTGTCAGGGAGGGCGAACGGGAAGTGAGAAGAGAGAGAGAGGAGGACGCACCCTTGTTGAGCGGGTCGTCGGCGTTCGGCTCGAGGAAGAGGTACTGGAGGCCGACCATGACGGCGTTGAGGTTCAAGACGGGCTTCCAGTCCTCGCGCAGGATGTTGAGGCACACGTTGCCCTCGAGGTCGAGGTTCGGGTGGTAGATCTGCGGGTGGTCGAGGGTGAGGGTGGGTAGGCGAGCGAGACGAGGTCGGCAGGGCGAGGAGCAAGGAGGCGAGGGAAGAGAGCGTCAGGCTCGAGTCGTCGGATGGGGCAATCGAGAAGAGCGAGAGCGAGGCGCACCTTGGGGACACACTTGACTTTGGGCGGCTCGTGCGGGTAGTTGTTGTTGATGTTGACGGTAAACTTGAACGTGCCGCCCTTGTACATACCTGTTGATGGGAGAATAGTCTGGTCAGTACCGACTCCTGCAGTGCAAGCGCGACAGCCACGAGAACGAGTCGTCGAGGGACCGAGGCGCAAGAGGACGAGGACGGGCACCGACTGACCCTCGTCCGGCGCGATCGTGAGCTCAAAGTTGAGGAGGTCCTCGGCGTTGGGAAAGTTGGTCTTCATCGTCGGCGGGAGGTCGAGCTCGGTCAAGTCTGCCGTGACGAGGAGATCGAGTCGCGGCATGTCGAGGAAGGAGGGTGGGCGGTGGCGAGGTGGGGCAGACGAGGGGCGAGGGGCAATGGGTAAGCACTTGTTATCGTGAGCTCCCGAGTTCTGGCGGGGGCTAGATGTTGGCCCCTTGCGACCCACGGCTCTCGAGAGCTGCACGGCCAGGTCGAAGAGGCGGTGCACACGAGTCGCGGTCGCCGAGGGACGAGCGCTCGCTCGCTGCTCGCCATGCGGCCCCAGCCATACGCTCAATCGCGCTGAAGAGCGCTCAAGGCGCAGGAGGGAGAAGAGGAGGGAGAGGACGGACCCTTCTGAACGCGGATGAGGGCGGCCGAGGTCTTTGGCTTGGACTTTGCTGCAGCGTCCTCCGACTTGCGCATGCTCCAGATCTGTATTCGATGTGGATAGGAGATCAGCTCGGGCGGATCAAGGCGAGAGGGAGAGAGTGGGCGGACCTTCATCATCTTGGGCGAGGTGCGAGGGGGAGGTCGAGGTGGAGAAGAGGTGGCGGGTCGCGGTGGCGAGTTGAGCGGCGCTGTGGGCGAGGCAGGAGTCAGTCTGTGTGCTGTACGAGTCTGTCTGGTGCGAGTGGAGCGAGGAGGTGAATGATGGCATCGGCGGGAGGAGGTGGAGGACGAGGCGACGGTCGCTGTGCCCGGCGGCAAAGGGGGGCGGGCGTGCGTAGTGGACTGGGTACTGTGCAGCACCAGAGAGAGCTCACTTGTGCAGCGGGTCGAGGTGATCGGTCGAGTCGGAGCGGGGTGAGCCGGACTCAGACGCGAGCAACGACGACGACGACGAGGCGACGACCTCGCTTCTCTCGTCCACTCTCCCCTTGCTGGACTCTGCTTCTGCACCAAGGCTATGCTCTCCAGGCTGCGCACCGCACCCCGATCAGCGACGCGCTTCCTGTCGACCTCGGCCGCCGCTCCCTCGCCTCTCGCCCTCGCTCGCGAGCCTCAACAACGTCCGACGTCGGACTCTGCCCTCTCTCGAGTGAGCACCTCTCGCTCGTCTCGCCCGACTCGTCACCCCTGACAATCCCTATCGCACAGGCCCGCACCCGCATCGCCAACCGCGACCACGTCCAGGTCGCCCCTCCCCTCGTCGACTCGTTCGGCCGCAAGCACGACTACCTCCGCCTGTCCCTCACCGAAAAGTGCAACCTGCGCTGCACCTACTGCATGCCCGAGCAGGGCGTCCCGCTCCTCCCAAAGGACGACCTCTTGACCGCCGACGAGATCGAGCGCGTCGCCCGCGTCTTTGTCGACCACGGCGTGCGTAAGATCCGCCTCACCGGCGGCGAGCCCACCATCCGGCGCGACATTGTCGACATTGTCGGTGCGTCGACCCTCCTCGCATTGTCACCTCGCCCTCGTTCGCCCGTGCTTCCCGACTGACCTTTTCAACCTCCCTCCCTCGCCTCGTCCTCGCAGAACGCCTCGGCCGCCTGTCGCTGTCGTCCCTCGGCATGACGTCCAACGGTATCGCCCTCAAGCGCAAGCTCCCCGCCCTCGTCTCGGCCGGCCTGTCGTCCCTCAACCTCTCGCTCGACACGCTCGACCCGTTCAAGTACGAGCTCGTGACGCGCCGCCGCGGGTTCGACGCAGTCATGGACTCGCTCGACATCGCCCAGGGGCTAAAGCCCAAGGGCCTCAAGACCAAGGTCAACGTCGTCGTCATTCGCGGCCTCAACGACCACGAGGTGCCCGACTTTGTCGAGTTGACTCGCGAGCGCGACATTACGGTCCGCTTCATCGAGTACATGCCCTTCGAGGGTGCGTCCCACTCTTTGGCCCTCTCTCGTGACGGTCCTCGTGACTGACTCGGTCTCGCCGCGTCCGCAGACAACCGCTGGTCGACCGCCAAGCTCGTCCCGTCGTCGGAGCTCCTGTCGCTCATCTCGGCGCGCCACCCGGCATCCGGGCTCGACAAGCTCCAGGACGCCGCGAGCGACACGACGAGGGCGTATCGCGTCCCTGGGTACGCCGGCAGCTTTGGGTTCATCAGCAGCATGACGGACCACTTTTGCGGCGGCTGCTCGAGGTTGAGGATCGGCGCTGACGGGCGCGTCAAGGTGCGCTCTCGCGTCCTCTCTGTGTTCCTCTCCTCCCTCTCTCGGTCGCCCTGGACCCCGGCCTGATGCCGCTCGAGCCCCCTCGCAGGTCTGCCTCTTCGGCCCTCCCGTCCTCTCGCTTCGCCCGCTCTTGCGCTCGTCGCCGGCCTCGCCCACGTCCGACGCCGCCCTCATGCACGCCGTCGGCGGCGCCGTGTACGGCAAGAAGTTTGCGCACGACGGGCTCGGCGGGCCCGAGGGCATCAAGCGCGAGGGCAAGATGGGCCCGATGGTCGGCATTGGTGGGTGAACGGCGAGGGCTCTTCCCTCTCTCGAGCGAGCGGGAGCATGGGCGCTCACGCGCGTTCTCTTGCGGGGCAACAGGTGCGTCGGCGCTCGTTCTCTCGTCGACCTGGGCTGCGCGGCGCTGCTTCACAGCGTCTCGCTCGGCCCTACTCGCGCTTCTTCACGGTACTGACTCGGATTCTCGTCACAGCAGCGTCTCTGCCGATCTCGCCCCTGCGTCCCACCCGCCGTCCTCGGACGCGCACGCCGCTGCACCTCCTCGGCCCCTCGACCTCGTCCCCCCTTTCCTTTCCCACGACCCGCCTCTTCTCCTCGACCTCATCTCCCCGCACTTCTTCCTCCTCGTCATCTGACGACAACGACTCGTCGCCTCGCCTGACGCACATCGACCCGAGCACGGGCAAGGCCGCCATGGTGTCGGTCGCCGGCAAGGCGTCGACGCTGCGCTCGGCGACGGCCGTCGGGCGCGTGTACGTGCCGCCGGCCGCGTTCGCCCTCATCGACTTTGGCGACGAGCACGAGCACGAGCTCGAGCAGGTCGAGCGCGACGGCTCCCGACGACGATCTCGGCGCGGCGGCATGAACAAGAAGGGCGACGTCGTGAGCGTCGCGCAGCTCGCCGGCCTCATGGGCGCCAAGCACACGTCGCTCCTCATCCCGCTGTGCCACCCGGTCCCGCTCTCGCACGTCGCCGTCGAGCTGCGGCCCCTGCGCGCGACGAGCGAGGTCGAGGTGCGCTGCACGGCGACGTGCGAGGGCGCGACGGGCGTCGAGATGGAGGCGCTCACGGGTGTCAGCGTCGCGGCGCTCACCGTGTGGGACATGTGCAAGGCGGCCGGCGGCAAGGAGATGGAGATTCGCGGGCTCAGGGTCGTGAGCAAGAGCGGCGGCAAGAGCGGCGACTGGGTCCGGCCCGACTTTGACGAGCAGCGCGACGACGTCGAGTAACGAGGACTGGTACTCTCTCGACTTTGGACGCGCCGACGAGAATGAGAGAGAATGTGAGAGTCACGCGAGTTGCAGCTCGACTCGCTCTCGGACCCTCTACAGCTTGGCCTTCTGCTTCTCCCGCTTGGCCGCGTCGCGCTCCCTCCTGCCCTTCATCGCCTTGCCGACCCTGCTCCCGTTCTCCCTCCCGAGCTCGGCGCTAATCCACTCGCCGACCTGACACAGCTCGTCGAACGCCCTCGAGCGCGCTCCGTCCCCCCACCCTGCGCCGCCGAGCACGCCCCACTTCTCGCCCGCCGCGACGTCTGGATCCGACAAGACCGTCGTCGGGATCTCGCTCGCGCTGAGGGCGTACAGGACGTCCTCGGTCGCGACGTTGCCCGTCGCGCCGGGCGAGTACGGGCAGCCGCCGAGCGCCGCAATCGAGCTGTCGACCGTGCGGATGCCGAGCTGCGAGACGCAGTGCAAGATCGAGGCGAGCGCCGTGCCGTACGTGTCGTGGCAGTGTGCCTGTTAACGAGAATCACGCCAGGTCTCGTACGAAATCTCGAGAGAGAGAAAGGAGGAGGAGGGGACGCACGGCGAGTTGTCGAGCGGGCACACCCTGCTGCTCACACGCTCCGACGACCTCGTCCCACCCTCTCGGCACGCCGACGCCGATCGTGTCGCCGAGGCTGACCTCGTACGCGCCGAGGTCGCGCAGCGCCTTGGCCACGTGTGCGACCTGCTGCGGCTCGACCCGGCCGTCGAACGGGCACCCGAGCACGACGCTCACGTACCCGCGCACCTTGAGCCCTCGGTCGCGTGCGGTGCGGAAGACGGGCTCGAGGCGCGAGAGCGACTCGGCGACCGAGCAGTTGAGGTTGGCGCGCGAGAAGCCCTCGGACGCCGAGACGAAGACGGCGATCTCGTCGGTGAGGTTGGGCGGCAGGGCGAGGAGCGAGTCGAGGCCCTTGATGTTGGGCACGAGCACCGGGAGGGAAAGGTCCTTGTGCGTCGAGCGCAGGGCGGAAAGGCGGGACGATTGGAGGACGTCGGCGGTCGACGCCATTTGCGGGACCTGCGAGCAGAGGGGAGCCAAGTCAATCGTGTTTCCCTGCGCGTTATGCTGCAGGAGAGCTACGCTCGCCCAGCAAGAGTCCAGGGAAACGTGCGCGGACTCACCCACTTTGGGCTCACGAAGCTCCCCGACTCGACACACCTCAGCCCGCCCTTGACGAGCCGCTCGATGAGCTCGACCTTGACATCGGTCGAGATGACGGCCTTCTCGTTCTGCAGGCCGTCGCGCGGGCCGACCTCGACGACCTTGACGCGGCGCGAGTCGAGCGACGACGAGCTGAGCGGACGGAGCTGGGCGAGGTGCTGAGGTGCGTGGGCGCGGGCGAGTTGCGCTCGCAGGCTGCGAGGAGTGATTGCGCGGTGCATGGTGGCTGTCGCAAGCTCGTGCGAGGTGTAGTGAGGGAGCAAAGAGCGAGAGTCCGGCTCTCGGCAGCGGAAATGTGGGGGCGAAAGGCAAGCCGTCGGCCGTCGAGTGCGTCGCTCGCAAGCTTCGAGCGAGCAGGCAGCAAGCAGCAGAGATTACTCGAGAGCAGCAGCGAGCGCGACCGAGGCAGCAGCTGAGCGCCGACGTGTGACGCTCAAAGGCGCACGAGCCTGCTTTCTTCTCGGACTGTCGCTCTCACGCTCGACGACGACGACGACGAACTGCTCAATTCACTGCAACGTCGTTCTCGCTCGCACTACATGCGGAAGACGCCAAAGTTGCCCACCTTCTTGCGCTCCTCAGGCCGCCACGCCTTGTTGACGACGCCGAGCGCGAGCCCGAGGACGGTGCGCGTGTCCGAGGGCAGGATGATGCCGTCGTCCCACCTGCGAGCGGTGCGTCGAGGATGTCAGGATCGAGAGACAAGGGGAAGGGGGAGAGAGGAGGAGAAAGAGGACGCACAGCCTCGCACTGCCGAACACGGCCTCGCTCTCGTGCTCAATCTGGTCGCGCAGCCGCGCCGTCTGGTCGTGGTCGGTCGAGACGGTCGCCATGACGCTCGAGAGCTGGTCGGGACCCATGACGGCGACGCGCGCCGAGGGCCATGAGAAGAGGAAGTGCGGCGAGTACCTGCACGGGCTCGAGCGCGAGTCAGTGACGGCGCGACCGAGGGAAGGTAGGACGAGCAGAGAAAACGAGGAGGTACGCTCGCCCAGCCATGCCGTAGTTGCCGGCGCCGTACGACCCGCCAACGTTGATCGTGATCTTGGGGCACGACGTCGCCGCGACGGCCCGCACGAGCTTGGCGCCGTTCTTGGCGATGCCCTGCACGAGCGCGGTCGAGACGAGTCAGGGATGTCCTGCGTGAGGGAGGACGAAAGAGAGGGAGCGAGCGCGGGACGCACGCCCTTTTCGGCCGCCGTGCCGACCATGAAGCCCGTGATGTTGACGAGGAACACGAGCGGGACGCCGCGCTGCTCGCACAGCTGGATGAACTGGGTCGCCTTGAGCGCCGAGTTGGACACGAGGACGCCGTTGTTGGCGATCTGTGTCAAGAGAAGGGGAGAGGGGAGAGGGTCAGTTCGGAGGAGGAGGAAAGGGCTCGAGAGGGAGGGACGCCGGGACGCACGATGCCGACTTGGTGACCATGGACGTGGGCTGCGGGGCAAGGAGAATGTCAGAGAACATCCGCGAGGTCAGGCGAGGGGCAGGCGGTGAGAAGGGACGCACCGAAGCCCGTGACGACCGTCTCGCCCCACTCGCGCTTCCACTCGGCAAACCTGCTGCCGTCGACCGTGCGCGCAATCACCTCGCGCATGTCCCAGCTCTTCTTGAGGTTGGTGCCCGTTACGCCGCCGAGCTCGTGCGGGTCGTACAGCGGCTCGTCGGCCGGCGCGCTCGAGCCCATCTCGCTCGCGGGCGCAGAATGGCCGCCGCCCGTCCCGGCCGACGCGAAGCCGCCGACGGCTTGACGTGCAAGAGCGAGCGCGTGCTCGTCGCTGATCGCGAGGTGGTCGACGACGCCGCTCTCACGAGCGTGCATGGCGCCGCCGCCGAGCGTCTCGGAGTCGACCTCCTCGCCGAGGGCGGCCTTGACGAGCGGCGGCCCGGCGAGAAAGATCGAGCCCTGGTTGGCGACGATGATGTTCTCTGTGGACGTGAATAGATGCGTCAGTCGAAGGCGTCCACCCGGCGCCTCGACATGGACAGAGGGATGACGAGAAGGTCGGGGAAGGAGACTCGGGCCGACGCACCGTCTGCCATGGCCGGCACGTAGCTGCGCACACGTGGTACAGGTGGACGTCAGTACTGCCTCAAGGGACGAGGCAAAGGGAGAGAGGGACACACGCTCCACCAGCGACCGAGATGCCGTGAACGACGGCGAGTTGCCTGCGCGAGGGAGGACCGAGTCAGCCAGGGCACCTCGAGGTGCAGCCGGCGAGACGAAAGGGAGAGAGGAGGACGCACGGAATGCCGTCTGCGCTCATGCGCGCCATGTTGTAGAAGATGCGGCCGAAGTGCTCGCGGTCCGGGAACACGTCGCGTTGATGCGGCAAAGCGGCACCGCCCGACTCGACTGCGTGAGGGTCGATGTCAAGCATGGACTATGAGACTCGAGTGGGAGAGGAGGACGCACCGAGGTAGATGCAGGGCAGGCGGTTCTGCGCGGCGATTTCCTGCGCGCGAAGGTGCTTCTTGACCGTGATCGGGTGGTACGAGCCGCCCTTGACGGTTGCCTGCTCGCGAGAGTGTCAGTTAGGGATCCTTCTGCGGGACCGTAGAGGACGCAGACGCACGTCGTTGGCGACAATCATGCACTCGACGCTGCGGGATCGGGTCGTCAGCTCGTGCGGCTCGGTAGAGAGGGAGAGAAGGGACGCACCCGTTGACCCTGCCGATGCCGGTGACCATTGCCGCTCCTGGGACCTTGCCGCCGTACATGCCCTCGGCCGCGAGCGCCGACAGCTCGAGGAACGGCGAGAACGGGTCGAGGAGCTTGTCGATGCTGCGGACGTGCAAGGGCGGCCGTCAGTGCTGTTCCGAGGATAGGATTGGGGACAAGAGACGCACCGCTCGCGTACGAGGAGCTTGCCGGCCTTCTTGGCCTTGTCCCTCGCGCGCTCTCCTCCGCCGAGGGCGACCTTGCCCCACATGGCCCGCAGCTCGTCCTCGCGCTCCTTCATCTGGCCGGCGCGCTCCTCGAACGTGGCCGAGTTGGGGTCGACGAGCGAGGTGAGGACGGGGAAGGCGTGCGGGTGTGCGGGCTGGGTTGCAGGGCGACGGGCGAGGGACGAGAGGGAGGAGTGTGCGGCCGCGAGGGGCGCGCGGTGTGGCCGAGGTGTGGTGATGCCGCGTGGGCAGCGGGCGAGAGTCGAGCGCAGCATGGCGTGGCTGTAGTCGCTCTTCGAGTGTAGCGAGGAGGAGGAGGAGGTGAGGGAGCGACGAACGCGGCACCGGCGAGCCAAGGTCCGACTGTGGGGGCGACGGCAACCCGCGACTCTCTCTGCGCTCGAACCTTGAACAATTCCTTTGCACAGTGACACGCGTCGAGCTACTCAAAAGTTCTGCACCTGCGAGCGCGAGAAACGAGAGGGAGAGAGAGGGTCAGTCGCCGCCGATCCGGGTCGGGTCCCTCAAGGCGAGAGGAAAAAGGCTCGTGCGCACCTCCTTGATGCCGCCGACGCTCTCTGGCTCGAGGCCGCCCTTGCCGGACTCCTCGTCAGTGCGAGCGCCAAAGCCCGTGTCGCGCGGGTGGTCCTTGCGACCCGTGAACGGCTGCAGGCCCGCCGCAAGGCGAGGACCGGCCACCATCGCCGACCAGTCAAGGCCCGAGCCGCCGTGTGCGAGCGCCGTGACGAGGTCTGTGAGGCGCAGTGGAGGATGGCGAGGGGCAAAGGCGGGAGGAGGACGAGGAGCGAGGAAGGCAGAGGCGAAGAGGTCAGTGCAAGGCGCGGCTGAACGAGGGCTCGAGGGAGGGTGGGCGTACGGCGATGAGCCTGCGAGTCGAGCAAGGAGGTCAGTGGCTGCTCAGAGGTCGCAGGTAGGAGAAGGAAGAGGCTGGGGGGAAGAGAGTGGAAGGGAAGAGGTCGAGGAAAAGATGAGGAGGGTGGGGAGAGAGGAACGCGAGGGAAGGGGACGCACGGCATCGAGAGCGGGCAGGGTCGCGCCGACCGACTGAGCGAGGTTGCGGACCTGTCGAACAGGGAGAGTGAGCTCTGGGCGTATGCTGCAGAAGGTGAGGAGGAAGAGGTGGACGCACGTGGGTGACGTCCTTAAGCCCGCCCGAGACGAGGAAACCCGTGCGCCCCTCAAAGTCGTTTTCGAGGATCTTCTTCGAGTACCCGAGGAACGACGGGGCCGGGAGGAATTCGCGGACAAACTCGAACAGGAGGTCGGCGCCGACGCCGGTCTGGTCGGCGAGCGTGTACTGCTCGGCGAGGAGCTCGATGATGGACGCGATCATGCCGTTGCCGCACAGCTTGAAGGCGGCCGCACGCTCGACATTGTTGCCGACGTCGATCAGGCGGCGACCCATCGACGGGACGAGGAACTTTTCGACGTGGCGCTTGGCGAACGTGTCGCCCGAGAGGACGAAGATGAGCTTGGCGTCTGCGACCGGGTCCAGAAGGTGGTCAGTGCGGTCACATGCGCAGAAGAGAGGGTGGCGACGGACCCTTGGCAAGAGGAGGTCTGTGCGGCAAGGAGGGAGGACGGGCGTAAGTCAGGATCGGGTGCGAGGGGAAGGAGGAGGAGAGGAGACGCACGGGCCAAAGACGGGCGAGCAGAGGTACGCCGTGCGGGCGATCTTGGAAGCCTCGCGCTCGAGCTCACCTGCAGGATGTCAAGGGTCAGTCCTGGGCGGGGAGGGAAGAGGCAAGAGGGGGCAGTAAGAGAGGAGGACTCACCGCAGGTCGTCGGGTACAGGGTCGACGTGTCGACAAAGATGGTGCCGTCGCTCTCCCTCGCGCCCTCGAACAGGTCCTTGTACACCTCGCGTGCCGCCTCGTCGTGGGCGAGGCTGGTGAGGACGACGTCGCAGTCCTTGGCGAGCGCCTTGAGCGAGTCGGCGTGCGCGATCGTCTTGGACGCCGGCGGGAGCTTGGACGGAGAGCGGTTCCACAGGGTGAGGGGCGGCAGGCCCTCGGAGGCGAGGAACTTCTCGAGGTTGTGCGCCATCGGGAGGCCCATGTTGCCCTGCGACGGCGAGGCTGGGTCAGCGAGGAGTCCTGCTTCCTCTCGTCTTCTACCAGACCGTCCAATGCGCTCGTCTCAACCACCGTAAGCGCCGCCGCCAGTCGTCGACCGCCATGGAAGCCGCTCCCTCGCCGCCGGTGCTGCCCCACCTCGTCCACTCGGCGCTCTGGGGCCGCACGCCTCGTCCTGACGGCAGAGGTGGATCGAGAAAGTGGGACGCACGAGGCCGACGAAGCCAAACTTCTGAGGGGACGAGCGAGGCATGGCGGGAGTCGCGTTCGGTGAAGGTTCGAGAGGGTCGAGGGGGCGAGGACGGGTCGGGTCGGCGCGTGCGGTTGAGTAGGCGGTGGCTTAGAGCTGTCTGAGCAGTGTCCAGGTAGCAGCAGGTGCGCTGGGCGAGAGGTGGGAGAGAACGAGGGATCGCTTCCGGGGGCAAGATGACGCCGAGTCGATGGCCGCTCTCCCCTCGACCACTCGCCCTCAGAGCCACCGCCAGCCATGGCCGACCCCTTCAGCTCGTACCAGGCAGAGTACCTCCAGCTCCGCACCGCCCTACAACGCAAACTCGACGCCGACATCCCCCAGCTCCGAGGCGGTGCGTCTCGTCGTCTCACCCCTCCTCTCGCGCCCGCGAGCTGACCCTCCTGTGTCCCCACAGAAGAGCGCAAAGCGGCCTTGCGCCGCGTCAACATGGAACTCGACGAGGTCGACGAGATTGTGCGTCCCTCCCCCTCCCTCCTCTGCCCCTCGCCAGCTCCACGCAGCAACTCACCCTCGCCCGCCGTCTCTGCCCAGGTCGACCAACTCGAGCTCGAGGGCAAGGGCAAGGCCAAGCTCATGACCCAGGTCCGCGCCTACAAGCACGAGGTCAAGGGCCTCAAGGCCAAGCACTCGTCCCTGTCGGCCGTTTCGGACCGCGACCTCCTCCTCTCGTCCGGCCCGGCCCACTCGGCGTACCAGATCGGCGCCTCGGACGACGACGACGACGACGGCGACGACCCGTCCCTGTCGCACTCGGCCGCACAGCGCGCTCGCCTCCTCCAGTCGACCCAGACCCTGTCGACCTCGTCCGGCCGGCTCGACAACGCCCACCGCCTCGCGGCCGAAAACGAGGAGATCGGCCAGGGCGTCCTCAGCAGCTTGGTCGGCCAGAGAATGCAGCTCGTGCACGCCAACGAGCAGCTCGACGAGGCCGACGGCAGCATCGACCGCGCGAGGGGCACGATCGGCAAGATGATTCGCCTGTGCGTCTTGCTCTTTCTCTCTGCGGCTCCGTCTTTTCCCCAAGCTCACCCCGTCTCTTTATGCAGCGCCAACCGACAGCGAATCGTCATCGCCCTGTTCGTCGTCGCCCTCGCAGGCCTCATGTGCGTCTCCTCTCCCTCGCCCGTCTCTGGCCCTGGGGCCGCAAGCTCACCCTGCCCTGTCCTCCCTCGTGCACAGTACCCTCATCTTGTGGCACAAGTTGCGGTAGCTGCTCCCGTCGTTCACCCCTTCTCTTGTTGTAGCTCTCGGTCCGTCTTTCGCAGTCTTTCCGTCCCTCCTCTGTTGCAACTTTGCGCTCTCGCCGTCACGGAACGTCGCGAGCAAGTGTCTGAGAGAGAGAGATACAACATGAGAGATGCGTGTCTATGTCCCTCTACACCTGCTGCTCGAGCTCGTGCGCCGGCGCCGACGCCTGCCCCTCGCTGGCCGCTGCCGCCGCCTTGGCCCTCTCCTCGCGCTCTCGCGCCCTCTGCTCGTCGCGCTCCTTCTTGCGCTCGTTGCGCTCCTTCTTGATCGCCTCCTCGTTCGCCTTGGCCTTCTGCGCCCCGGCCTCGCGCCGCGCCCGCTTGGCCTGGTTGCGCCGCTCGTCGGCCTCGCGCGCCTTGTCCTCCTTGGCCTGGTGGAACTCGCACGCGTGAGCGCGGTTGGTGACAGGTGCGGGACCAGTGGCGGGCGACGAGGTCGAGGTCGAGGCGCGCAGAGAGGCGCAGCACGCCTTGCACGCGCCGTTCGAGCACTTGGCGGCGGCGGCGTTGGTGCACGCGCTCGGGTGCGGCTCGGCGTGGGCGCAGGCGACGGTCGAGGGTGCGGCAGAAGGAAGAGGGGCGGTAGGGTCGGCGACGGGGTCGGGCGCGACGACGGGTGTGGAGGACGAGAGGGAGGAAATGGCGTTGGGCGAGGGAGGGGAGGGACGAGCGCGTTGAGCAGGTGGTGCATCAGGATCTGCGTGCGCAACATCCACCGTCAGTCGAGACTTCACGAATGCTGGAGAGCAGGAGGAACGAGCGAGAGGGACGGACCCGTCACCGTGGCCTCCTCGACCTCGCGCTTGCGCTTGGCCTCGCCGTCGGCCGCCCGCAGCTTGGCCTCCTCGACAGGCTCAGCGGGTTTGCTGACGCGCAGGTACGGCTGACAATGCGTGTAGGGGATGACGCCGTCAAAGAGCGACTGGACCTCGGCGTGCGTGAGCGGGCGGTTCGAGTCGCGAGGGACGAGCCCGTCGGCAAAGTCGGCCTGCATAAGGGCTCGGGTGTCAGTTTCGTCGAGAGGAACAGGAAGAGAGAGAGTTTGGACGCACCCTGAGGAGCTCGCGGAACTTGTCGACCCAGACCTGGAACGACTCGACCCTCTCGCCGTACTCGTCGCCGTTCCTCCCGCCGCACCGCCCGAGGCTCTCGCGCGTCTCGAGGTGCCGCCCTGCCGCCCACACGGGCCGGAAGAGCTTGTACAGGTGCGCCTTGATGGCGCTCGTCGCCGTCTGCGTGCTCGGCAGCGTGCGCACGATGGCGAGGTACTGCTGCGCGACGAACGTCGCCGGCGCGTACACGGCCTGGTCGCGGTCCCATCCTGCGCCCGACAGGTCGATCTCGGCCTCGGCGGCGACGAGGGCGTCGCGCATCGTCGCCGGAAGCTGCGCCGTGTACTCGCGGCCGGCGGCGGCGTTGTGCGGGGCGAACATCATCGGGTTGTACAGGTTGCCCTCGGCGCTCATGACGCCGTACGCGCCCGTCTCGTCGAGGCACGGCTGGATCTCCTCGGACCCGGGGCAGCCGCCGTTGGCGAGGACGGGCACCTTGGGCGAGATGAGGTCGACGACGGCCTTGATCTTGGGCCACGACGCAAAGCCGGCGAGCTGGCCCTTGGCCTCGCGAGTGCGACCGTGAACGCACAGGAGCTGAGCCCCGGACGAGTAGATGTGCGAGGCGTACTGGAGCGTCTTATCGAGCGAAGGAAAGACGCGCAGCTTGGCGATGACGGGCGTCGCGAGGTGTTGGTGCAGGTGCGAGACTGTGCGAGGGCGCGGAAGGTCAGGGTTGACGCCAAGCTTAGAAAGGAGAGAGTCGCGGACGCACTCATCGAGCGGATCAGGTCCCACTCTTCCATGAGGAAGGCGCCGTACCGACCGCGCTTGGCGATGCCCTGCGGGCAGCCGAGGTTGAGGTCGACAGCGTCGCACCGGCCCTCGACCTTCTTGGCGGCGGCGAGCCACTGGTCCTTGTCGTTGGCGCAGAACTGGACGACGAGCGGGCGGTCGTACGGCGCGACGCCCTCGAGCGAGTCGGGCGACAGGTCGAACATCTCGGGCTGGTACTTGGGCTGCGTCGCGAACAGGGCGGCGTGGAACATGGGCGTGTAGCACAGGTTGGCGCCGTACATCCTCGACAGGATCCGCCAGGCCTGTTGAGGGGGGAGAGAAGGAGGTCAACGCGCGAGGTCGAGGACGCCTTGCCGCTTCTGCTCGGGAGGAGAGGGACGCACAAGCTCTGACTGGTCGACCATGGGTGCGACGATGTACTTGGGGCGGCCCATGCTGTCCCACAGGTCGTAGCCGGCGAGCTTGTCGTGCCCAGTTGGCGGCTGAGGCTCGAGGGTCGCGGTCGTCGGCGGCGCAGCGTCTTGTGCTCCTGCGACAGTCGCCGGGGTGGGCATGTTGGCCTGCGCACTCATCGAGGCGGTCGTCGTGCGGGCGAAGGCGGGCGTGCGGAAGGCTGGCGAGGGAAAGGAGGCGGTGAACGGTCGGGGCGGGCGGGCGAGGTGTGCGAGGCGCGGGCGAGTAATGGCGCGCGCGATAGCGATGCGACCGATGTCCAGCGTGCGAGCCAGTGCACGCTCCAGCTCGAGCGGGCGGCGACGCGAGCGAGTGGGTCGGGCCGAGCAGGAAGATGAGGTTCGGCGTTGGCGCAGCTCTCCCACCTTCTCCTCGCCACGAGCAGTGCTGCTGTGCCACCAGGGATGTGCGCTAGCAGCTGCACTCGGTCCTCGTCCAGTCGGCAGCTCGTTCGCGCGACTCCTCGTCAGTCGCCATCGCCCTCCTCCTCCGCCTCAAGCTCGACTCGCCGCACTGCGCATCTCTCGGTCCGCCGCTCGCTCGCTCGGGGCAGCATCAGCGTCTCGGTGCAGCCGACAACGGCGAGGCGGCGCAGGTTCAGGCACAGCTTCCCGAGGGCGAGCTGGGGCGAGCCCGAGTGTTGTCCTCTCGCAGCCTGAAACGGTCCAGGGGACGATGCCGCCCTCGACCGCCGATGCGCCTCGGCGAGCACTCGCAGGAGCGTACTCTGTTATGCTTTGGCCGCAGCTGCCAGCCCCGGCTTCCCCTCGGTCGTTTCACGCTTCCCCTCGTCCGTTTCTCTCCCACCAACTCTGTCCCTCGGCACCCTCGGTCGCATCAGGCCCATGCGCCCCCGCATACCGCCCTCGAGCGATGCGTCTGGCTGGCTCGACCGACCTCAGCTGCGCCCTGTGCTCTCTCTCTCTCTCCTCTTGCTCTCTCTCTCTCCCCATCTTCCCCTCGACCTCCCCACTCCTCGATGCCTTCCTTCGCCGTCGCCGCCCTCCTGCCCCTCTCTCTCCTCTCGGCTACCGCCCTCGCAGCTCCGCACCGCTCGTCGCCCCCTCAAGTTGTCCGCCTCGTCGGCCAGGCGCCGGCGACCAACGACGTGACGCTCGACCAGCTGCGCGAGCGCCACGCCGACAGCTTTGCCCGCCTCGCCAACGCTGTCAAGCGAGGCATCCAGGCGCCTTCCGCTGTCGAGAAGCGCGGCAGCGTCGTGCACGTCCCGCTCAAGCTCCACTACAACGAGTACAACGGGCTCGACGCGCACGCGGCCGAGGTCAGCATCGGCGGCCAAAACCTGCCCGTCCTGTTCGACACGGGCTCGCCCGACCTCGTCGTGCCCGTCGACTGCAAGTTCGGGTGCGCCAACGGGTTCTTCAACACGACGGCGTCCCCCACGTTCGTCAAGGACGGCGGCGACGTGTCGGTCGCGTACGGGACCGGCGTCGCGACGGGCTACGTCGCCGACGACACGGTGCGCGTTGCGGCACTCGCGGTGGAGAAGCAGGTCTTTGCCGCCGCGACGCAGCTCAGCACGGCCGGCGGCGAGAACTGGGCGGCCATCTTTGGCCTGGCGCCCGGCGGCGGCGCTTACGTGCGTCAGCTCGTTCTCTCCCTCGTCGCGGACACAGACTAATCCTCGACCTCTCGCCCATCGACGCAGACCGGCGGCCCGTCCTTCATCCAGCGCCTCGTCCAGCAAGGCTCGCTCGCTCGCAACGAGTTCTCGATGTCGCTCAAGAGCTCGCGGCCTGAGCTGGTCCTCGGCGGCGTCGACCGCGGTTTCCTTCAAGCGAGCCTCATCACGGTCCCCAACCTCGGCGCCGCCAGTGGCATCGTGAGCCGGCCCGCCTCACGTTCGGCTAGTCGCCGTCGACTGACCTTCCCAACCCCCTTTTTGTCGCCCAGTGGCTCGCAGGTATGGGCGCCACGAGCGTCGACAACAAGGTCGTCGACGGCACGGTCTCGTACGCCCTGATCGACTCGGGCTCGTCCTTCAACTCTATCCCGCGCTCGGCGGCTGCAGCCGGTGCGTCCACGCTTTGACCTCTCCTCTCCGCTCTCGCGAGACGTTCGCCCTGACGCCCGGCTCTCACCCACAGTCTACGCTGCGACGAACGGGACGCTCTGGAAGACGCAGCGCATGGCGGTCGCTGGTATCGAGGCCGACGTCGACATCTACACGGTCCCGTGCGAGCCGTCGTCGACGAGCGGCCGCATCGGCTTCACCTTCATCGGCGCCTCGAGCTCGACGCCCGTTTCGATGTCGGCCGTCAGCAACGTACTCGAATACGTCGACGACGTTGCGAGCGAGTCCTGCTTTGGCGGTCTCTACGGCGCCAACGTTGAACTGGTTCCCGGCTCGGGCATGCAGGGCGCTCTCCTCGGCAGTGCGTCCTCTCTTTCTCGTCTGTATGCCGTCGTCGTCATCGACGCGGGCCGTGTCGACCGAGACCTGACCTGCTCCCTCGCCCGTACGCAGTGCCGTTCCTCAAAAGCGTCCTCGCCGTCTTCAACTTTGACGACGCCGCGAACGGTGTCTCGATGGCGTTCAGCGGCGTCAGAATGCCCAAGTAAACCTCGTCCTCGCCCTTGCCTCTCCCTCGGCCTCTCTCGTCCCTGCACGCCTCGCACTTGGCCGCTCGCGCTCGCGAACGGACCTCGTCGTCGCAGCCTCGGCATTTTCTCTTCGCGCTGGATTCAGGGTGCGGTCCATTGTCACTGCATTGCACTTCGACTTTCGCTGCTTCAAAGCTTCAGAGAGAGAGAGAGAGAGCGTGTGAGCGAGCGCAGCGCGATTGACGTGGGGGGACGAGGTCGCCCCGCTCGCTCCCCCGGCCCCTCCTCCTCGCTGCGCCCACCCGAAAGCAACACTCAGACCAGCACCAGCACCCCCGCCATGCCACCTCGCGCCCCTCTTGCCGCCCTGCGCGCCCGCCCTCGCCCTGTGTCGGCCCTCGTGACCTCCCGCCGGCCGCTCCCCACCTCGTCCATTTCTCGCACCCTGTCGACCACGGCGCACCGCTCGAGCGTCAAGGACTATGCGGCAGCGTTCCTGCACGGCAGCGAGGAGGCCAAGGAGCAGATCAAGGAGCAGCACTCGAAGCTTGTCGGTCGGCATGTGCGTCCCGACCTCCCTCCTCCCTCTCGAGCTAGGCCACGACGGCCTTTCCTCGGCGCGGGCGGACGTGCCAGTGGACTGAAGGTCGCCTCTGAGCACTGGAGCGGCTGTACACGGGCTGGAGCGCCACCCGGGAGGCGAGGGCGGCGGTGCCATCATGCACTCGGCGGGGCCGCACGGAGCAAGACGATGCGGAGGCGGAGCTGTGCGACTCGTTGCTGACCCTATGCCTTGGTTCCGCGTGCGCAGAAGTACGTGCACGAGCTACAGAGTGCGTCCACCTTTGTCCCACGCCCTGCCGAGCAGAGCTGACCTTGCTCCTCCCCGTCCATTCTCCTCGGCACTGCGTCCCCTCTTCCGCCCTCGACCTCGCTCAACCTTCCGGCCGCCTTCGACGATCCGAACTACTCTCGTACAGGGCACAAGGTCCTCCCGCAGCACGTCGAGCAGTACAAGAAGCTCATCGAGGGCTACTACCGCGGCATCCACGAGTCGAGTGAGTTCGACGCGCACTTGACGGGCAGCTGGGAGATTGTCGTCGGCGATGTCGACACGTTCGTCCACGTGTGGGAGTACCAGGGACTCGGCGGTTTCGAGCGCACGAAGCACGCGATCCGGGAGAGCAGGGTGTGTCCCCTTCTTCCCGTCGTCCCTCTCCTCGCCGTCCTTCCCCTCGTACTCGGACCGTTTTGACGGTTCCGCGCTTTCCTTCCTGCAGGGTCACCTCCAGTTTTTCAACCACGAGATCCTTCCCTTGATCAACGAGCGCAACTCGCAGGTGCGTCGCCCTCACCCTTTCTCGACCGTACTGTCGCACCCCTCGTTCCCGCACGACAGAGAGCCTGACCTCGCGCCCGCCTTCTCTTCTCGCAGCTCTGCACCGAGTTCAAGTTCTTCCCCGTCACGGACCCTCACGAACGCGGCGGCCTGTACGAGCTGAGGACGTACGACCTCAAGCCGGGCGCGCTCCTCGAGTGGGAGCACGAGTGGTGCGTCTGCCCCTTTCTCTCCTCCCCCCCTTTGCCGGTCAGCCGCACGTGGCGCAGAGACGAGTCACCTTCAGGAGGTGTACAGGGCACTGACTCTGGTCGTCGACCGTCCCCTTTTTTCTTCTTCCGCTCGCAGGCGCGGCGGTCTCGAGGCGCGCATTGCCGCCGGTCACACGCCCGTCGCGTGCTGGTACGCCGGCATCGGCAAGCTGCACACGGTGCACATGATCTGGCACTACGAGTCGCTCGAGGCGCGGCGCGAGATCCGGGCCGCGAGCTGGAAGAACGACAAGTGGTCGAGCACCGTGTCGAGGACGGTCCCGCTCACGCAGAGCATGACGAGCAACATCCTCAAGGCCCTCCCTTTCTCGCCGATGCGGTAGGGTTGCCGTCGTCCCTTCGTCTTTGTCAGTCTCGTCGAGCGTCGCTGGGTCGTCGGGCGTGTCGTCCCCTCTGTGCATGTGCAACTCGTCCTGGTTCTCTCTTTCTCTCTTCGGCAGTCGCCTCGAGAGCGTGCACGCAACAAGGGAGAGCCTCTGAAGTCCCGAACGAGCGAGCCTGCGTCGAGAACGGTTGTCGTCACGCTGCGCCGGCTCGAGCGTCGGTCCGCGTCGCGGCGTCTCGACCGGGCGCTCGCGCCATGGCCCGCAGACGCTCGATATCAACGCTGAGAGTACTTCGCGCTGCCCTACTGCCCAGCAGCCGTCGGTGAGAGCAAAGGAGCGCGACTTTGAGATGAGGATGGCTCGTCGAGGCGCGTCGGTCGTTTTGCGGGGCCCCAGACTCGTCGATGTGCTCGCTCGCTCCTCCGTCTCTCGCTCCTCCTCCTCCTCGCCCACAGCTCAGCCATGCTCGCGACGCTGTCTTGACGCTCGGCTCCTCTACCTCCCGCCCACCCTGCGCCGGCCGCACCCCTCGCCCTCGCCCTCACCCTCCGCCTCTCGCCCAACGGCTCGCCGTCCGTCCAGCCCGGTCCTCGTCGTCGTCCGCCGCAGCCACCAGCCGCCGTTCGCCCCGCACAACCGCTCGAGTGCAGCTGTCTCGCCTCGGCCTGGATCGCCGCTCGCAAAGCAGACGGAGCGGGCTCGGTCCGCCCTCCTCCTCGCTCGCCGACCATCGAGGCGCCGCCTCGCCCCCTGCGCCCCTGCGCTCGCCGACCACCTTCGCCATCATCAGCGCACCTGCCCGGAGCAGCGCAGCGCCACCGTCGAGCCGTCTGTGACGGCCTCCCCTCCTCGTCCGCTCGCTCCACCGACCTCGATCCTCCATGTCGGCCCACGCCGACCTCAATCGTTTCGCTCGCCACGTCGTCGCCGTCGAGCAGGTCACCGAGCTCGCCAAACGCGCCGCCAGTGCCGCCGCCAACGCGACGAGCGCAGACGGCGGGGCAGGAGCAGCCGCGGCCGCCGCCGCCAAGAAGGCCGCCATGCTCGACCAGACGACCTGTGCGTCGCCTCGTCCTCTCTCTTTGTCCCTCTGCGCCCGAGCGGCATATCTTGACGCTCTTCGCATGTCCAGGGAACGACGCCGTGCGGCAAGACTTCAACATCGTCCTCGGGTTCGCGGCCGCCCTCGCGCTCCTCGCCTGCGCTCCTGCGGCCGCCTCATGGTTCGCCAACGGGCGCTACGCCTCGGGCTGGATGCTGCGTCGCGGGTCGAGTACGGCGAGTGAGGTGCACGTCGGCAGCAGGGAGAAGGAGAGCGGCGACAAGGGCGGCGAGAAGTTCAGCACGGTCGAGGTCGTCGAGCGCCCTTTGCCGGTCAAGATCACGCCCACGTCCGCCTTATTTGCTTCGTACGTCCCCTCCTCTCGTCCGGCTCCTCCTTTACGTGGCCCGAGGGCTGACCTCGCCCTCGCACCGCAGGACCCGGACGATCTACAACCGCACCCTCCTCCTAACGTCGCCCTTGTTCGGCCTGACGTGGGGCCAGGTCGTCGTCTGCCTCCTCTACGAGCTCCTCTTCACCTTCGTCCTGTTCTACCACTGCCTCGACCACCGCACCAACTGGCGCCGGTCGGCCGGCGTCGCCCTCGCTCAGCTGCCCGCCGTCTTCATCCTCGCGACCAAGAACAACGCCCTGTCGCTCCTCGGCAAGGGCTACGAGAAAGTGCGTCCACTGCTCTCTCTTCTCGTTGGTGAATCGGCGGCGAAGGTTGTCTCGCGAGCGCACAGCCTGACCTTGTCGTCCTTCCGCAGCTCAACTACCTTCACCGAGTCGCCGGTCGACTCACGATCCTCGGCGGCCTTCTTCACACACTCTTCTTCCTCCTCATGGCGCCGCTCGACGTCAAGAAGCCTGTTCACGCGAGCGGACTCGTGTGCACCGTCGCCTCGTGCGTCGCTCGTCCTCTCTTTCCCTCGAGGTCGGGACGCTCACCCTGTTTCGTCGCCCGACAGGGTCCTCATCTTCATCACGAGCCTGTCGTACTTTCGCAACCGGTGGTACCAGGTCTTCCTCGTCTCGCACGTCGCCGGCTGGGTGAGCCTCCTCGTCGCCCTCAACTTTCACGTTCCGCAACTCGCTCGGCCCTACACCGCCTTTGTCCTCGTCTGCTACGGCACCGACCTCGCATGTCGCCTCGTCAAGACGCGGTTCGGCTCGGCGTCGGTCGCGTCGCTGCCCGGCGGAACCGTCATGGTCCAGTCGCACTCGCTCAAGACGGGCTGGCGAGCCGGGCAGCACGTCTGGGTGCGGGTCCCGAGCGCCGCGGGCCTTCTTCGAGGGTGGGAGACGCACCCGTTCACTATCGCCAACGCGCCTGCCGAGTGTTCACCCCTCGAGTGCGTCCCCCCTCTCTCTCCCCGTCTTGCCTGCGCACGAGCCTCCTCTTGACATTGATGCCTCGTCTCGCGCAGCGGCTCACACGCCCTCACCCTCCTTGCCAAGTCGACTGGCTCGTGGACGCGCAGCCTTGAGGCGCACGCAAGGTCGACGGCCGGCCCGAACGAGGCGCGCGTGATCAAGTGTGCGGTCGAAGGTGCGCCGCTGCCGTTCCTCGTCCTCTTTCGCCCTGCGCACGCGCACTCACTGACACCCTCGCCCGTCGTACCGGCTCCGCAGGTCCATACGGCGGCCTCATGTTCACCGACTTTATCGACTCGTCCGCCGTCATCCTCGTCGCCGGCGGGTCCGGCATTACCTTCTGCGCCTCGGTCCTCGAGGAGCTCGTCTATCTCGCGACGCAGGGTCGTACCTCGACTCGCAGTGCAACGCTCGTCTGGACCGTCAAGGACCTGGCGCAGCTCGAGAGCTACCAGAGCTTCCTCACGGGCCTGGTCGACGTCGCGAGGGACAAGACCTGCCTGAACCTGCGTGTCCTCCTACACGGTGCGCCGACCTGTCCCTCCCTCTCGATCGTACACACAGTGACTCACCCTCGCCCTCTTGCCGCAGTCACTCGTCCGCCTCTCGGCACCCCTTCCTTCGGTACCCTTGCCTCCCCCGTTCCGCAG
Source organism: Rhodotorula graminis WP1 (assembly GCF_001329695.1). Lineage (NCBI taxonomy): Eukaryota > Fungi > Basidiomycota > Microbotryomycetes > Sporidiobolales > Sporidiobolaceae > Rhodotorula > Rhodotorula graminis. Next base: position 4,859 of record NW_017264931.1, on the reverse strand, counting down.
TCGGTCCTCTCGATCGGCCGGCCCTCGCTCCCGGCCATCCTCGACGTCGTGGCGGCCGAGGTCATGGCGTCGGTGCAGCGCAGGGGCCTGGTGCGCGGTGCCGGGATCGTCGTCGGCGCCTGTGGGCCGAAGCCGCTCGTGCGGGACGTGCGCGAGGTGGTCGGTGCCGTGCAGGAGGGCAAGGCTGTCGCTGTGTGCGTCCTCTGTCTCTCTTCCCTCGCCCTGTACGCAGTCTCTGACCTCGCTTCGACGTCCTGCAGCGGCGGCATCGTCTGTCACACCGAGTCGTTCGGGTGGTGACCCTCGTCGCCCCTCGTCTCTTCCCTCTTCTTCGACCAGCCGGCCTCCTCCTTCCGCCCCTCTCCCTTTCTTCGCCGTCTCGCGCAGACTTGAGTTCCACCGTAGCAGCTTGCGAGGCAGGTACTCGTCGTTGCAGCATTTCTCGAGCGAGCGAGGTTCGATAGCGCGAGAATGCGAGAGACAGTACTACAGCGGGCCCAGCGCTCACGACCGTCGCCGAGAGGTCCGGCAGCAGGCGAGACCACTCTACTCAGCGTCGTCGGCGTCGTCGACGAGGTGGGAGCCGCGGAAACCGCGGGTTCTCGGACTTGGCTGATGAAGCGGAGAGATGACAGCTCTCTCGCTCTCTCTCTCGCTCTCTCTCTCGCTCTGCGCATCCTGCCACCTTGCGCGCACCGCCGATCCGCACCACGCCATGTGCTCGACGTCTCTGCACCCTCCCGTCGGCGTCCACGACCTGCCCGAGGAACTCCTCGCCTGCATCTTCAGCCACCTCGCACCGAGCGACGGCAGCATCGACCTCGACACGCTCAAGAGCTGCTCGCTCGCACACTCGACCTTTCGCGAGCCGGCACAGAAGCTCCTGTGGGAGGCGGTCGAGCTCGAGACGGAGGACGACGTGCGGCAGTGGACGGCGACCCGGTCGAGGAGGCGCGCAGCGCCAAAGGAGCTCGCCCTGCACGCGTTCAAGACGCGCAAAGGCCTCGCGCGGCTCCTCGACGGGTGCGACGGCCTGCGGTGGCTCATGTTTGCGACGCCGAACCGCGACATGGACCCGGCCGTCCTCGCGCATCCTTCCCTCCACGGTGCGTCCGCCTGCCTCTCTCTTTCTCCTTGCCCGGCACCGCGAGTTGGTTCGACAACTCACACGTCTGTCGAGCGCAGACCTGCGCACCCTCATCGTCCAAGGTTGGCTGCACAAGCCTCAGCCCGCCCTCGTCCTCCCCTTCCGTCTACACACCCTCGTCCTCGCCGACCTGTACCCGGGCTCGCCCAACTTTGCCGCATGGCTCGACGTCATCGCCCACTCGTCCCTCCCGTCCATACGCTCCATCTCCCTGCCCGCGTGCTCGGCCGCCGCACATCCCGCCGTCGCCGCCGCGCTCGCACCTTTCGCGCCTCGACTCGAGCACCTCGGCCTCTCGATCGCGACCCGGGACGACTCGACGCCCTATACAGCCGTCCTCGACGCGGCGTCGTCGCTCAACTCGCTCGAGTGCACCTCTCTCCCGGCCATCCTCCTCGCGCACCTCCCCCTCTCGCTCACCGTCCTCGCCACGACCGAGGACGCGCGCTCGATCCCGGCCGACGCCCTTCGAGACGTCTTCGAGCGCCCCAACTCGAAACTGCAGCGGCTGTACTTTGCGTGCTCGCGGTACGAGTTCCTGAACGAGGTGGAGGGCGGCAGGGCCATGGTCGAGGCGGCAGGCAGGAGGGCGGTCGACTGGCGGTTTCAGGGCGAGGCCGAGGAGTAGAGCGATGTGCGCGAGGCGGGACGTACCAGATGGTCTTCTATCAGAGCCTGTCGAGCAACCTCTCGAGAAGGCTTTCGACTCAACTCGAGCAGATCCGCTCCCTGCATCGACGAGCGCATTCTCTCCGCCTCGAAGCGTCCGCATCGTCGAGAGTTGTACATTGAGAAAGAGGTCTACCATCTGCCTCCCACGCTCGTCGCCCTCCTCTCGCCCACGATCGCTCCGCCCCCTCCTCGCTCGCGCCCAGCCGAGACGAGCGCCCGATGCAGCGCAGGAAACGCCGCTACGTCCGTGACGACGGCTTTGGGCGGCAAGAAAGGCAGACTGGACGGGTTGACGAGCATCTGCGGGGCGAGACATAGAGAGCGTGAGCGACGGGGTCGAGGCGGAGAGCTGAAAAGAGGGTGGGGACGTACGAGGATCCCGTACGGCATGCGCTCAGTCGTCGTGATGGGCGGGACGTGCGCCGTCTTGTGCATCGTGAACTCGAGCGAGCGCAGGAGGAAGTCGTGTAGTTGCGCGCGCAAGCCTGCGGGCGGGACGTATAGGGGAGGGTCAGGTCGACTTGGCGGCGGCGGACCGGCCTCGAGGCACAGGGAGAGACAGAGAGACGAGAGGAAGAGGTGGACGCACGCTCTTCTGTCGCGGTCGCAGCCCGCGATCTGCTGCCCTGGGCCTCGCCAATCACCTCGAACTCGACGCACCAGCCCTCCCACGGCTTGACGCCGCGGCCCTCGAGCAGCTCGAGCGTCCTCACCTCGTCCTCCTGACCGTCGTCCGCTGCCGGTCCGTCGCCCGAGCTGTTCTCCTGGGCGTCGGTCCCACCGCTGAGCGCCGCACGAGCCGAGGCCGAGAACCAGCCGAGCGCGCTGCTGACGGCGGCGGGGGCCGCCTGAGCGAGCGTGACGGGTCCGGCTCGGCGACTCGGCGAAGGTCCTGGCCGAGTGTCGGTACTCGCGGGCGATGCGGACCGAGAGGCGCCGCTCGGGGTCGGGTGACAGCGTGGTCGCGAGGAGGGAAGCGGCGGAGGAGGCGGGAGGGGCGTCGGGTACAGAGACACGAAGAGCTGCTTGAGCGGACGGTCAGTCACAGAGAGGACAGAAGCAAGTCGGGAGAGGGTGTGCACCTTGGCTCGTCGAGAAGCAGGCTCGGACGCGGCTGGGCCGTCGAGGAGGAGGCGCACGAGGAGGTCGACCTTGGTCGAGAGCAGCTCGTCGAGCTCTGGCTCGGCAGGCGTCGGCTATGTGGGACCAGGATCAGCTCGTCGTCCGAGTGCCAGACTGAGGAACCGAGGGCGCACAAAGGTGACGCCGGCGACCGAGATGGAGGCCGGCTGAAGGTTGCCCGCGACGCGGTAGAACAGGATGGTGCCGAGGACGGCTGCTCTCGCGCGAGTCAGTGGACGCTCGTGAGGACCAGGGGCGATTCGGGCGCACCTCGCACGACGTCGCGGACCCAGGAGCGCTCGACGGCCTGCATCCGAGTGGGGGTCAGCTCAAGGCGCGCGCGAGGAGAGGGGTTTGGGAGGGAGGGGAGGATGAGGGAGCGCAGGAGACGCACGATAGACGCTTGAAACACGTCGAGTCGGGCAGAAGGAGTGCCCGTCGACGCCATGGTGCGACGCTGAGTGTGGACGGCGAAGATGATCGGGGGATGAGGGCGACGGCGCGACGGGGGACTGAACGGGCGGGGGCTGAGCAGGGTGCGGCTGGAGCTGTCGTTGTAGCAGTCTGGCGTCTGCAGCAGAGCGACGGCGGTCTTGTGCGAGCGAGAGTTGGCCCAGCATTGCATCAGGCTCGCTCCAGAGTCTCTCGCCCTTCACCGCGCTCGCCTCACGACAGGCACCCTCGAGCGGTGCGCCACGCACTCCTACCGCCACCTCGACACGCCTGCACCTCGTCGCCGCACCCTCTCGATCCCCCCGACGCCGACCAGCACCCGGTCGCGCCTCGTCCTCGAACCTCGCTCGTGCGTCCCCTCTCTCTAGCGCTCCAGGTCCGCCTCTCGAGGGTGCGCGACAGCTCGGGTTGTCAGATGAACGCGCTATCGCGTCCGCGCGAGGTGTGAGTCGACCGGCCCGGTCCGCTCAGGTCTTTCGACCCGATCAAGCCAGCCTGGCCCACTACTCGCCCCGGACGGCTGCGGGCTGCATTGCGCGACGGCTCACTGGGATCTCAGCGACGCCTGGTGGCCTGGGCGGCGGCGCTCGTGCGACGAGGTCGACCACCAGCTCCCCCTCCTCGTCCTCGTGCCGGCGCCGCGCACCGTACAGCTCGCCAGCGCAACCACCAACTGACGCTTTCCTGCCCGTGCACAGCTCGCCATGCCACCGCCTCCCGACCCGCGCCCGACAAACCTGTTCGTCCCGTCCAAACGCGCCTCGTCGGGCCGCAACCCCCCACCACCTCCAGCACCGCCTCCAGGCCGCGCTCCTCACCGTCCGCCCGCCGCCGCCTACAACGGCTCCACCTCGTCCACCTCGTCGTACAACGGTCGGCCAACTGCCGACGCCGGCTACGGCCCGACGTCGCACCCTCCCTCGTCCAACGGCGGCCGCAGCACCGTCGCCAACCCGTTCCGCCCACCCGCGCCGACAGGCGCGCCGGCACCTCGCCGCCGGGCGTCGGGCGCGTTCGACCGGGGTGAGCTCGCCGCCAAGACCCGCCTCGCCGTCACCGACCTCATGGGCGTCGTCCGGGACCTGCGCGACGACGCGCACGAGGCGGCCCAGTTCCGGTTCCCCCTCGACGGCCCCGACGGCGACGCCCTCGCCGCCAAGGTCGCCGACCAACGCGCTCGCGACGCCGCCGAGCGCAAGGCCGTCATCGACGAGGGCCACGCCCGCCTCACGGCGAGCGCGCTCGACCTCGTGCGCGCGGTCGTCGACGGCGTCTCGTCCGACGCGATCGCCCGCCCCTCGCGCGACCTCGACGAGCTCCGGGACCAGGTCCGCCAGCTCATGTCGCAGACCCGCACCGACCCTGCCCCTGCCGCGTCTTAGGGTTAGGGTTAGGGTTAGGGTTAGGGTTAGGGTTAGGGTTAGGGTTATGGTCTATCTTAGGGTTAGGGTACCTACCTGTAGGC